>NC_083227.1:82053601-82356631 GCF_032191835.1 Heteronotia binoei | reverse complement strand
AAAGAATAGGAAAATGTAAAGCTGCTCCCCCCTCTCACCAAAGAGGAAAAAAATAAATCAAGCACACAGAAGAAATATTGATAGAACCTGTGTTCTCTATATACAAGCAGGATTGGAGCTGCTCCTCCCTCCAGCGGCCTTTTTAACCTGCTTTTAGAAGTAGGTGGGAAGAACCATCTGATCCAGAATATTCTTATCTGCTGAGACAGAAAACTTGATAGCGAGAAACTCTACTGATTATGAAATGTGTCAACCAAAGTTCATTCAGGCTCTGACCTTGATCAATCTCCAACCCCCCCCCCCCCACCTTCAGCATTTTTATACCTACATCCCATGAAACAGACCCATATCAGTTTTATCCCTCCAATCCAACTTCATACTGTAACTTTCATTTTCAAACCAAGAACTAACTTCTGTCCCTCCTCCTAAATCTAAATATGGACTCTGAAAGAGAGGCTGGCAAGATCCCTAGGGAACTGAAGAATTGTGTGCACACGCATACAAAGTCTATTCAGAATGCACATTGTGTTGCCTGGTTCATGTGACTTGGCTCTGGGGAATGCTAAGCATCATTCAAATTATTTGATGGGAAAACAGTAGACAGCCAAATTAAGAATCCTAGATAAGCAAGAAAATAATACGGTTTAAACAACACTTATTCTGTACAAATTGCATACTTTAAAGTTTTAGCATTTAAATATAGACAACATAAAAAACCCTGGGGTATTTTAAGCTACCAGAACTTGTTTGAAACAAAACACCCTACAAATATGGATTCACTCAGCATTGTAGTCTTACCAGTCCAAAATGTTCAAATAAGAAATGAAGCCATAAACAATGAAACCTGTGAACCATTGGATAAATCTGAACCAAAGGATCATAAATTCCAGGAGGGAAAACATATTCCTTATACGGCCACCTTTACAGGACAATTGCTTTTACAAGATTTTTTTTAAGTATGCTTGTAATTTACAATCTACCCTTTTAAAATTATATTTTATAATCATTTCTATTGTTCTAATCCTTCAATGATTTCATGCTGCAACTGTAACCCAAACATATGTTTAAGACTAAGGAAACAAATCCAAAAGAGAAGTAAAGCTACATGTTAAAGTTATGCTACAAAGATTAATGCCCAGAAATATTTCCTACAACAATCATCCACAACTTATAAAATGTACATATTCCATATTTTCATTATGTGATATGTATAGGGTTTCAATCTGCAACTGAAACTTATCTAAGTTCTGTGATACAGCGCTGTGTGCATTTCTTTTGAAATAGATCTCACAACTTTGCTACTGGAGACTGAATTTTGAAAATATATAAATAGGCAAAAGCTATTCATCATAACGCATGTGAAAATGTGACATCAAGTATATTTTCATACATCTTGCGGTGAGGCTTTCCACTAGATTTCATAAAACCTGCTTCATTCAGTGCTGTATTAATGAAATCTTAGTTTGCATAAAGTAAGTACTAACTGTTTCCTGTCAAAAGTTTGACAACATGCTAAATCCACATATTACTGAAGCACCAAGTCCAAAAACGTAACGTATTTTGTTGTTATGTACACTAACATATGCAATGGCCACCTTAAATGGTTTTCACAGTAATAATAACATTTTTTTTTAATTTGTAGCTTGTTGGAAACAAGTGAAAACTGTATGAGAATTATGCACTAATATTTGACAATGGCACTGTTTTCAACTGTGCTTACTTTCAAACCACCAAAAGCACCTCCAAGTAATCAGCTTTCCAATTAATAGATGCCTCCAACTCTGTCTGGCATATTTACTCATTATTACCCTCTGAACTGTTCAAAGGCCTCCATATATCAGTTCTAATGTCTTCCCCCACATCTGTATCTCAAGAGAACAACCTACCAAGAAGTTCCTTTTATAGGAAAAGTTCCTGGCAGATGGCACCCATCACTTACTTGAAAGTCATGGTTTCCTCAGGTGAATGCCAAGAATTATGGTACTCTAAGAGTAAGGAGAATCTTGGCTAAAGATCCTTTACCTTTTCATATAATTGTAGTTTCCAGGGTTCGCTGACTGGGAAACCATGACAATTGGCCAAGTTTGAAACTTCACATGGAAGGGCATATCTGCAGCAAGACTTCCAAAATAAACTCTGTAGTTTATATCATCTGCACTTTCTCCCCCCTCCCTCCCCGCCCCCATCTCTCTAAGAAACTCCACCCAGTCAATGATCATCTACAAACTTAAGCAACAGTAACTCTGAACCCTACCATCTACAACAGTCAAACCTCAGCACAGGGTCTGCTGGAGAGACTCAGAGAATTCTCATGCGGCCATGTTGCTATTTTTCTTTCATGATTCAACTGAGACTCTTGTAGCTACCAGAGTAAAATGATTCAGCACACAAATACAAGCCTCTATTTCCAGTGAAATCCACAGAGCATAATTGCTTATGGCCTTTGTTTTCAATGGGACAGAAAGGCCTTGTTTCATCTGGATTGCACCCTTCATTGAATACTGTGACCCCCTCAAGGCTATTGCATATATAGTTTACATATAAACACAGTTATAGAATGATATTTCTAAGTATTTATGAGGACTGTCCAAGCAGCTTTTATCCATCCCAACCAGTTACATATGTTGTCCACAATGCTAAAAGAATCAGACAAGAACTTCCTAGCAAGAAGCTTTTTGCTAGCTTCCTTTGGAATTTCTAACTACTTCCCAACAAAAACAGGTAAACAGGTAAATATAGTAATGGAGCAACAAATCGTTCTTTCCCTAGTGCCTTGAACATTGTCAATTGTTTCCAGAGAAGAAAACCTGCTGAAATTGCTAAGTGTGGCCGAAGTTCAATAAGGAAACAACCCCTAACTGCAAATGCTTTGCTAAGATAAAACTATGTTTAATTAAAGAGTACTGATCGCTTTTTAATGAAATGCTGAAACTAGCGAAAGAGCTTGGGTTTGTAGGAGCTAGCAGTTGCTTCAGCTCAAGTATAAATATGCAGAAGGAATGAGATGTAAAAGCTGAGAAAGACTTGCAGAAGTATAGTCGCTAATTTACATACAGCAGCAAAAACAGTATGCCCATGAATTCATTTATTTTTTGAAAAACTAATCTGTTAATTATCTTTCTTGCTGTAGGGCAAACTGGTGTTCAACATCAATGTGCTCTTCTACTGCTAACTTTCAAGATTGCATCAAGCTGGTTACAGTAAAGAGCTCTATGGCAAAACCCTTTTGACTGTGGAATTTCAGCTGACTTTACATTGGTTACATTTTTATGTGCTGCTACGGTGCTCTACATTTGATCCCTAAGATTTACTTAAATTAGTTTTGCAAACACTGCCCCTTTAATCACCTTCTCTCTTAACCAAAGTCTCGTATTTCTCATTCACTGAACACTTCTGTTCACTTCTGTAACTTGCACCTGAGCATGTGAGGATCGGAAGGGGGAGACAATCTCAGGAATAGATTTAAATTTGCTGCAACACAAAATCTTTGAGAAACGTCAACTGCGGTGTGACATGATAGAGGTTTACAAGATTATGCATGGGATGGAGAAGGTAGAGAAAGAAGTACTTTTCTCCCTTTCTCACAATACAAGAACTCATAGGCATTCAATGAAATTGCTGAGCAGTCGGGTTAGAACGGATAAAAAGAGGTACTTCTTCACCCAAAGGGTGATTAACTTGTGGAATTCACTGCCACAGGAGGTGGTAGCAGCTACAAGCATAGCCAGCTTCAAGAGGGGGTTAGATAAAAACATGGAGCGGAGGTCCATCAGTGGCTATTAGCCACAGTGTGTATATATGTGTATATATAAATTTTTTGGCCATTGTGTGACACAGAGTGTTGGACTGGATGGGCCATTAGCCTGATCCAACATGACTTCTCTTTATGTTCTTATCTATGGCACAGAACACAGACCTCCCCTCTTTCCTTTCTTCTCACAAAGGCAGATGGTTTGTTGAGCAGCATCCAAAGGGTTCAGGGAGAAGGTAGGTAGAACTGCAACTTGAGAGATATGAAAGGCTGACACCACCTTAGGCAAGAAGATGGAGTCCAGATGGAGGACCACCTTATCTTTGCAGAAAACAGTATATGGAAGGTCAGCGCAGAATGGCAAAAGGTCACTAGTCTGTTTAGCAGAAGTTATGGCTAAAAGAAATGACATTTTCCAAGACAATAGGTGAAGAGATGCTGGAGCCATGGGTTCAAAAGGTTTTCTCATGAACTGAGAAAGGACAAGAGACAGACTCTAGGTGGGAACAATGAGTTTCACCAATGGGTGGAGTCACAAGATGCCTTTAAAAAATGTCTTGGTCAGTCTATGAGATAAAAGAGTGCAGTGGTCTACAGGATTGTGGAAAGCAGATACAGCTGCCAGGTGTAACTTTCAGAGAAGAAAAACTAAGTCCCACACCCTAAAGAGAGACTACATAGGGAAAAAACCCCATAAGGCAGAGGAGTTGCCTTTGGCAGAAAACCTTCACCTTGTGCAACCATCAAGAAATGCTTCTATTTGGCTGCATCCATACATCTGGTGCTGGGTTTGCAAGCATTGTTGAGGGCATAGAACATAGGAGAAAATGTCACTGTTGAATGAACCAAACTGTGAAGTGGAAAATTCTGGATTGTGATGCAGTACCTTGCCCTTTTGCTGCAAAAGGAGATCTGTAGCCACTGGAAGGTGAAGGCAAGTGTGTTGAGACAGCTGTAACAGAAGGGAAAACCAAGGTTACCTCAGCCACTAGGGTACCGCTAGAAACAGGATGTGCAATCCCTGATTATCTTCTGGATCACTCAAGGGATGAGAGGAAGAGGTGGAAACATGTAATAGAGGTGATCTGTTCAGAGATGTAAAAAGGCATCTCCCAAGGGAATCGTGAGCTGGAGCGCCCCAACTGAAGAAGGCTGCACATTTTGTATTTTGAAGAGAAATGAATGCATCTGTTGTTGGGTGCCAAAGAGATTGAACACTTCCATCATATAGACAAGATTTAGGGACCACTTGTGTTCATTCACCTCTGCCCTGCTTAAACAGTCTGCTTCAGTATTCTCGACTCCAGGAACATGAATCACTGACAAGGAGATCCCTTGCTGGATACACCAGTGCCACAGACGAAGGGCTCTGTTTTTTCTTGCCTGCTTAGTAAACTTGGCACAGAATTCACAAGAGTCGACTCGGTGAGTAAGCACAAGCAGAGTAAGCACAGACTGTGGCCATCAGGAGACAGGATCTTAGCTTGGCAGCAGGAACAGCATTTGAAAAATACCAAGCCTTCCATAGCCTCAGAGTGCTAAAAACTCACAGGGTGCATTCACACTACACACAAAAAATTGTTTTACAACTATATTTTTACCGTGTAAGAACAGCAAAAATCCAGTTGCAAAATGCATTATTTAGTGTAGTGTGAACACACTCACAGACTTTTTTTTTGGTAGGTCAGAAGGAGAAGCAGGAAAAACGAAGAAAATTTTCAATGATGAAAAGATGCCCGGGATGACAAAGAACACTGAGTTATTACCAGCATGGCGGAAGAAAATGAATAAGTGGGGGGGCCCTTTCCTGAGCTCCAGGCATGCGCAGTCACTGTCTGCTTACTAGAGCTGAGGAAAGCATGCCAAAACATTAGAATGGTTTAGACTTCAAAATCTAGTCCTGCTTCAGCACAGTACCCAATGTGGGACCGCATAGAGGCCACAAAGAAGATTGCCTTGTTGTATCACAGGGGTGGCCAACGGTAGCTCTCCAGATGTTTTTTGCCTACAACTCCCATCAGCCCCAGCCATTGGCCATGCTGGCTGGGGCTGATGGGAGTTGTAGGCAAAAAACATCTGGAGAGCTACCGTTGGCCACCCCTGTTGCATCAGACAAAAGATTCATCTGCTCGGAGTTTGGGGCTAGTCAAGTAGTAGTGTTTTGCTGTGCGTGTTATACACTTACTAGGAGTAGAAGTCACTTCCAAATAAGAGTTTATAATGAAAAAATGTATGCTGTGTTTACATTGCTAATACCTCACATTGGCTTTACTGAGAGGCTGATTTCACTAAGAAGTTTGTTTCTTCAGTCTGAAAGTCTTAATGAGAATCACAGGGGCATTGCAGGTGCCAGCTTGGTTTTCCCCCCACTGTATGAAATACCTACTGCCAGGGGTCATTTTGTAGAAAAATAGGTTGTGGAGCTCATCCAGGGATTGGTGGGAAGTAGGAAGTGGACCTCTCAGAAAGGTTCAGGAGCTGTGCTCCTGTGAGCTTCCACTGAATACAAGGCCTGCCCACTGCTATGCAGAAAGATGAGGACCCACGGCTATTGGAAGTCACAAGCCTCTATCTGAAGCACCAGCAGAAAGCAGCTACAGTGGAGATGCTTCTCTTCTAGTGCAATCCTAAACTAAGCTATACTTTTTCAAGGGATTATTTCTTGATGCATGTACATGTTCCTGTTTGGCGGACAAGCAAAAGTCACTCATAAAATCAATGTCAGCACTGAGTTGATCATGTGAACAGGAACCCTAGCTGAAGTCCACACAGTCCTGATCACAGCCTGACAGCTTATTATGCAGAATCTTTGCTGAAGTTTGACATGTGGATCTGGTCAGTGCCTGGAGAGAAGACTGCTCAGAAACACATGCTGCCTTAAGTTCTTGGATGGAAAAAGTAAGATACAAATATAATAAATAAATATTGGTTTGTCATGTTTGGATAACCTAAATTGCTTAGGAATAGCAGTAACTAATTATTAAGCTCAAATATTATTCCGCAGCCTCTGGACTGCACTCTTTTTGTTGTCAACAATAGCAAGTTCAGATTGTTACTAGTAACAAAATAACGTTATTGTTAACATTATTCAGTCAACACACATTAAACAGTCAATTATGTTATGTGTATACTTTCTAACAGAGCAGCTACCATGACAGTAACTTGTATCCAACCATCTATGAACAGAAGGCACATGGAGCTCCCCTGAATTCTTCCCAGTTCCAGCAACCTCTTCCAGCCACCCGAATTATCATTCTTGGGGTTGGGGATTTCATGAAAAGGAACAGCTACATGTGTCGATATGCTGACATGAGGAGGGACAAGGGGTTGAGGTCAGTTCCTTTTCTCAGTGGAGCTGCACATGCAGAAGAGGAGGGAGTAATTTCATTCCCTTGTCTTTCTTCACTTCAGCTCCCCGTACAGCTATTCCTCTGCACAGATCCTGTAACACCCTGGGAACGATCTTTCTGGGAATTGGAATGGGCTGCATGAACAGAAGAGAACACGCTAAACTGTGTTCCATGCACAGAGTAATAGGATACACACAACTATTACAACTTTTGAGAACAATCTTTGCTAACTGATTTTTAGGTACTCGCAGTTTTTTAGCAATCCTGTGTTAAATGGATGTCTGCCATATGCTCTTGTTGCCAAAACATCTAATTTCTCCTGTAAGTCTCCCATACCTTTTTCATGGGGGGGGGGGGGGCGGGGAATGACCTTTAAATGTTTATTGTACTTACAGAAGAAAAATGTGCTAAGGATGCTAAATCCCTAAAACTAACATACTTACAATTAAATTATGATTCTGTCAGAGAAAAGAAATTATTTCGGATAACAAAAGGGGGAGAGCAACTTTACAAGTTGCAGATATACTGCACTGCAAAGTCATGTGGAGCAGAGTAGAGTCACAAAAGCTTCAGAAAGAACAAGGGATGGATCCAACCAATTTTTCTGAAAAGAAGGCGACATCATCCTTGACCACTTGAAAATGCCATGTTGAGAACCACAAGACAGTTGAGATCGGCATGAACAAAAGCCAAGTGGTATAGAAGTCACAGTATGGAGAACTGGTTAAGATTTAGTCAAAAGATTCACTGAATCCAATTCTAAATTCAATTCTTTACTATGAATGTTAGCTGCCCTGAGACTGCTTTGGTGGGGAGGGCGGGATATAACTGCGATCAATAAATGAATGAATGAATGAATGAATGAATGAATGAATGAATGAATGAATGAATAAACAAACAAACAAACAAACTGCAATCTGATTCACATTTTCCTGGAAACAAATGCCATTTAATATAATAGGACTTACACCCAAGTACACATGCACGCAATGCATTATAAGAACAACTTTCATCTATACTCTATATTAGGGCACTGGAAACTACAGACACACAATGTAATCCTAAACAGAATTACATCTATCAAAGGCCACTGGCCACTGGCATCAATTGACTTTGAAGGGATATCACCACCCCATGTTCCCACCCCACCCTAGCCCTGACCTATATCAATATGGAATGTATTTTGGTGCGCACTCTCATGACCATAGAATGCATATGGAAATAGATTTTAAAATGTGAAGATTTTAAAATATGAATTATATTTCATTATGTTGCCATCAGCAACTGTTCACCCACTCTCTCTCTGAAGTGAAATTTCAATACAAGCTCACCCAATCTCTCTCTCTGAAGTGAAATTTAAATACAAGCTCATCGTTTGGAATCCAGTTTATAAATACCCAAGGCTACCAGCTACAATCAACAAGTCACTTAATCTGCAACATTACCAATGTCTTTAATGGTAACAATGAGGAATAAGAGGTTTGAGGATCACACTCAGTGCTCTCCTAAGATCAAATTGGCTGACACAGTATGCATATGTCAAGATAAAAGCATCAGCCACATAACATAGCTGGAAATGGGAAAGCACCTCCTGTGAAAGCCAACAACCTTCACCTCTCCCACTGACTTAACAGGGCAGAGCTAATTAGTATGACAAAATAGCACAGCATGTGTGGTTCAAGAGTTGTTCAGACAATTAAAACTCTGAATTTCCCCCCAGAATATTGTATTTTTTCCATATCAGTTATTGCAGGAGGGTCATTTCTGGAGAACCATTTGTTCACATCACCACCTTTGAAAGCCAAAGTTTCTGGTGATAGCTTCACAGCCTGAATATAAAATACTACCTCTTATTATTTCATATTGTTTTATCACATGCTGTTTCAGATGCCATTTTGGCAGAAAATGTAACCTAAACATGCAAAAAAGATACTTAAATCAAATGAGCACATTGCTATGCTTACATGACACATCTACCCTTGAGGGGTTGCTTACGTCATTATATTTTATAGACAGCCTTATTGCTGTGTTTTATCAATATTAAGTATTATAGCCACAATCCAATTCAAGTTAATCACACTAAAAATGTACTGCTTTCAAAGGACTCATACATGTTTAGTTCTGGCTGGACATTATTACTATTAAACTTTACCAAAAATCTTTAAAGTGACTTGATAGTTTCAAAAGCAGACATAAATATTTCTTCTTTTGTGCCTTATAAACTTACACAAAAGCTTTAAAAGAGTACTATCCATGCTACTTAATCTAGACTAGAACTGCACAATCTGTACCTTTGAGGAATGTATTCTTTACTATGAATGTATACATGTGTGCAAGAGAAATATGCAAAGATTATAAGTATGCTGCAAGAAGTTAAAACTGCAATGAAAAGAAAATCTGGCTTGCACACTATATAATATCCATACATGGTAGCATAAATCCATATGGTTTACCTGGCTCCAAGTCATAAGGAACATTTGCACCTCATCCAATGGCATTCAACCCTTTGTTTGTTCTGCATTTCTCACAGTCTACCTCCTATGGAAGCCTTACCGTAACAGTTCACAACCAATACACAAGTACAAACTCTTATGCAATAATTTTTCCACTGTTCCCAACAATCCAAACCAGTGGCATTACTCCTCTCGTAAATGGCCCTTCTCTAATAGTTGTCAAGCTACAGCAAGAACAGCACGAAAGCCCCACAGAAGATTGAGGCAGTAGTTACTCGCTTCTTTAAAAGCCACACTTTAAATCATTTCACATACTAGAATGTCAGCGTGGATAACCGCTGTCCCAACACCCCTCAGAATCCCCCAAAGTCAACCACAGGTTCAGGTAATTATGACCTCCCACTCTACAGCAGAAATACATAATTTCCGCATTGGTCTTTGATGAAGGGACCACAGACTTGAAAAGAGGAAACAATTACCGTCATTAGAACTTCACCCAAGCACGAGATGTAATCACAGGCCATGGACCTTCCAATGGTTGTGGGGATCTCTCGATGGACTCAAAATTGCTCGGGAAGGGGATAAGCCCCAGCAATAACACTTATCAGCTAGAGGCTATGCCTTCTCTTCCAAGAAAAGCACTAGCCACATATATGGCATTTATGTTACCTTCTAGGACACAAACATAAAGAGAAAAAAATAACCTTTTTTCGCTTTCTTTCTTTAAAATGCAGTTTTTGCTTCCTTCTGAAGGGTTTCTTCTCCATTGAAATAAAATACTGCCAAGAACATGAACAGGAGGCAGATTTTAAAAACAAATAAAAGTACACAAAGAACAAAAAATGGAGAAGCTGCCATTCTTTCCTATCAATGCCCCCATGATATTACACATTTATTAGAAACACTCCTTAAAATATTGTAGAGTCCTTTCATGCACAAGGTTTCCAGAGCCCTATAACAGGCAGGAACAACACTTATCTTCTCATATGTCCATAAAGTGTAGCATGCACTAATATAGCCTTATAAAACAAAATAGTTCACAAAACTAAATAGCCTGCCTGCTTGCATGCATCTACATCTGTGGCCCATGACACCCTGATGACTTTAGAGAAAACCTGAGCCATCTCCAAGTTTATAAAACATACCAGGCTAAATTCCCATTCTTATAATAACTGAATGAAGTCGCAAGTATGGGTTAGAAAAGAGTAGTTTGTCAATTTCCACATAGGTTAGGCACCAAATACAGCAAAACCCTCTAATTTTTGCTGAAGGCCCACGTTTTCATTCTGCCTCTCCAATATTCTTTACTATGAATGTATACATGTGTGCAAGAGAAATATGCAAAGATTATAAGTATGCTGCAAGAAGTTAAAACTGCAATGAAAAGAAAATCTGGCTTGCACACTATATAATATCCATACATGGTAGCATAAATCCATATGAGCCACTTGTGGGAAGGGCGGGATATAAATTCTAAATAAATAAATAAATAAATAAAGCAGTACTAAATACTAACATGAAGGTATTATTGATGGAATTTTCTTACAAGTGAAAGTGTTAAGGCTTAGGATGAAAAGATGTTGAGCAACTCCTGAATACGTTTTTACTAGTAAAAGGAGATCCAATTATATATTTATCACCTTGCCTATCTCTTATAAAATATAAATAAAAAAGATATCCCATTAAATCCAAAAAGAAGAGAAAAAAAACCTTGAAAGGAGATGTGTGAATAAAAATTTACTATTTGGAGTTATCATAGGTAAGATTATCTGTTAGGAGATTCACTTCTCCAGCATTCCCAAGAAGTTAACCAAAATCAGGGCTATCACCTGAAAAACCACCAAAGTAAAAACATACAAAAAATCTTTCAAAAAGGAAGTTGAAGAAATATTCTAACTGAAAACCTGTACTAACTAAAATGTACCAACTGAAAACAGCTACAACCCCCAACATACAACAATTTAATAATATCTAAATATATATCAAACATTTATTCTCTGCTCACCTTCTCTTATTGCATGTGTACACTCACACCTTACACACACACACACACACAAATGTTTATGCCTGGATGCAACAGCACCTGATGCTGGTAATGCTGATAATTACCATCTAACACAAAACTAATCAGCTTGGGCTTGAAACAGAAATCATAATTCAAATTGGGAGCCGACACTAATCATTTGATGTTCACTTGAAGAGATTAGATAGGCTATGCAAGAACATTTTGGTAGAAGTACTGATAAGAATATGGGAAACAGGAATTATTAGTATTTATCCTGCCTGTAATGCTTAGAAAAGCAAACTATTTAAAAGGAGCAGCACTTCCAAATGGCTGTTTAATCTGAAATTTCCAGATAGCACAGAAAATATTCTCTCACAGAATGCACAATATCTTTGCCATCATATCTATCCTGTGGTCTGTTCTTGTCTTTCACTGCAGGAATCTCACTCTATTTTGCTCCATTATGGGAAGCAACCCAAGGCACACAAAGCACATAAGAAGCCAGCAGAAAATTACCACCAAGAAGCTGCATCCCTTGCTCATGAGCTCGCCCCCCATGCTGCATCTCACAAACCAAAATGGAATGGTCACTTCCTCCAAATTCAAAGAAAACCAGGTGTTTTGGTGCATTTGCTCTGACAACAATGGTGTTAACAGAGCTGGGAGGTATGCAAAGAAGGCAATAAAAATTAACAGGTATACATTGAATGCCTTCAAGACAAGAAGAGATCAAAATCTGGCTAGTTCTCTTAACAAGAAAAGGCCATTATGGCCACTATTATTATACAACACAGAAACCTGAGAGTATCATATATCAAATTCCGCATTTGTATTAAAAATTATTGCTGCAACCTGAGTTTTTTTGTTCACAACCCTAATGAACTTAGTAAGGCTGCAAGGAACTTCCTGAATCACCATCTTTAGACTGTGGCAGAAGACCTCTGCCATACCTTTTACTGGCAATACCTCTTTTCTTTTTTTCTTCTCCTCTACTTTTTGTTTAACATCCGATCTGAGGAAGGGCTCTGTGGCATCCAAAAGTCAACTTGCTACTTTTTTTTCAGTTGGTCTTAATGCTTCTGCTACAACTTCAAAAAAGCAAACTATGCAACCATAAATATCAATTATTTTACACTCGCATTTGCCTGCAAGCTTTCAGGAAACCAAAATAATTTTCAAGTATAAGACCTCCTGCATTTTTCTATCGGAATAAGTGGATCGTTTCCCTACCATGACAGTCAATCCAATCAGAGTGAAATACCTTTTTTATTACAAGTATCTTTCCCTGCACCTTCACTTCCTGGTAGAACAGTTGAGTCACTCCTGAGGGCCGGGGGAGCACAAGTCACTCACTTACATTAGAACAAATGTAGATTTCAAGATCATAACAGCTGCTCTAAAAGTCACAGGCTAAAACAAAAAATGTACATTAAAGCCCAGTGTAGTGTAGTGGTAGAATGCTGAACTAGGATCTTGGGAGAACAGGATTCAAATTCTTACTTCTGCCATGGAAGCTAGTTGGGTAACCTGGGCCTGTCACAAACTCTCAGCCTTGCCTAGCTCACAGTCACAGGGTGTTTATTATGAGAAAATGGAGAAGGGGAGAATGATCTTCTAAATTGCTCTAAGTCACAACTGAGAAGAAAAGCAGGATATAAATAAACAAATACAATGCATATTCAAGAAGCACAGCGTTTAGGTAGTCACAATCCAAGGTTATTTTACACCAAGACTACCATTCCAGATTTTTTCCATTACTCCTAGTTCATTTTGTCTCAGACAAAATAAGGAGCTGGGCTGGGGTGGGAGGAATCTCAGAATGCAGCGAATTATACGTAACTTTCTCTTTTGTTTATATTCATGTGAGTACGGAGATGTGGCCTGATGCAGCAGTGTATACGCTAATATTTAAACTTCCACAATTCAGATATCATTCATGATTCAGGTAATCCTTATGAATATTAAATATGACCCTTAATTTAATACAGTGAGAAGACCAGTCACCTGCTCTTCCCAGATGATCAACACTTAATACAGCTCCAATAGTTAATAATATTAATTAAATGAAATGCAAGACCTTTTTTCCCTGAAAAGAGAGGTGCCTGGACTCCAAAGACAAAGCTAACAATATTTTTTTTTAATGGAAATTCACCAGACAACATGTCCTCCCCTTTCTATTTAAGAGGAAAACATCATTGCAGTGATGAAGCAGAGTTCAGGTTCGAACTTCAGGCTATGCAGACCTTACCCTTTATTTTCTTCCAATTCAAATGCAATGACCTGTTACCCTACACATTTATCATAAAGGTCTACTTTGTAAGCAAACACTGCCCTCTTGTGCACTAGAATATCCAACAGAGAGATTCTGCCTCCTGCTTTTAAAAACAGATTTTTTTCGTATCAGCAACAGATTTCTGTACTCTCTTTACATTTGTGCCTCCTTTATTTTAGGCACATGCCATTTAGAACAGATAAAATGTGGAATACAGGCTCCAGTCCAATAGAAGAGCACATAAATGGAGAATACAATATAGAGGAAATGAGTGATATAAGATTCAGAATAGAAAATGACTCTTGGTTAGGATATAAGTGTATTAATTGTATGTGGATTAATTGGAGAAAATTTTCTCTTGTATATTGTGGATGAACGGTATAGTAGATTGACAGAGTTATGTGGTGGATAACTTGTATTAATGTTCACCGTAGATATAATTTAATAAATTGTTAATGGAAAACAATATACATAACAAGTATTCAAGTACCAACAGGACAATTTACAGTATGTGTAATGCATTGATTCATGGTACACGCAGAGATCAGAACTTACTGCAATGTAAGTGTGCACAACATTAGAGCAACCAGTCCAAGAACAAAAAACTGTTCAGCAATGAACATGGCCTTGGAAACCAGGGGTGCTTTTTCTCCCAAGCATTATTAAAGTGTGGTAAAACTGATAGTGTAGGGTTTGCAAGGCAGAGATGTTCTGCCAGGCATTTGGTTGAGGACAGCAACAGTTTGGCACTCTCATATCCCCCCACCTCCCTCCTTATTCCTTCATATCCCTGACATCCATAGTTTGGTAGGTATAAAAATTTTTTCCACCATATGGATATTATAGTGATTTATTGTCAATGTTTTATTATTTTAATGTTGTTTTAAATCTTATTATCTAATTATGTACCTATGATGTAAACCACCCCAAGCTCTATTTTTAGGGAAGAGATGCCAACAAATTGAATTTAATATGAATGAATGAATGAATGAATATCATAGAAGAAACTGACAAGGAGGTCTTTAACCCTTTCCTTGGCCATCATTTTCCCATGCAAACTTCCAAGCCCGTTTTTCCCATCTGAGTTATCAAACATATATCTAAGAACAAAATGACTTGTGCAGGCAATTGGAGGCATTTACACAGAAAAGCACCACCACCATGCACACACTGATTCCCAGCACATCACACTTGCTACACATCACTGTGTAGCAGGGGGGAAAAAACGGTGCAGGTTCTGAAACTGTTTTTGCCGCTAAAGAATTGGTTTGGACCTGTGTAGTTATGTGTAATTGTCTACGAAATCCATATGGAAAAATTAATTAGAATTATATTTAAAAATAATTCCTATGGTCCAAAATTCGAAGTCACAAATGTATCACTACCTTTCAGCAAATCCTGCACATATATCTAATTATTTAATTATTTCATTTGTTTACCTTATTTATAATTTCAATTTATATACCACTCTTCCCTGAGATCACAGGGCTCAGGGCAGTTAACAACAAAAAATACCATATAAAACCAAAATTAAAACAATCAAAATTAAAGATCTTGGCACATTAAATATGGTAAGCATCACTGTTCTGCAAGTGGGAGAAAACAAAGGTGGTGGGGAGTGCCAGATAGGGTGGTACCCATTGCTGTCCTCAACCAAAAGTTTATAGTCCACCTTTTCCACCTTTCTCATTGGGACACAAGGCAGATTATGCAGCGAAGCAAATTATGCAGCAATACAATCAACAGAAAAGACATCCAATCAACAATGCAATAGGGTCTGGACAGTAGATATCTGGAACCAACCACAAATCTGAAACAGAGCAGAAGCAAATAATTAAATATTAACATGACATGTTAAAAATGATGCAAAACTTATACAGTAGGATCTAATTTACAGTCATAGAAAGTATGAACTATGTACAGCAGAACAGATCACACTCCCCAGGGCTTTTTTTTTTTTTACAGGAACGCACAGTAATACAATTCCGGCTGGCTTGGCATCAGGGGATGTGGCCTAATATGCAAATAAGTTCCTGCTGGGCTTTTTGTGCTGTGTGAAATGATGGTGATGTCAGGGGGTCTGTCCTAATTTGCAAATGAGTTCCTGCTGAGCTTTTTCTACAAAAAAGCCCTGACGCTCCCTAACTCATTGCCCAAGTGACTTTCAGAATTGTTACATTACAGCCCTGTTATCTGTGCAGAAACCCCCTCTTGAATAATTCAGTTTTGCATAGCTTGCAAAAAGCAAGGAATGGGACTTCCTGACTTCATTAAGAGGATCATTTCATAAAGGGGGAAGCATAATGGACAATGTACATGTATAGGCAGTTATTATTTTGCCCATTTGCAGGTTAGCACATGCAGAAGGCCCTGCTTGGATGAGCGAAGCTATCATGGTGGAGCACAGGGGGAGAGACAGTCTCTCAGATACAAGGAACTAAGGCCATGGAGAACTTTGCATGGGATGGTCAACAACTTAAATTGAGCCCGGTTACTGATGGGCAGCTGATGGAGTAATTGCAAGAGGGGAGTGATTTGCATGCTCCATCTAGCTCCCAGTAATAGCTGAGATGCACATTCTGCACCATCTGGAATCTCTGAGTTGATTTTGAGGGGAGATGGACATAAAGCATATTACAGTAGTCTAGTATCATCTACACAAATCAATTTCACAATGCAATTCCAGTTCAAGAAAAAAAATTTTAACTGCTGTAAAAATCTTATAGGGCATATTAGCAAAACAATTAAATTTTCATTTTGGAAAAAAAACATTTCCCTACACAGCTTCTGGATGCAACTGTGCTACATTCATGAAAGTACACAGGACATTCTCTACAGTTTTGGTAATCTGTGAAACCTAATGTAGGATGAAAGTATGAGATAAATTTGAGATAAAATGATGAGATGGCTTTCAAATTTGAGATAAAATGGCTTTCAAAGCAGTATCTATTAGGGCAAAAAGAGGCTTTTTGATCAACTGCTGCCTTACTTTATCAAGAGAGGAGAAGAAACTATTTCATCACTTCCAACACTTGATGGACAGGTATATAAACTGATGAATGTTTAATTTGAAAGAATGATGACAGAGCTGAATACAAGCATTTAGGGGGAAAATGAAATCTTTGCTATTATAATCTTACAAATAATCTACATCAGAACGATTTTTGAACCATAATAACCACCTCAAAATTCTATGGATTTTCCAGGATTTTCATTACAGTGTTTTGCATCACCAAAACCTACTTTTACTATATTCAATTACCCTTCCTCGCCCATCCCACCCCACCCTTACAAGAGTTCAAAAGTCTTGGCCCTTCAATGTATCAGGTATGAATTAATACCCTTTCTTAAAAGAACACAGCAGCAAAGTGGAAACAGACACTTGTAAGCAGCAGTCTTTGAAAAGAACTGCAGGGACAAATGGTGACAATGAAGCTCCGGTCAAAAGTAAAAAGGTCAAAGGTTCAGACAAGTGCAAGGAATTACAAAACTACAGCTTCATCTAAATTCCTCCCACAGGTTTAGACAATCTGGGTCAAGCAATAGTTTTCAAACTAAAATGCTCAGAGACTTCCTCTGGCCTTTGTACTTCCATAAAGAACAATAGGCAATATATATTTTGAAAATGCTCTTACAGAAGCTCTCTCAGTTAACACAAAGTCAGCAAGATAAAGGACATCTTAAAAACAGCTTAACCTAAAACAAACAGTTCAGTAGCGAGTGCACTATGTGTGTGGGGGGCAGGAGGGAGGGGAGGCTAAGGTGAAATAATCATGTTCTTCTATATTAGTGTGCTGACCCTTTGTAGGGCATGAAATTAACTATCAGCAAGTAAAAAATCTGCTACTTGTTAAACTACTTTGCTACACAGAGTGGCCTTAAAATAAAATATGGGGATTGAGTTTCTTTCAGAAGATTAACTTGTATAACCTCTCAGCAGGCTTCCCCTATCACTGAACTCTGGCAGAAACCACTCAGGTCCTAGTTGGAGGTATAGACTTTTTTAGAGGAATATTCAGCATAATGCAAACTGAACTACCTGGAAAGCCTTACTTTGACAGTCACCTTGTCTGATCTAAAAATATACTTTGAACAACTTGGTGCTGAAAGAAGACCAAAATGGTTTTTTTGAAACTAACAGAAGTACAATGTGGAAGGAAGCTAAATTGACAGGTTAAATCCAACCTTCACTATAACCTTAATCTTACCACCCAACCTTTCAGAAGTGTCAGGGGCAGAAGTATCTGTAGCATTCTCTATTCCTGGCATGTAGGTAAAAAATTCTTTTGATTTACTGCATGATATGCATTGTTTTCAAGGGCAAAGTCTGTAAGAAAAATGCAGCCCAGAGAATGAAAGATTACTTCCATCTTTCATTTCTCTTCTATTTGGTTAGTGTTCAGATATTCTGCATTTATTTAAACCTAAAGTTTTATCCTAGAAAAAAGATTCTTGGTGCTGTCTCAAAAAGTATATGCAAGGTCAAATACAGAGTTGCATAATAGGATCCTCTTATAAATTTGTTTAGTAGAAGCACTTGATACAACACTGATTTTAGAGTATGGAATTTTAATCACCACTTTAAGCAGGGGAGGAGAAATTGGAAGCCGGAATTAAGATTGCCAGGAAAAACATCAACAACCTCAGATAAGCAGATGACACTACTCTAATGGCAGAAAGTGAGGAGCACCTAAAGAACCTCTTGTTGAGGGTGAAAGAGGAGAGCACAAAAGTAGGCTTGAAACTCAACATCAAAAAAACTAAAATCATGGCAACTGGCCCCATCACACCTTGGCAAATAGAAGGGGAAGACATGGAAGTAGCGTCAGACTTCACATTTCTGGGATCTAAGATCACTACAGATGGTGACTAGCCATGAAATTAAAAGACGTTTGTTCCTTGGGAGGACAGCTATGGTATACAGCTATGCAATATAATTTTCTTCATACAGCTCTCCAAATTATGATCCTGTTCTCACAATCAACAAAAGAAATTCTCTTAACAATATAATCTATACCTTTATGTACAAATGCAAGAACAAAAGGTTGGCTGGCCCTTACAATGGGAACTTTCCCAAAGACCAGGCTTGAGCATCTGTCAAAGACAAAAGCTGGAATGTTAGTGGCTGGTAAATTTCTATTACTTTTTTCTACAACTATCTGCCCAAAGGCATGAAAAACTGATAAAATACAAGATTCTTGGGGGTGGGGGGTGTCAAACTCTGAGGCTGAGGGCTTGTTCAAAATAAGAAAGCATAATGACAAATACCATTCCCCCATTCTCAATAATGTCTTTTAAATTATAGAATCCAGAAACCGAGCTGCTGTATAAATTGGCATATTTTCTTAAAAGAAACAACTAAAGATTGTACTAGGTATTCTTTACATTAGCAGTCCTCAATTTATCTGAGCACTGGTTTGGGCAACATGAAAGCAACTCACACCTCCCTAAACCATAAAAAAAATGAAGCAAAATCCTAACAGCCAAATAGTCGAGTTAAAATTGTTGCTTTGGCTGGAATTACAGTATTTTCATGTTAAAATGTGTGTGTGTGTGTGTGTGTATATATATATAAACACACATAAATTTGTGTTTGCTTATTTGTATTAAGAACAGTAATCTCATAAATAATGGAGAGCCAGTGTAAATCTTGAGACTCCATGATCAAATCTCTACTTGCCTTGAAACTTATTGGGTGACGTTCATCCAATCATCTGAGCCTAACCTACCTCACAGAGCAGCTGTAAGGACAAAATAAAGGATGGAATGTATACACCACCCTGCCTTCCTTGGAAGAAGCATAGGATTAAAATTACTATTTACATGCAAAATGAATAAATCTGTTGGCCTCGAAAGTGCCACAAATCTTACTTTTCTTTCTAGCGATGCATGTAAGCATAGAGAGAACACATTCATTTCTTACGTTAGAATCAGGTGGGTACCCCTGTTGGGACTGAAGCAGCAGAACAAAGTTTGAATCCAGTGGCACCTTCAAGACCAAACTTGGTTGGTCAATAAAACTTGTTGGTCTTAAAGGTGCCACTAGATTCAAACTTTGTTCTATTTCTTACGTTATTTATTTAAACATAAATATTATGCTAATCGGTTGTGCACTACCCACACAATCTCTGCCCAAAAGCAATACAGCGTTTATGACTGTGGGACCTTACTGATTAGAAACCAGGGGAAAAGTCTGCGTGCTATATAAGTGCGCTGCGGACCGCGCTCTGGCCACAGAAGATTTAAGAGGCGAGGGAATGAGTTTGGCTGCATTTCCCTGTCTCTCAGCAGTTCAATCCCTGGCCAAGGTCGCCATGCCTGCCCACCTGCCGATCTCCCCTCCCCCCACTTTCTTACCGCCAATAATGGTGCGGATAAGGGAGGCGTGTCCCGGGCAATCCACCAGGGTTAGCTGAAGCTGCCCAGGCCCAAGCCCCAGGTGTGAGGGCAGCTCGGTGCACAGGCAGGAGAAGCCCAAATCCAGGGTGATGCCCCGAGCTCGGCTCTGGGGGGCTCGGTCGAAGGCGGCCGTGGAACCGATTGTGCTGAGGGCCCGCGCCAGCGCCGTCTTGCCACTGTCAATGTGGCCCAGGACGCCCACGTTCACATTGAGCCGAAGCAACGCTCCGGGCTCCGGCACGGGGGAAACAACGCTTACACCGGCCATGGATGCCTCGAACGCCGTTCCTTTCGCTCACTAGCCGGTCCGGCTCCTAACAACACCCCCGCGGTAACACAGGCTACGTTAGGGTCGTTCCGGGCAACCACCGCGCCTGCCTCGGTGGATTTGTGCGGGAAAATACCCCAAGAGCTACTAAGTGCGGCTGGGACATCCCATCACACGGCCTCTAATCAGAACCCGGGAGGGGGCTGTTGTTCATATATTTATGAATCATCTCTCACACACTACTGGAGCTGTACTAGGCTTTACTGAAACATTCTGGGCAACTAGAGCGGCTCAACGATGAACTGAAGAAACTCTCCAGAATAGTAGACAGCCGATACTTTAAGCCATAGCCAAATGGGAAAAGGAAAAAAAAAAACAGAAGTCAAGTAAATACCTTTTATTAAGATCAATCAAAATGATACAAAACAGTGTGCAAACTTTCAGGTTTTCAGAATTCTTCTTCAGGATGTTAAAAAAACAAAAATAGCCTGTGATATCTTTTTCCCTCCCTTTCCCTCACTGCTTCTATTTTCAACTTCCATTCTGACAGAATTGTGAAGAATTTTGGAGGCTTACTCTGTGTTGTGCTTTTGGTTGCTTTTAAAGTATTTACATAGCTTTAGTTTTTGGATTAAGAAACTCAGTGCAATCCTAAACAACATTGCACCCTTCTAAACTTGTGAATTTAAAAAGGTAAAGGTAGTCAGTCCCCTGTGCAAGCACCAGTTGTTTCCGACTCTGGGGTGATGTTGCTTTCACGTTTTCACAGCAGACTTTTTACGGGGTGGTTTGCCATTGCCTTCCCCAGTCGACACTTTCCCCCCCAGCGAGCTGGGTACTCATTTTACCGACCTCAGAAGGATGGAAGGTGGTGGTGGCGGCGGAGATATATATATATATATATATATATATATATATATATATATATATATATAATTTTTTTGGGCCACTGTGTGACACAGAGTGTTGAACTGGATGGGCCATTGGCCTGATCCAACATGGCTTCTCTTATGTTCTTATGAAGGCTAAATCAACCTTGAGCCGGCTACCTGAACCCAGCTTCCGCTAGGATCGAACTCAGGTTGTGAGCAGAGATTAGGACTGCAGTACTGCAGCTTTACCCCTTTAGAAGGGTGTAATTGTGATGATACAATTTGCATACTCATGTCAAACATACCATCTACATTCCCACAGGGTATGAAGGGTGTTTATGGCCACAACACAAGTACAGCATATAAATATATACACATTTGCACATTCACACAGAAATATCTACATTGATTTGTATGTAACTTAATATATCACCAAGGGAAGCAGTAACCAATCCATGAAATTCTCATATCTACTGGCATTTGATTCTGGCAGTTTCTATAAGAACAACAAACCAGTGGTGAAGCCAATCTAAAGAAGAATAGAATGGTCAATGCACCAGCTTTAGTCTTTAGTATGTTCATATGAAGTGACATTTCACCTAATTGCAATTGATCCACAATTCTTTACACAGTATAATAAAGACTGGTATTTGGGTTTCCAACCACATCGTGGGGGTCTGAAACAATGGGATGAAAACAATGGGATAAACATATCTGGGAGCTGCAGAATGTGTATACAGTAAAAGGTCTCATTACAGGACTAATTCCACAATATTCAGTAAAGTAAAGCAACAAAAGCCTAGAACCTAACATAAGTAAAATATAAGTAGGCAAACAAAAATTGACAATTGACATCTTTTGTTCTGGTATTTTTATAGGAGTGCCAGCCACTAGGTGGGACCAGGGGATCCCTCAGAATTATCTCCAGGCTACAGAGATCTGTTCCCCTAGATCTACTACCCTTCCACAGGGCATGCAACACAGAAATGTTCTACCAGGCATTTGGTTAAGGACAGTGATACAGCAGTACAAAATCTGGCACTCTCATATTCCCCCACCCTTCCACATCCCCTCTACCCTATAGGGGGTCTGTGGAAATCAAAATCTTTTTTCCACTATCTTGGAAGGTGCACTGGTTTATCTGTTGATGTTTTAGGTATTATAATGTTTTAATTTAAATTATTTATTGTATTTGTTTTTGTTGTAAACTGCTCTAAGCCATGCTTATGCAGAATGGGAAAGGAAGGAAGGAAGTTAGTTTTAGAGGGTTGATTCTAGGGCATTGTGCCCCACTGAGTACCTTGTCCTCCCCAGGCTCCATCCCCAAATCTCTAGGAGTTTCCTAACCTTAATCTCGCAACCCTATTCCCCATTCCATCCCTTGCCAGCGGATATGGAGGACCTGGCAACCCTATATTTTTGTTGTTCCGTTAGAAATTAAAGTATCCATATTAGACAACTAACATTCTTATTTTAGCAGTTGAGAAACTTCTAGTATACTTTCTTGGGACCTCCAAATGTGGCATCCAGCAAAGACATGAAGAAAACAAAAGACTTGATATTGCTAAGGTTACACCAACACAACCTTGCACATCATAAATAAAGAAACAGAAGAGGGCACAAAAATATTTTCCTCTTCTTTGTTAATTAGATGTAACACCCATCTCTCCAATTTCTTCTTCTATGCATTCAACTGTTCCTTCACAAAATGTTGCTATTAATTGGCAGAGTTCTTAAAACTCATGGGAGAGAGGGCAGGAAGTCAGACCTTTGGGATGGGTTAAAAATGTGAAGGTCATTCACACAGGCACTACTCTGCTCTGTCCAAAAATAATACACTATTTGACAATTTCAGGGTTCAGCATGTCCCACTGAAATTTGGAAGCTTATGTGAAACAAGGCTATGTCCTGTAACCTCAAACGTTTAGTCTAGGAAAAACAGCTCTAAAGTCTCCAACTCCCTCCTTGGGTATCACATGACGTCTGTGCCAAAAAGGAGACCTTGAGAATAACAGAAGAAATGTAGGTAAAATACATTGAGCAAACCCACGGAACAACATTCAAATTTTCTTAATCATTAGTATTATTTTTCTGGTTAAAAGCTTGAAAGAAAGAAAGAACAAGTTTTGAAAGAAACAGTGTTGAAAAGACAGACATGTGCTTTACTATTGCCTTCTAAAATGATCTTAACTTCCCCCAGATTAAATGGCATAATGAATTGTTTTGATGGGGCTGGACACAGGAGGAAGAAGAGTGTTAGTGTTGGAAGGAATACACTATACGATGTCACTTAATGCTAACACGACAGATTTTGGAGTCTCAGGGAGGGGCAGAGGAGAGTCTTGGGGTAGAAAAGGTGCTCTTTGACCTTTCCTTTGTCCATTCCTATTGCTTTGTCTTTGATACCCAGAATACTACTCTCAGAGGTTCCTTTCTTCCAGTCACTTCCCTTCTCTGTTTTTCTCTGTCCACCACGAGGGCTGGACATGCTTTCTACAATCTCTCTCTATCCTAGCTTAGATAGCTAGAAACCCTTACTCTGCCTTTCCTATCTAGAATACAGTTCTCTGTTCTCTCACAATAAACAATTTGTTTCTTTTCTAAATAACAAGACTAAATCTGAATTCATTCCTTAAGTAGTCAGACTATAAAATTCCACTGTGCAGAGACTCAGCTCTGCTTTCAGTTAGGCTGAACAATATTTCCAGGCCTCATTCTTGGCAGGAGCTCACAGGAGCAGAGCTCTGGAACTAGGCTTCCCAAATCCCCCACCTGGGCGGGGGACCCCGATTTGGAGCCTCCTCCCCCCGCTCGCCAAAAATCCAGAAAGCAGGGGAGGGGAGGGGGGAATGGCGGCCCTTCCCATCCAGCCCCGATCCCAGCAGCTTCTCCTTGCCCTTTCCCTTCCCACCGATCCCCGATGCTTCTCCTGGTCCCTTCCCTTTCACCCCGGATCGCAGCAGCTTCTCCTTGCCCTTCCCTTCCCACCCAGCCCTGATTGCAGCAGCCTTTCTTCGATTTTCCCAGGCTGCTTCCCACCCCCAGTCAGCTGGCTGGCAGGTGCCTTTGCACCTCCGGAGGCTTGACTTGAAAGGCTTCAATTTGGGATGGTGTTTCTGTGTTGCTGTGAAGAAGCTGGCAGAAACTGGTGAGGAGAGAGGCCAATCCCCTGCTTCAGACTCGCCAGAAATGGGGGGGGGGAGAGGGAAACGTCTTCATTATTCCCAATGTGGAGATCGATTCTCATAGGGTATAATGGGGAATTGTTCAGGAGGTTTTGGGTGCTCTGGGGGAGCTGTTTTTTGAGGTAGAGGCACCAAATTTTCAATATAGTATCTAGCGCCTTACCCCGAAGTTTCAAAACAATTGGACCAGGGGGTCCAATTCTATGAGCCCCAAAAGAAGGTGCCCCAATCCATTATTTCCTATGGAAGGAAGATATTTAAAAAGGTGTGCTGTCCCTTTAAATGTGATGGCCAGAACTCTCTTGGAGTTCAATCATGCTTGTCACACCCTTGTTCCTGGCTCCGCCCCCAATGTCTCCTGGCTCCACCCCCAAAATCCCCAGATATTTCTTGAATTGGACTTGGCAACCCTATCTGGAACCTCTACATTTTATTGCGCTCTTTATTTCTTACCCCCCCCCCCAAAAAAAAACCCCTTGTTTCTGGGCTCCAAACCCCCTGTGATAACTTTGCTGAACTCTAAGATTTGACAAGCCAACTAATATTTTCCCCCACATAAAAAGGGAAAATAAAACATATAAAGTAGACCGATGGAAATCTTCATCATGCCACTGTGGCCACAGAGGAGAAAGTTATTTTAAAAGTACAATGGGAGTAAGGTTTTACTATGACAATTATAATTCAAGAAGCATTTTAAGGTAGCTGCTGAGCGGATACACCTGGTGATGTCAAGGGCGTGTAGCATTTGCAAATTAGTTATGCTAAAGAGCTCCAGCACCTCTTTTTCTATAAAATGACCCCTGAATATTTCTATTACTACTACATATGCTATTTACAGTTCAACCATAAGAGTTTCCAAGGGGTGGACTGGCCATTATGGCCACCAATGGACTCCCTCTCCACCCAGGTTCAGTCAGCCTAGGGGCACCCGAACACCACCCAAGGTGAACCATGTGAGGCCTGCCAGCCTGACAAGAGGCAGCTCCCAGTCCATCCGAGGCCCATAGACAGAGGAGGTGATATCCAGCCTGTCTAAGGCTTACCTAGGGGATGTTCCCAGCTCTCGCGGGCCACATGGGGAGCTTGGAAAAGGAGAGCCAGTTTGGTGTAGTGGTTAAGTGTGCAGATTCTTATCTGGGAGAACCAGGTTTGATTTCCCACTCCTCCACTTGCACCTGCTAGCATGGCCTTGGGTTAGCCATAGCTCTGGCAGAGGTTGTCCTTGAAAGGGCAGCTGCTGTGAGAGCCCTCTCAGCCCCACCCACCTCACAGGGTGTCTGTTGTGGGGGGAGAAGTTATAAGAGATTGTGAGCCGCTCTGAGATTCTTCGTAGTGGAGGGCGGGATATAAATCCAATATCATCTTGTCATTCAGGGCGGGAGCATAGCAGGAGGGCTTCCTATCCCCAGCTCCCTTAGGTGCTGAATCATGGCGGGGTGGAGCCCTTCTCCCAGGCCATTTTTTCATCCCATCCCTGAATTTCCAAGAATTCTTCTCAGTATCTGTACTGCACAGAGAGCTGGTTCATATTGTTAGATCTTTTTAAATTTATGAAACTCTTGTTGATATACTGCTTCTGTTCACTCATATAGCAGCCCAATGTAAGATCTGAAGGAGCATTGACATATTTGCCATCTATATTTGCCTTAGAAAAAGGGGAAAGGCCATTCAAGATTTCAATGGAAGAAATATTTCGTCTTTCAATTAGCCATACTATAACAGGCATCCAGTAGCAATCCTAAACAAGAATTACGGTTGTCTAGAGCAGTGTTTCCCATTTGCAGGGTCGTGACCCGGTACCGGGCCATGGAAGCCTCACTACCAGGTCACAAGAAAAGCCAAAGCTAGCATCGCCCCCAGCAAAGCTAGCCCTGCCCCTGTGTTGTGCAGAGAGCAGCTGGGCTGCCTCTCCTTCCTTCTCGCCCGCTCCCAGTGTTTGAGAAAAAAGCTAGCATCCACTGGCACTGTAGACCTATGAAGTGTTCTTCAAGGTATGAGCTTTCAAGTGCCTTGCAGTATGTTCTTTTGGGGAGATATCCCCGGGAGGCCTGGGTGTGAGCATTCCAGTAGCTATTTTTTTTAATCAAACGACCCCTGGGCAGAATTTTTGATGGCTGGGGTCATCTAATGGTGAGGAAAGCTCTTTCTTTCTTTCTTTCTTTCTTTCTTTCTTTCTTTCTTTCTTTCTTTCTTTCTTTCTTTCTTTCTTTCTTTCTTTCTCTTTCTTTCTTTCTTTCTTTCTTTCTTTCCTTCCTTCCTTCCTTCCTTCCTTCCTTCCTTCCTTCCTTCCTTCCTTCCTTCCTTCCTTCCTTCCTTCCTTCCTTCCTTCCTTCCTTCCTTCCTTCCTTCCTTCCTTCCTTCCTTCCTTCCTTCCTTCCCTGCAAGTGATGCTCTGTCTGTATTCTTGGTGCTGGGAGGGAGGGAAGCAACAGTGGGAGGGCTTCTAGTGCCCTGGCCCCACTGGCGGACATTCTGGTGCTTTTTGGGTATTGTATGAGGGAATTTTGGACTGTATAGTCCACTGGCCTGATCCAACATGGCTCCTCTCATGTTTATGTTTTTTTTTTTCTTTCCATGTCTTTCTTTTCCTTGCCTTTCCTTCCATTTCATTCTTTCCCTTTCTCTTTTCTTCCATTTTTACTGGATGAAACTTTTCTGTTCATCATACTGTTGCTGCAGGCATAGGAGCTCCGCCAATGAAAAGTTGGCACTCCCAGTTGTAGCCAGGTGGCCTTCTATGAGATTTCTGTGTGAGTGAGTGAGAGTAAGAGGTGTGGGGCAGAAAGAGATTATTGGAGATTACTGCGGTATATCTCAACAGCACTGAAGAGATGGTACTATGAACTTGGCACCATGTTACTGGTCCTGCTTTTAACAGCTGTCTGATACCAAAATTAAACTCCTCCTGTAGATATTAAAAAGGATGAATGTAGTTCACTGGCTAAGTATCTGCACAACAGGTTGCTTTTAAAGGCATGGGAAACACAGCCAGTAAAAAGCTGCAAGCCCCTCATAATTATCCTTTTTGGGATAATTGCAGAAAAGCTTGTATGAACTTCATATAACTTGAAATTAATTCATTAATTGCAATACAATTCTCTGCTACCTTTCACAGCAATTTCCCCGTGTTTCAACCAAAGAAAAGTATAAAAAATAGCTGTCAAAAGATTTTCTTGAAACCAAGCAAGCTTGGTTGTAGGCAGGGTTCCAGTAGTAGCAGCTGAAGGAAGGGCCTACTAAATGTGTCGGCATATTTTGAGGTAGAGCAGGTGCCAAGGCCCAGTGTGGGTGGTACATAGTACTAGCATTCCTGATGGCAATGGCAACAGCACTCCCAATTGCATACACTGGCCAGTGCTGTTGAGGAAGGGATGTGTAGGTGGTGCAGACAACTGAACATGGGCATTAGGAATGCTTGCAAGCTGGAGAAGAATACACAAACAGATAGGTGCATGCAGGTGTAGGGGTGAAAAGAGAGGACTGCCCACTTTCCACCCCCATTTTGGCTCAGCATGAGTTTCAGAGAGATTTTTCTGAAAATGAATTTACTTCCAAAGAGGAGGCAGGTTTGGGGGAGTGGCCTGGAAGTGACGTCACAGGAAAAGGTGGAGTTTTTGGTTCAGTGTGACCCGGAAGTGACATCACTTGGTCCTTGACACCACAGGAAATGACTTAATTCCTGTCTCCTGGCTCCACTAGGCTTCCCAAATCCCCCGCTTGGCCTGGAGACCCCCGATTTGGAGCCTCCTCCCCCCACGCGGCAAAAAGGGGAAAGCGGGAGGGGGGGAGAATGGCAGCCCTTCCCACCCAGCCCCGATCGCAGCAGCCGTAGTTCTTCCGTTTTCTCAGGCTGCTTCCTGCCCCCAGTCAGCTGGCCGGTGAAGGGAGGGGAGCCCAGCCCCGCCTCCAAAGGACCATGTGCCTTTGCACCTCCGGAGGTGAGTGACTTCTGCCGGCTTCCTATTCCATGCCATAAAGTGCCCAGCTGGTGTGCCTGTGTTGCTGTGAGAAGCAACTCGTGAGTAGAGAGGCCAGTCCCCTGCATCAGATTTGCCAGAAACGGGGGGGGGGCGGAGGGGGAAGGGGGGTGAAGAGGGAAACGTCTTCATTATTCCCTATGTGAAGATCGATTCTCATAGGGTATAACGGGGAATTGATTTGGAGGTTTCGGGGGCTCTGAGGGAGCTGTTTTTTGAGGTAGAGGCACCAAATTTTCAATATAGTATCTAGTGCCCCTCCCCAAAGTATCCCCCAAATTTCAAAACAATTGGACCAAAAGAAGGTGCCCTTATCCTTCATTATTTACTATGGAAGGAAGACATTTAAAAAGGTGTGCTGTCCCTTTAAATGTGATGGCCAGAACTCTCTTGGAGTTCAATTATGCTTGTCACACTCTTGTTCCTGGCTCCGCCCCAATGTCTCCTGGCTCCACCCCCAAAGTCCCCAGATATTTCTTGAATTGGACTTGGCAACCCTAGGCTCCACCCCCAAATTTTAGTGGGCCACGAAGGAGAAGTGTAAAAATAATCAGGCCACGGGAAAGAAAAGTTTAGGAAACCCTTGTCTAGAGCCCGTAAATTCAATCAGTTTAGAAGGGTTGAGGATTGCACTGAAAACCCATCACAACCTATTTATAGGGTTAAAGGGTTACAAAGAGACCAGTTCAAAACGAGATCAAAAAATAAGTGCCCTCAGCCTCAATCCAGCACGGGGAACCTTGGTAACCATCCAACTGTTAGTATCTAAATTAAAAAAACCTGTTTGACAGATTGGATCCTGTTTTGAACTGGCCTCTTTCTGCTATCTGTGTGTATAAAGTTCTATTAAGTTGCAGCCAACTATGGTGACCCCATGGGGTTGCCGACCTCCAGGTGGGGCTGGGGATCTCTTGCTATTACAACCAATCTCTAGGGGACTGAGATCAGTTCACCTGGAGAAAATGCCTACTTTGGAAGTTGGACTCTGGCATTACACCCTACCCCAGTCCCCTCAGAATCTACTGCCAAAATTCCCAGGTATTTCCCAACCCATAGCTGGAAACCCTACAATCCCAGCAAGGGGCTTTCAAACCACGTGAGAAACAGAGGTGGTTTGCCATTGCCTTCCTCTGCAGAGTCTTCCCTGGTGGTGTTCCTTCCAAGTACTGACCCTGCTTAGCTTCCCAGATCTGATGAGACTGGACTATGCCACCTTCCCTCTCTCTCTCTGTAATACCGCCCTCCTTTCAATTTTCCTCAAACACTGTTGCTGTGGAAGTGTCCAGACCCTTATATTTTACAGATCCCCATGATGAAGTAACCTAATTAACCTAGTTAGTAACCTAATTATGTAAAACATAATCTCAAAGTGAATTAAAATTAATTCTCTCACTGCAGCAATTCAAATTACAGTCAAAAGTCAAAATATATACCAAACCCAGGGCTTTTTTTTATGGCAGGAACTCCTTTGCATATTAGGCCACACCCCCCTGATGTAGCCAATCCTCTTGGAACTTAAAGTAGGTCTTGTACTAAGAGCCCTGTAAGCTCTTGGAGGATTGGCTACATCAGTGGGGTGTGGCCTAATATGCAAAGGAGTTCCTGCTACAAAAAAAGCCCTGACCAAACCATTAAACTTAAAACAGCATAAATAGTAACCTAGTATGTAAATTTCAACCTTTCCCGAGTGCTGAGTTGTCTCTTCCCCAAAGTAATTAGACAACACCAAACGTAGAAAAATATGTTGTTGGGACATGTGGAAAACATTCTTGCGGATTAGGAATGGTAGTAGAGAGTGAAATTCTTCTTAAACAGCTGAGATTACATTTGAAATTTTAAAATATATACCTCAATCAGAACAGAATTAAGATTGCCAATTCTAAATTGGAGAATTCCTGGAGGGGGGTGGGAGGAGCCTGAGGAGGGCAAGGTTTGGGGAGGGTCTTCAAGAGATGTAAAATACCATATAGAGTCTATCCTCCAAAGCAGTAATTTCCTTCTGGGGAACTAACAGGGCTGCCATGGGGGCAGGGGATCCCCCAGTCTGAAGGCACTCTCCCCAATTCAGGCTCATCAGAAAGCAAGGGGGGATGTCTGCTGGGCACTCTGTTATTTCCTATGGAAACCAATTACCATAGTATATAATGGAGAATTGATCTGCGGGTATCTGGGGCTTGTGGAAGGGCTTTTTTTTTTAGGTAGAGACACCAAATTTGCAGCATAGCATCCAATGCCTCACCTCAAAACACCCTCCAAGTTTCAAAATCGTCCGATTGTATGAGCCTCCAAAGAAGCTGCCCCTATCCTTCATTATTTCTAACGCAGGGAAGGCATTTAAAAGGCACGTGCAGTCCCTTTAAATGTGACAGCCAGAACTCCCTTTGGAGTTCAATTGTGCTTGTCACAACTTTGCTCCTGCCTCCACCCCCAAAAGTCCCTAGATATTTCTTGAATTGGACCTGGCAACCTTAGGAACTAGATCAGTTGTAGTTCTGGAAGGCCTCCAGGCCTCACCTGGTGGTTGACAACGCTAAATTATGTTCATGAGACTGGAAAACCACATACTAAAATTCTCACCTTGTGATTTTTGTAATTATTTTGTTATGTTACTCCAGAATAAACGGGCTCTACTATTTTACCTCAATATTTATACAGCACGTTCTCAAAAAGGAACAGGGCTCCAATAAATCAATAAGAAAAAAAATCCTACTAAAACACCGATCCAAAATCCTAAACTAATTTCGAAGTATATTCATAATATTCGCGCAGATTATAATTAAAATGTGCTGTTTAAAAAAACGCTTCTAATATTCTTTTCCAGTGGCACCCCTCGGTACATTCGATCCTCAGCAAGCGGGTAAACCCGGAGCCTCTTCTAAAGCGCACATAGCCGACCTGCTGGGGCGGGGCCTAAAACGTGTTCTCTGAGTGACAACAAATATATCCAAAAGAAAGCGAGGATTTCTCACCGGTAACCAATGAGGCTGAAGAAGGCGAGGCTGAGTGGGAAAGCGCCGGGAACCTTGGTAACGCGCGCGGGTACTGCACGTTAACTGCGCGTGTGGCGTCTGAGCAAGAGAAAGTTGTGACTTGAGTTTCGCGGATCCGTGTTGGTTGCTGTTTCCCGAAATGAAGATCGAGGAGGTGAAAAGCACCTCGAAAACTCAGCGCATCGCCGCTCACAGCCATGTCAAGGGGCTGGGGTTGGACGAGAGCGGGGCGGCCAAGCCAGCAGCTGCCGGGCTGGTCGGACAGGAAAACGCACGAGAGGTGAGAGCGGCTCTGCTTATTTGGGGATCTAGGCCAGCAGGTCTTCCTCACTATCCCTCATGCACCTTTGCTGCTCATAAGAAGAACCCAAAGGTCGATCTAGCCCAGCATCCGATTCATAACAGTGGGCATCCCCAATCTTGGACATGCTGTTGGCCCTATCCGCATATGGCGTTCCGTCTGTTACTACACTTTATCATGGGGCAGCCATTTAGCCATCATGGCTAATAAGCACTAATGTCCGCATTTTCCATGAATGTGTCTAATCTCTTTAAATCCATCTAAACTAGTGGCCATCAGCACATCTTGTGGTAGTGCCGAAAGTTCATTATGCGTTTTGTGAGGAATGTTGGGGGTGGGTGGGTGTCTGTCCTGAATCCATCACCCATCAACTTAATTGGGTGCCTGCAAGGTATTATGGGAGTCATAGGAAAAAAAGTTGTGTCTCTTTCCTGCTTTGCCTGCTGCTGCCAACTCCTCTGACTTAGTATTTTTTTTTTGCTTTCTTATTTGATGAACCAATACTACACCTTTGAAGACAATGACCTGTGAATGAACTACCTATTTTCTATCTGATCCAGACACCACCATTAACTGATACTTACCAGTGACATGAGGTGGAAAGTTTTATATTTTTAGAATTTTCTGCCTCACACATGTAAATATAGGCTTTGTTTATCTATAGTTGTCAGGACTGTTGTGCTGCAAATTAATCATAGATGGCCTAAATGTTTGTTATGAATAATGGGCAAACCCAGTGGTTCTGCATGGTCCAGGCTTATACATGGTAATTTGCCTTATTTGGCGAACATTATTAAAGTAGCCAGTTTGGTGTAGTGGTTAAGTGTGCGGACTCTTATCTGGGAGAACCGGATTTGATTCCCCACTCCTCCACTTGCACCTGCTGGCATGGCCTTGGGTCAGCCATAGCTCTGGCAGAGGTTGTCGTTGAAAGGGCAGCTGCTGGGAGAGCCCTCTCCATCCCCACCCACCTCACAGGGTGTCTGTTGTGGGGGAGGAAGGTAAAGGAGATTGTGAGCCGCTCTGAGACTCTTCGGAGTGGAGGGCGGGATATAAATCCAGTATCTTCTTCTTCTATTTAAATTTGAATCCAATCAATTTCTTGAAAACTCACATCTGCTATGCTTACCGTATTTATTTATTTATTTATTTATTTATTTATTTATGTGTGTGTGTATGTATGTGTGTGTATATATATATATATATATATATATATATATATATATATATATATATTTTTTATTTATATCCCGCCCTTCCCACCGAGGTGGCTCAGGGCGGCTTACAACATATAAAACTTACATAGGTTTGGCTTAAAAACAATTACATAGCAACAGTTAAAACAATAAATTAATAAAACATAGGACATAAAAACCAGCGGTCTGTCAGAATGCATTCTAGCTCCATCCAAAAATTCTCAGTGTCAATTAGTTGTAGGCCAGCCGGAAGAGGTCTGTCTTGCAGGCCCTGCGGAACTGCCCTAGGTCCCGCAGGGCCCTCACCTCTTCCGGCAGCTGGTTCCACCAGTAAGGCGCCGTTACCGAGAAGGCCCGATCCCTGGTGGATTTCAGACGGGCCTCCTTTGGCCTGGGGATTACTAGCAGGTTTGGCGAACCCAATCTCAGTACTCTCTGGGGAACGTGTGGGGAGAGACGGTCCCTAAGGTAGGCAGGTCCTAGGCCATATAGGGCTTTAAAGGTAATGACCAGCACCTTGTACCGGACTCGGAATATTACTGGCAGCCAGTGCAGATCCCAAAGCCCCGGCCGAATGTGCTCCCATCTTGGGAGCCCGAGTAACAGCCGGGCAGCGGCATTCTGCACTAGCTGCAGTTTCCTGGTTTGGCACAAGGGCAGCCCCATGTAGAGGGCATTACAGTAGTCCAACCTCGAGGTGACCGTAGCATGAATCACCGTTGCTAGGTCGTCGTGCTCCAGGAAAGGAGCCAGCTGCCTCGCCCGCCTAAGATGAAAAAATGCAGACTTGGCAGTGGCTGCTATCTGAGCCTCCATTGTCAGTGAAGGCTCCAATAGTACCCCCAGACTCTTGACCCTGTGCGCCGCTGTCAACGGCGCCCCGTCAAAGACTGGCAGGGGGATTTCCCTTCCCGGGCCACAACGACCCAAGCAAAGGACCTCTGTCTTCGCCGGATTCAGCTTCAGCCCACTCTGCCTAAGCCACCTAGCCACCGCCTGTAACGCCCGGTCCAAATTTTCTGGGGCGCAGGCAGGCCGGCCGTCCATAAGTAGATAGAGCTGGGTGTCATCAGCATACTGATGACAACCCAACCCATACCTTCGGGCAATCTGGGCAAGGGGGCGCATGTAGATGTTAAACAACATCGGGGAAAGTACCGCCCCTTGAGGCACTCCACAATCAAGCGTGTGTCTCCGGGACAGTTCGTCCCCAATCGCCACCCTTTGTCCCCGACCGTCAAGGAAGGAGGAAAGCCATTGTAAGGCCAGCCCCTGAATCCCCGCGTCGGCAAGGCAGCAAGCCAGCAACCGATGGTCGACTGTATCGAACTCTGCCGATAGGTCTAACAACATCAGCACCGCCGAGCCGCCTTGATCCAGATGCTTGTATATAGATGCTTGTGCCATTGCATAACTCCTCTGAAAAGCTCAAAGGTATGGAGTAAATAAGGAGAAGACTGCATGGTTTGCTTTAAGATCACAATATGGTTGGCTTGACCCCCACATACCAAAGAAATTGTAAGTTAGTAGTTAAAAGTTTGTCTAATCAGTGCCACCAGCGCTGTTTTGATGACAAACATCCCTTGCTTGAAGCCCTCCTGCATGATGTCTAAAACATTATCAAGCTGTTTCCGAACTCGCAAAGAATAATCCATATCCTTTTTTATAGTGTAGTCCAAAGCAGAGTTACACTCTTCTTAGCCCATTGTTTAGAAGAATGTAACTCTTCATAGAGTTGTACTGTTAATAGCTTATCCTACTATTGAGTTGCTATTCACAGTTTGTAAACTCTCCTCCATGCTAACCTTGTAGTCTAAGAACATTATTTCTTGGCCTGTTTTAGGGACAAGACTGATCCTATCTATCTGATATCCCAGATATCTTTCTGTGCACATTCTGTTGTTTCAGACTACCAAACATTAATCTGTTCACTGATGACTCTGAAATGTAATGAAATTCTGCATCCTTCACTGTTATATGTGCAATTATTAAGTAACAGCAAGAGGCAAAATTGGAAATAGCAGTTGTCTGGCTTATTTTTTTTGTGCATATACACATCTTTTCTTTGACTGGTGGCCTTATTGCTTGGACAAACATTATGCCCTGTGTAGTGGTTAAGTGTGACGACCAGTTTCTTCTATCCTCGTGAAGGTCAGGATTTTAAACAACATATGAGCAGAAGTTGCATAAAATGGAGTCTCTCCAGTGTGGTCTATTCTAACCTGCACCTGACAGATATTTCCCAAGTAGCTTCTAAGCATAGAAAGGGGTTAGTCCATGTGAGGGAATTTACTGCAGCTTGATTAGTTTTGCCACTGTTCATTAAAATTATATTTCAGAAAAGTCTTGATGTCCCTGGGACTTCCCAGTAGACATGAGGAAAACAGGAAAATCAATAACTTTTATTAACATCCTGGAATAGGGGAATAAGGATGTTCAGCAAAGAGTGGAGTACACACAGCATTAGCTGAACTCACTCAGTAATAACGTTACTGTTGACAGTTTGAATGCAGAGAGCAGTTAACAGCCAAACTGCTACATGTTTGAGGTAAACTTTTAGCTCTTCCTCCAGCTTGAGAAAAAGTCCACGTTTAGAGTATGAGCTCCTCCTAGCAAATCCAGTTATGGAGCCAAGTTTCTCCAGAAACTAGACTTTGAGACAAAGTCTGAGATTTTTTTAACTTCACCCTCTGAAGTCTCAGACTCTCTGAAACAACAGTGTTTTGAGAAATGATGCAATCTCACTTTCTGGCTAGAACTTGCATTTCAACAGATATTTCTCTCTACTCTCCCTCCCATCTGGCTCCCCAAACATTCCAGAGTTCCTGATTGGCTGTTAGCTGTTCTGCACACATATATACTCCTAAACCAACATAGGAGAAAGGGGTAACTTGACAGAAAGGATTAGGACCTTCTTCCCTGCTGTCACCAGTTTCCTTCCTGTCCCAACCTTTCATCATCATATCTTCCAGTTTCTCCTCCACACTTTCCTGATTTTGGTTGTTAGGCACTATTTTTGGATTACTTTGGCAGTCCAAAATGTTTTCTGAGATTCTTCCCTGACATGGTACTGTGCTTGTGTCAATCTCACTGTTACTTTTGGGGGGGATTTTTCCCTCCCTGTAAACCTTGGTGTGACGGAATGGCCCCGGTCTGCCTACCAGACCCTGTTCCCCGAGCCCCCCCCTTTCCTTTTTAGGGAGCTATTTCTCCTCCGGCCACTTGGGCTCGCTGCCACCACCTGCTCAGCCCAGGGGTTCAGACTGAGAGGAACAGGACTCCCAATCCCCCTCTCCAGCTTTGAGGTCAGGCCTCAAGGTCCTCTGCCACCCTGTAGTTGGGTATCACAGACCACAGCACTTCTTCGGGGAACCCCTGGAGGATTGGCACCTTACCCAACTACATGCCTTCCCCGGGGCCCCCTTCATAAAGCAGCATGGTCTAAAGCGGTTGGAGATCTATGTGGTGTAAAGTTTGACTGCCAGCATTCAAAACAGTAACAATATTTAATTAGAAGAAAAAAAGGAAAAAAACAAACAAAAACAGTTGCATGTAAAAGTTTAGCACAGCACCTGAACAGCAACCAGAAGGACAAATAAAAGGTGGATTTAAACGCATCCTCCCGTCCCTGGTTTAAACTTGCCCTGCCTTGTGAAGGACTTCCTTGGTCTGACTGCCTGGAGTCCACTCCTCCTCTCCCTCAGGAGAAGGCCTCTCCCACAGTCAGGAGCCCACAGACTAACAACCTCTCTCCTTGAGTGCCAGCCAAGAACTGCCCTTTTCCCACCTAATTCCAATACAAAAAAAAAGAACTTCCTTCCCCTCTAGGAGGCTTTCCCCCGAGAGGTTATGGTTTAACTCCGGAAGGGAGGAGGGAATGAAGGGAAGGCTAGGCCACAAAGCCTGCCTTAGCAGTTTCATGTTTCCTCCCAACCAAGTACCACCATTAACTAAGATGGCGTTTCTCCACACTTGGGTTTCTCCAGTTTTATTTAAGCCTGCATCCTAAACCTATACAGCTCCATTGTGTGGATTTTTTAATCTGCACTGTGGGAACACAGCAAGCTTTAGATAAACTATCATTAGGGCTTAATTGGTTTGTGTCTTAAATTGTCTTTATAGTTCTATATTTTCAAATACATTTGAATCAAGTTACTAAGGCCTAGATAATTCATTATCAATTCTGGAGTCCCAGATTTTTTAGTTGCTCCTAAGAATTTGAAATTCTTTTCCACCCTGAGATAACCCTGGGTAATTCATTGTTTTAGTAGGCTAAATCTATGATTTTTGAAAAAATAAAACTTAAGACTGAATCAAAAACTGTTTTCCTCCTTAAACAAGATACTTTTATTCTCCTTCAACCTGTTTGCTGGCTCTGGTCACTTTAATATTCGTCTTTATAGCAACTTCTGAAGGGCCATCATTTCCTTCTCTTACTGCTATCAGGATTAATTCATGTTTTTATTCTACTGCTCTTAATTCCAAGATTTTGTATCCTTGCAACAATTTTTTTAGGGAAATTCCATGTTCACCATTTAGAATAAAATTAAGCACGCACACAGCCTGACCAGAGTGTCTCTTTTGTTATCATAAGAGAAATATCATAAATATCAAAGTATTTCAAGCTCAAACTGTTAAAAAAATAATATATTTAGAGAAGGCGCTGGGGAATTCTGAGTTCTGATCTTGCCTCAGCCATCATTGACTTCGGCCAAATATGATTTTCTTTCACAATTTTAAAGTAGTAACTGCACATATTTCCTGGATTTATGAGGTTCAAATAGTTTTTATTCATGAAATGAATAGTATTTTTCTCTGAAGCATGAGTTTTCTTGATAAATATGGTTGGGGAGGTATTGTTGGTTTATTGTTTGTTTTGCAATTTAATTTGTAGGCTTGTGGTATTATTGTGGAGTTGATCAAAAGCAAGAAGATGGCTGGCAGAGCTGTATTACTGGCAGGACCTCCTGGGACTGGAAAGGTATTTGTGTCTTAAATACAGCTTCTATCAAAAAGATACGGTACTAGCAAAATTACAAGTAATGGTTGCATGAAGTTAGCAAAGTGTTTCTTGGGAATGTTAGACATAAAACTGATAAAAGATGCAGGAATGTGGTAATTTAAGTGCTGTAGTCTTCAGGGCACAAATGTTCAGAGAGATATAAATGCCTACACAAAATGTTCACAGAGTTTGCACACTCAGTCCACAGAAGTTCTGCTCCTGTAAGAAAGGTGTCTCATACAATGCTAGAAATAATGGCTTGGATGCAGAACTCATTTTCTACAGGCAAAGGGCCCTTCTACTGGTGGAAGAGAGAGCAATATTTTCCCCTTTTACGTTACACCCAAAACTGTTCCTTGAGGACTGCTGATTTCAGGGTGTGCGATGGGCTGAACCTGAGCAGGACAAGAAACTTCCTTTCTTCTTGCTGATATTTACCTTGAGTCATTCCAATAAAGGCATACTATAAATAAAGTAAATAAATAATTATTTTACTAATGGTGATAAAGCCATTAATAGCATATCTTAGCATTTACAGAACATATTTTGAATGTTCGATGTATATGAAGCACTTTCACTTTGCAGTATTACCAGAGATCATTATTAATATTTCCATGGTGTAAAAGTAAAATTTAATACAGTGAATAGTGGCCTGAGCAACAGGAAAGCCTTTATTTGGTACCTTAACCTTAATAATGTAGAGTGTTCCAAAATTTGGGAAAGCCAATCTACTCCCAGTTAGCACCAAAACCTGGGAGCCATGGCAGATAAGGCTGTGTTCTCCATTGCCACTCATCTTATTCCCAAAGAAGTGGCTCATGGTCTCAGTGGTAGTTCTTAATGTACAGCAAACTAGGAGATATTTGTGATTGGCCATGCTTTTTCCTACATTATTTTCTTTGACATTTTTAGGCTTAGGGTATAACAGTGCCGTCTATTTTTTCCCTTTCATCCACCACCCAGACAGCTTTGGCTTTAGCTATTGCTCAGGAGTTGGGTAGTAAAGTTCCCTTTTGTCCTATGGTTGGAAGTGAGGTGTACTCTACAGAAATTAAGAAAACAGAAGTCTTGATGGAAAATTTCAGAAGAGCTATTGGTAAGTATTTTTTTAAAGAGGAAAGTAATTTGTTAATATCCATTTGTGTTTTTTTATCAGGGCTTAATAATTAGTGGGCCATTTTTGCGTCTTTTCATTCATTGTTATTGAATCATTTGGCATGTCTCTACAAGCTGTATGTATACTTTCTTCATTGTGGGACTTTAGTTGACTCTAAAGCAACACAGTAAGTTCGAATCATTTCTTCCCTTTCCTCTCTGTTTTAAGCATTCTCAATAGGATGCCTGACAAAATACTGCAAGTTATTCAGTGCTAACAAGATGAGTAGCTTGTCAATTAAGTTAATTTTCCCTTGAGTATTTTCTGATTTATCAGTTGAATGTGCACATTTGAGATTGTCAAGAGTAATGGTTGAATTTGCAGAGAAAATATTAAGCATCCAAAGTCTTATGTGTTACTCATGGATAGAGCTAGACCTTGCAAACCAGTGGACTGCTCAAAGATACCTTAATTGTTTTATTGTGTACAACATCTGTTAATTTCCTAGGGTTCTGTATCATGATTTAGACTTCTTCTAAGTATTCAATGGTATTAAGGTGAAGAAACATTTCCATCAGTCCTTGCAACGAGGGGGAAAAGTGGCCCATTGATTTCTGTGAGAAAAGGACTTTCAATCATCTGTGGTCTTTAAGTTACAGTTAAATTGGCAGGGGTGAGGGAGGGAGAGCCCAGAGATAGAGAGAGCACAGTCGGCAATATTTCCTTGATGTGATGAAGTTCCCTGTCATATTTGGAAACTTGAGCCAGCAGCTGAAGCCTGTGTCATCCATGTTGTCATTTCTAGAGATAGCAATAATTTAAAAGCCAGACACATTGTTGGTGCTCCACATTCCCTGCATGTCAGCATGGAGATGCTTCTAAACAAGTATGTGGTGTTTAATGAAAGATAGAAATTCTTCTGTTCCCATCTGTTGAATATTATGTCAGATTCACCTAACCCTAAATTTTATTAAACATTCCTTTGTTAAATGTGTCTTTTTCCAATCCAAGAGCATTAATAATGAACTAATAACTGCTAATTTTATTTGACCAAGAGTTAGGGTATATTTTCATCAGTCATTCAGAATTTCAGTCTTAAGCTAAGGATAGCTTTGAAGGATGTTTTTTCAGGTATGTTTTTTCAGGTATATTTCGGCATCCCAAATGTATCCAGGATTTTTTGGGAGAACCAGAAAAATCCCAGATGTATTCAGGAATTCCCAGCAAACTTGGAACAACTGAAGGGCTGGAGCAGATTGCTTCCACCACACAGCTGTTTTGGGGTTTTCTTCTGCAGTGTCTTTAAACAGGAGGTGTCAAAGGGATTGCAGAAGACAGCCCACAAAACAGCCAAGGGGGGTACTCTCCCTGCAGGATCAGTGCTTTACGGACTCAATCAATCAATCAATCAATTTTTATTTGTATCCCGCCGAAGCAGGCTCAGGGCGGCTAACAACATAATCAATACATTAGTTTTACAAGGTATTTAACATAACTAATTAACACATTAATTAAAATTCTACTAAAACTCTAAAATCAATAAAATCATTAAAATTAATATACTGGTGCTATTGTATAGGTTTCACTAGCAGTTTCCCTTAGTCGGTGAAGGCCAATCGAAACAGGGTGGTCTTGCAGGCCCTGCGGAACTGTTCAAATTCCCGCAGGGCCCGCAGATTCTCCGGAAGCTGGTTCCATAAGCGTGGAGCCATAACAGAGAAAGCCTGATCACGGGTACTGTGAAGCTTTACCTCTCTCGGCCCGGGGATAGTTAGCAAGTTCTTCCCAGCTGACCTCAGCGCTCTCTGGGGTTCGTATGGGGAAAGACGGTCCCTAAGGTAGGCAGGTCCTCGGCCATATAGGGACTGGACTGCCCAGCTGAGCCTACAGGGAGAACTCCCATCAAAGAATCAGCTGTTTTGTGGACTCGGTTAGGCAGTCCGGCTTAAAGGGACCACCCAAAAAGAGCCCCAGCTGAGTCACCTCTTAGCTTTTTTTTGCAGCTTTGCCTTTTCTTTGTATTTTGTTTTGGTTTGTGTCTGTTAGACACACAAAAAAAATTAAGGTTTTTCCAAAAAATTCCAGATCCAGACACTACCACTATTGGGATCTGGTTTTTTTCAGGAATTTCAGGGGGGGGGGGGGGGGGTCCAATAGACCTGAATTGAAAAATACTGAGGGGAGAAAAAATTGTGTACCCCTACAAACAATACAGCAATGCACAGTAGTTAAATATAAATGACAATTAAATTATACATTTTATAACCAATATTTTACAGGGTTGAGAATAAAAGAAACCAAGGAAGTTTATGAAGGTGAAGTCACAGAATTAACACCATGTGAGACAGAGAACCCTATGGGAGGATATGGCAAAACCATTAGCCATGTCATTATAGGACTGAAAACTGCTAAAGGAACAAAACAACTGAAGGTAGGTAGATCTTTCACATGCATTCCTTGGCCCCTTACCTTCCAAATGGAGAAAAAGGCAGAGGAAGCAGAAACAGTTTACTATGGGTACTGTCTGAGCAACTGGTTGGTATTTCTACCCACACCACATGGCTCATTAGATCTTTGGGGTAACTTACACTTGGCCACCTAAATCAGTAGATCTTGCCAGCTACAGATTCCAGAGAATGGTTAGAAGGTACAGAATATGGGTTTTCTGCTGAAACACAGCAGTTTCCTGTTTCTCAGCACTGAAAAGTTAGGTTTTATGTTAATTTATACGTCTTTAATACAGCAGATTTTTGTGTATTCTTTCTACCTCCAGTTAGACCCCAGCATCTTTGAAAGTCTGCAAAAGGAAAGAGTGGAAGCTGGCGATGTGATTTACATTGAAGCAAACAGTGGCGCTGTCAAGGTAAAGCAAAGGCAGGGGTCAGATGTAATGTGTATTCTTAAAGGACTTCCCATCTTCTTTGGACAAAGGTCTTTATCCTAACAACCTTATCAATCCTTTCTGGAATAACTATACTGAGAAAAGTCTCAGGCTTTTCTTTCTTGTTGCATGAAATGAATGCCAGTTCCAAAGCTTCCAGACTGACAGGGGAGGTCATCTGTTCTGGGAGCTCTCATTTATTTTAATATTTAACTTTGTGTGTTGTGGTCATACAGGATATGTATGTAAAGAGAAAATGCTTAAACAACTTTAGTCTCATTTGTGAGAAATGCACAAAACCTTTTATCACCCTGGTATTTTTGCTATACAAAATATGCATCTAGAAAGGAATACTGCATTAGTTACCATGATTTAAAATGTACTGTAGAGAGATACTTGGTGTTAAATGGAAGAGCATAATATTTCATATCATACAATAAATCATTGATGTCCAAAGGAGTCTGGGACAGTTTCTCCAATCTCTGGTTAATCTGCTGGATTTGTCCTTTAGCAAGAATTTCATACATTCAGAAGAATGAAGAAAAGACCAGGTGCTTTCAGTAGGATTTCATAGCCTGATCAGTCATTCTTTTCCCAAGGACAAGCATGGCATTTTCAAAACTGTCAAGCAAAGCCTGTCGGGATCGTAACTGTAAAGCAAGACCTTTGTTTATCAGCTGTGTGTCATTCTGACTATTGGCAATAACGCTTAACTATAAATATAGCATACATGATTTCCAAATTTCTCTCACAGAGGCAAGGCAGATGTGACACCTACGCAACAGAATTTGACCTTGAGGCTGAAGAATATGTGCCCTTGCCAAAGGGTGATGTCCACAAGAAGAAAGAAATTATTCAAGATGTCACCCTTCATGACTTGGATGTGGCCAATGCCAGGCCTCAGGTATTCAACTCTGCTGTTGGATTGTAGCACAGATTATTTCATCTCCTCTCCTTTAGAGTATGGAAGCATCTGTAGTAGCAGCACGAGCATGGTTGTCTACTGTTTCCAGGGTATTGTAGCAAAAAACAGTGACTTCACTGTTTTTTAAGCTCTGGAATTACTTGTTCTTCTGGATTTAGGGGAAAAGTAGCTGAGGTCAGGTTGCCAGTACGAAAAACATTCTCTTCCTGCTACCACTAATTATCACATACTGTACTGTGTACATATTTTACTACTTTCACAATGCAACCCTAAGCAGATTTACACTCTTCTGTTGAAGTCACTGGACTCAGAATGGTATAATTTTGCTTAGGACTGCACTGAGAGTCTTTCTGAACCTACCAGTTAGGTAGAAGATTTTAAATAAGAGCTAATTTGTAAAAAAAACCAAGGGGGTGGGTGAGCAAATATACATGACATTGATATTGTAACTTTGCCAGGGGATAACTGCAGAACTTGTGTCTGTCATGCAAGGATGAATATAAACAGCTTCTAAAACCTTGAGCAGAAGCATCATTTTTGTGTGGTGTTTCCAGCACTGTAGTAAAAGCAAATGGTTTTCCATGCTGTATATCTAAAGATTTGATACAACCATTGGGTTTTATTCTGCCATGTGATCTTGAGTCACTAGGAATATACCTGCACTACATGAGCACTAATGGGGACTACATAAGCACTAAAATGATCATGCGTACAGATTCAGTAGCCTTTTTATTTATGATATCAGTTTCCTTGCCAAGGGGTGAGGTGCATAAGACAAAAGAAAGCCTTGTTGTGCAAGCTGGTTACTGCTTTGAAGACCAGCTATCACTTTGAGTAATATAATAGTAAACTGGTGATCCTGACTAGCATTTTTAGAATAACCATCAGCAGTTAGGTCCTGATAATCAGTTTCTCTTTGCAGCTTTACAGCAGTGGGTCTTCATAGCTTTTTCTCTACGGGCAGTGTTTCACTCATGGGCAAGATATATTAATTTCCAAATGTTGTTTTCTCTAGGGTGGGCAGGACATTCTCTCCATGATGGGGCAGTTGATGAAGCCTAAGAAAACCGAAATCACAGGTACAAGGACCATCATACTTTCAGTCCATTCTTCCTTGTGCTTATGCAGAAGTAAATCCCACTGAGCTGTGTAGGATTTAAGAACACACAGCTATTGCATTCTTAATTGTAAATGCCAAAGAAATGGTTATCAAAACATACAAGAAAGGTGAATCATGTTACATGTTGACTTAGAAATTGCATGGCTCCCAGAATATATTATTTCTAGCCATTCCATGAAGAGAATCTAGTGCTGCATTTCAGTTACACCAAAGGAAAATGCTATTGGGATTGTGAATACTGATCTGGACTTTCTGGGGTTGCCAAAAAGTGGCATCCAGCAGTATGTCACCTAGCATCCTCTTGAAGCATTTTTCTTCTTCCAGAAGATTCTTTCCATTATTTAAATCATCTTTATTAATGAAATGTTTTGAGTTCATCAATTTACCCTGCAATTTTATATAAGTAGATTCGCAGTATAATGTACTCTCTTTGTGTTCAGAGTTTCAGAGCTTGAAGACACTGTCAGACTCTGAAAATGTCAGTTGTAAGTCAGAAGTTTTTCAGTCTCACTAAAAGTTCTCCACATACTGCTAGGAGGCAATTTGACCTAGTTGAATGTGTTAGGAACTTAGTGGCACAAATAAATGGGAAAATCTTGTATTTCTGGCAGATGGCAAATAATATGGATCCAGAGCTTATTTATAGGCTAGAAAACTCACTCATAGGTATGTTCATTTTTTTCCTGTTGAAAACTCTGATGTGACCTCAAGCCACACAACTGTCTGTTTTTAACAAACAAATTTCTGCATACTGAAAATAGGGGAATTAGTGCTGAAAACATTATTGGGATATCAGAAGAGTTTTGTCCAGAAAAATTATGAATAGGAAACTAATTGGCATGGAACCATAAAGAAACTTAACTCTACAAACCCATTTATTTTTAAATGAGCTAAATAGCTAACATTTTACTTGTGTATACACATTATTTTTTTTGCATGTGGGGTACTTATCCATTCAGAACAGAAAGCTTACATAGAAGGTGCTAAGGCGGGGTTATGTTTATTATGTTGCCTTGGGAGTTTTATAGAAATGCAAGGTTGATAGCATTTATCTTTCCTGTCCCCCAGACAAGCTCCGAGGAGAGATCAACAAGGTGGTAAATAAATACATTGATCAAGGCATTGCTGAGCTAGTCCCTGGTGTGCTCTTTGTGGATGAGGTTCACATGTTGGATATTGAGTGCTTCACATATTTGCACCGAGCACTGGAATCTTCTATTGCTCCGATTGTCATCTTTGCTTCCAACCGGGGGAACTGTGTAATCAGGTACAGTGCTTAAAGCTTACTCCTGCATGGTTCTCGTCTTCCCATAAGCCTCGGTGTTAGCTGCTTCAGCACAAAGAGCTATGATCTTTGGAAGCTTTTTATCCTTGGGGCTGATACACCTGTGATAATCATCTTGATGGGTCACAACCATATCTGTTGCTGCAGGGCTGCTTAAGGGCTTCACTGCAGGGGAAACATTCTTCATGCTGTGACGACCAAGAATTAGTGAATTGCTCAGAGAGTCAGGGAGGAAAGCAATGTGGATTTTTCATAATCTTTTTCTCTGTCCCTTTTGGCTCCTGGCCTGCTCCTTTGCAGTTCCCCTGAGAAATGTTGAGAATGGTACTGTTGAAATCTATTTGCAGCACCAAACCTGTCTGTGCCTCCCTGCAGAATTACACCCTTTACACGTTTGCTATCTGTGTTGTTAAATAGTATTTCTTGTTCTCACCTTTTTTAGGCACACAAATAACCTGTCTGTTCTCTTACTTGACTGTATTGGTATGGACTTTGCCCAACCCCCTCTGCCCACGAACAGATGTATGTTTTGTACTATGATAAAGAGGGATTATGAAACACTAATGAAGTGGTGTTTCATAATCCCTCTTTATCATAGTACAAAACATACATCTGTTCGTGGGCAGAGGGAGTTGGGCAAAGCCCATACCAATACCAAAATGCATATAATACTGTTGCCCTCTTTTCCACCTCAAAGTTTAGCCATATTCTGTGTAGCCTGTCTCCAACAAGTAATTGCTAGACAGTTGGCTTCCAAGTACTGTTTGTATGATTCCTATATAACCTATTCAAAGATTCACACTGATTTCTCACTTGTGTTCACTCTTGTCTTTTCACTGCATCTGTATCTTGCATTTTTCCTGGAACTATTTTATTAGTTTTATATCCAGGCTTTCCAAGGGCATGCTCAGGGCAGCTAACAAAATCAGGATGGCATTAAACAGTTACCATGCAGTAAATAATTTTGTATTGATCTGAATCAATACAAAGTAATAGTACAGTGTCTGTGAAGGCATATCATAATAATCCAGTAGAAAATTGAGCACGCCACCTTCCTTCTGCTAGGAATTAATGATGTTGAGTGATTGCACCAAGATGACATGCAAAAGGCTATCACTGGCCCCTCCTGCTGCTGGCGTTTGATGCTTTGTGTAGGACATAAAGCTCTCGTGCTTATCTGCATAGCCAACAAATGCCTCTGAGAGAGATTGTATGTTTAGCACTGAACAGCCTTTGGTACATGACTCTTTCAAGATATTAGATGATTGAAATGCACCAACATTTGCTGAAGAAGCATCCAGGCCACAGATGTATGTATTTATGGTATTCATAGTCTGCCTTTTTCACTGACACTCAATACAGTCAACTTGTACAGGATCTTGTAAGGATTAAGCATATATTGTTTGGATGTTTGCAGTTCTCAATTGCCCACTAAGTTTTCCTGCATTCTTGACTTTAAGAGTCAACAGCTTTTACACAGAGATTCAAGGGAATACACACAGTTTCATGATTTTTGCACACAGGTTGCAAATATTCAGGTATCCATTATGAATGTATTTTTTGCATATCTTATTGGTAGGAAGAGTTGATCTTCATGATACTTTTATGAGGAATGGGTGCTACTGTCACCAGGGAAAAAGGAAAATTGATTATTAAATGGCCAATTATTCCCCCCCCCCCCCACGCACACAACTCACCAAGTAGAATTTCCAGCAATCATCTGAATGAGAAGAAATTGCAGATGAAACTAGAGTGCCCTCTAATGGAGAAGAGTTCCAAAAGTTGTGTGTGTGTGTGTTTTGTTTTAAGAAGATACAGTGTATTGGGAGAGAGAGAGGCATATTCATCAGTCATATGCTTTAAAATTTAAGATATTTTGTGATGATAGAATGTCTCCAGAAAATTATTTTAAACCATATTTTACAGTTGTCTAGTTCACTTACTTGGAATTCAAACCATTCTAGGACACAAGACTGAAAAAGAAGTTCCTCTCCCTCTGCATTCAAATGCTGTACTGAATGAGAGAGACCTTGTGGTTGAATTGTAATTAAAAAAAATAGTTTGATAATAAACTTGGGTTTTTCTGTGTATCTTTGCAGGGGTACAGAAGATATAATCTCTCCTCATGGAATACCTCTGGACCTTCTGGACAGGGTGATGATAATTAGGACCATGCTGTATACTCCACAAGAAATGAAACAGGTAACTCTCTTAATTATGTAAAATACTGTGACTGGGGGGGTGTCCCTCTGGAACTTCAGCCACTGAAGGGCTGTAGCTCAGTCATAAAACATCAGCTTGGTATGCAGGTTCAATCCTCAGCATCTCCCGTTTAAAAGACCAGGCAGGAAATGATATGAAAGATTTCCACCTGAGACTCAGGAGAGCTGCTGCCAGTCAGAGTAGACAATACTGACCTTGATGGACCAAGGGTCTGATTCAGTAGAAAGCAGCTTCAGGTGTTCACTCCAGATGGGGAAATGAAACTGATTTCTCTCATTTAAAAACAGTGATTGTTTGTAGAATTCACTGGGGGAAGGGGGTTTCTAGATTGAATTTTACATTGACAAGGACCATTTCTTGAGTAAATGTTGCCCATAAGTAGGACTTCATACAATAAGTCTGCAAAAGATGCAGATATTAAAAACAGCACAAAACTGCTGACTAGAAAAGAATTGATAACATTGTCTTTCCACAGAAGACAGTATACTAGCATTAATTACCAGGTGAGACAATTTCTGAATTCACATTTTTTTAAACTTGTTTTGCAGCTGTTATACTCAAAACTGTACAAGAATCTGTATTTTAATTTTTCTGCTCTTGCTCAACTTGAACTAGAACCCCACTCTTTTAGCATTAAGATTCTTAGCAGCACTAGGGGGCACTGGCACTCAGGGATTGCTGACAAGGAAACATTGGAAACAATGGAGGATGGGACCACTTCCTTCTGGGGCCCATAGAATTGAACCTTATGGGCCAATCTTTTTTTAAACTTGGGGAGTTTTGAGGCAAGTCACCAGCAGCTAAGCTGCAAATTTGGTGCCTCTTCCTCAAAAACAGCCCTTCCAGAGCCCCAGATTGATTCTCCATTATAGCCTATGGGGCTCATTGACTATTACGGTCCCCATAGGCTACAATGGAGCTGGGGAGAAAGATTCTTTTACCACACCCCAGTTATACTTTTCAGTATGATTTGTAAGCTGCCTGGAGTCACAGGGAAAAGTGGGATATAAAAATTTGAATAAATAAGTAGTTTGGGCAGGTTGATAACATTTAAGTACAGTTGTTTAGGGTGATGCGATCTCTGACATCTCTTACAAAGGGTAATCAAAATAGTAGAAATTCAGTCATGAGCTGTGAGGTTTTTGCAAGCTTTTTCACTGATAAAGTCTTGACACTCTGCCATGATCTGCCTGCCAATATTGATACAGTAAGTGAATGGGAGGCCCCTTAGCCATCTTTGGATTCAGTCTTTGACTCCTTCAGCCTGCTGTTCTCCACTATTGTCGACAGAATCCTGGGTGCTGTCAGACGAATCACGTGCCTCTCTGTGACTGGTAAAGGCCAGCAATGAGAGGTTATGGGTGTTTATTTTATTAGGCCAGCAAAACAGGCTCAGGGCACAGCTTACAGGGCCAAAAGGCAGAGCAATTACATAAAACCATTAAAACAACTATATTAATACAGTAATTATTAATTACTATATTAATAACAGTAATCCAAGTCTATGCCCCAACCACTGATGCAGAAGAGGCTGAATCAGTTCTATGAAGATCTACAACACCTTCTAGAATTAACACCAAAATAAGATGTCCTCCTCATCATAGGGGACTGGAATGCCGAAGTAGGAAGTCAAAAGGTAACCGAAACAACTGACAAGTTTGGCCTTGGAGAACAAAATGAAGCCGGGCAAAGGCTAATATAGTTTTGTCAAGAGAATAAGCTGGTCATAGCGAACACCCTCTTCCAACAACCTAAAAGGTGACTCTACACATGGACATCACCTGATGGACATCACAGTAATCAGATTGATTACATACTCTGCAGTCAGAAATGGAGAAGCTCCTGGCAGTCAGCAAAAACAACACCTGGGGCTGACTGCGGCTCAGATCATGAGCTACTCATTGCAAAATTCAGGCTTAAACTGAAGAAAACTGGGGAAGCCATTAGGCCAGGTTTGACCTTGATCACATCCCTTATGAATATACAGTGGAGGTGAAGAATAGGTTTAAGGAACTAGAGTTGATAGAGTGCCTGAAGAACTATGGACGGAGGTTCGCAACATTGTACAGAAGGCAGCAATTTGCACCATCCCAAAGAAAAAGAAATGCAAGAAAGCAAAGTGGCTGTCCGATGAGGGTTTACAAATAGCTGAGGAAAGAAGGAAAGTGAAACGCAAAGGTGAAAAGAAAAGATTCACCCAACTGAATGCAGATTTCCAGAAAACAGCAAGGAGAGATAAGGAGGCCTTCATGAAGGAACAATACAAAGCAATAGAGGAACATAATAGAATGGGAAGGACAAGAGATCTATTCAAGAAAATTGGAGAAATCAAGGGAACGTTTCATGCAAAGATGGCCATGATAAAGGACAAAAACGGTAGGGACCTAACAGAAGCAGAAGAGATCAGGAAGAGGTGGCAAGAATACACAGAAGAATTATACAAGAAAGATCTCAGTGCCCCGGACAACCATGACAGCGAAATTGATGACCTTGAGCCAGACATCCTGGAGTGTGAAATCAAATGGGCTTTAAAAAGCATTACTAACAACAAAGCGAGTGGAGATGATGGTATCCCAGTTGAGCTATTCAAAGTCCTAAAAGATGATGCTGTTAAAGTGATGCATACATTATGTCAACAAATTTGGAAAACACAACAGTGGCCACATGATTGGAAAAGGTCAGTTTATATTCCTATCCCAAAGAAGGGTAATGCCAAGGAATGTTCAAACTATTGCACCATTGCACTCATTTCACATGCCAGCAAGGTCATGTTAAAGATCCTGCAAGCTAGGCTTCAGCAGTATGTCCATCGGGAGCTACCAGAAGTTCAAGCTGGGTTTCGGAGAGGTAGAGGAACTAGAGATCAGATTGGCAACATTCACTGGATTATGGAGAAAGCACGGGAGTATCAGAAAAACATCTATTTCTGCTTCATTGACTATGCTAAAGCCATTGATTATGTGGATCACAACAAACTGTGGCAAGTCCTTAAAGAGATGGGAGTACTGGACCACCTCACATGTCTCCTGAGAAACCTATATAAGGGTCAAGAAGCAACTGTCAGAATGGGATATGGAACAACTGATTGGTTTAGAATAGGAAAAGGAGTTCGGCAAGGATGTATATTGTCACCCTGCTTATTTAATTTATATGCAGAGTACATCATGCGGAATGCTGGTTTGGATGAAACAGAAGCCAGAATTAAGATTGCTGGGGAAAACATCAACAACCTCAGATATGCAGATGATACCACTCTAATGGCAGAAAGTGAGGACCACCTAAAAAACCTCTTGTTGAGGGTGAAAGGAGAGCACAAAAGTAGGCTTGAAACTCAACATCAAAAATAAGAACATGGCATCTGGCCCCATCACGCTTTGGCAAATAGAAGGGGAAGACATGGAAGTAGTAACAGACTTCACATTTCTGAGATCCAAGATCACTATAGATGGTGACTGTAGCAATGAAATTAAAAAACATTTGCTCCTTGGGAGGACAGCTATGGCGAACCTGGGCAGTATAATAAAAAGCTGAGACATCACCCTGCCAACAAACGTCCGTAAAGCGATGGTATTCCCTGTAGTAATGTAGAGGGGAGAGACGGTGGCTCAGTGGTAGAGCATCTGCTTGGTAAGCAGAAGGTCCCAGGTTCAATCCCCGGCATCTCCAACTAAAAAGGGTCCAGGAAAGTAGGCGTGAAAACCCTCAGCTTCAGACCCTGGAGAGCCACTGCCAGTCTGAGTAGACAATACTGACTTTGATGGACCGAGGGTCTGATTCAGTATAAGGCAGCTTCATATGTTCAATGTATGGCTGTGAGAGCTGGACCATAAAGAAGTCCGAGTGCAGAAGAATAGATGCTTTTGAGATGTGGTGCTGGAGAAGACTCTTGAGAGTCCCTTGGACTGCAAGAAGATCAAATCAGTCAGTCCTAAGGGAAATCAACCCAGACTGTTCACTGGAAGGTCAGATGCTGAAGCTGAAGCTCAAATCCTTTGGCCACCAAATGAGAAGGGAGCACTCCCTGGAGAAGACCCTGCTGTTGGGAAAGACAGAAGGCAAAAGAAGAAGGGGACGGCAAAAGATGAGATGGCTGGACAGTGTTACAAACACGAATTTGAGCAGACTTCGGAGGATGGTGGAAGACAGGAGGACCTGGTGTGACTTTGTCCATGGGATCGCAAAGAGTCGGACTCCACTGTGTGACTGAACAACAACAATTAATACAGGTGCTATGTTGATGCTATAATAATGTGTTAATGCATTAGTGGTGGCAAAGTAGAGCAGATCTTCATATCTTCGTAATTGTTACATCCATATATTCCAGAGCAACATAGTATCTAGGTCATGCTTCAAGGTGGCCAGTACAATTTATTCAATGCAGCAGTCACCTCTCTCAACAATCAAAAGCTTGCTGGAGGAGAACGGTCTTACAGGCCCTGTCGAATTGAATAAGTCCCACAGGGCCCCAACGTCTTCAGGAAGCTCATTCCATCACTGGAGTTGCAACAGAAAAGGCCTTAGCTCTAGTTATAGTTAGCCTGGCCTCCTTAGGGCCGGGGATCAATAGAAGATTTTGAGAACCCGACTCTCAGGAACATGTGAGGAAAGGCAGTCCACAGGTATGCAGGTCCCTGGCCATATACAGCTTTAAAGGTGAGAACCAGCACCTTGAAACGAACCCAGTATGCAATAGGTAACCAGTGCAGCGCTTTCAGCGCAGGTTGAATGTGCTCCTACAGGGAGAGCCCCAGTAGCAGCCTGGCTGCAGCATTCTGCACCTGGTGAAGTTTCCAGAATTGAGACAGGGGCAGCCCCATGTAGAGGGCATCATATTAATCCAATCTCGAGATGACTGTAGCATGGATCACTGTCGCCAAGTCACTGTGTTAAAGAAAGGGAACCAACTGCTTTACCAGCCAAAGATGGTAAAAGGCAGATTGTCAACTTGGCCCTTGACATAGGGGCTTATCCAGAGGATCTTTAAGAGGCCATGATTGTACTGCTCTTGAAAAAAAAAATTGGATCCTAAATCCTTCCAATTACCGCCCAGTTTCAAATTTATTGTTTCTGGTTAAGGTAATTGAGAGGGCTGTAGCTGAACAGCTCCAGGGTTTCCTGGATGAAACATCGGCATTGGATCCATTCAAGTAAGTCTTCCACCCCAGCCATGGGATGGAGACAGTGTTGGTCACCGTGACAGATGATCTCCAAAGATAGCTGGATCAAGGCAGGTCGGCACTGCTATTGTTACTAGATCTTATGGCAGTGTTCAGCACAGTTGATTATGATCATGATCTTTTGACCCACCGCCTCTCTGACAGAGGAATTAGGGGGCTAGCCCTCAATGGCTTACCTCATTTCTCTAAGATCAGGGACAAAGGATTGTGCTGGGTGAGGATGTGTCCTCTAGATATCCCTTAATATGTGGGGGTCCCTAAGGGGCTATTTCTCCCCCCAAAGTTATCTACATGCGTCCCCTTGCCCAGCTGTCATGGAGTATGCTGATGACACCCAGCTGTATCTCTTGTTGCATGACCACCTGGACACTGCCCCTCATAGTTTGGCCATGGTTGGGTGGTTAAAACAGTAGATTGAAACTGAATCCAACTAAGATGAAGGTTTGGTGACTTGGGGGAGGGGCTTCAAGACTGGAACACAGGTTGCCAACACCTGATGGAGTGCCACTGACACTGCTGCAATCTATCAAGAGCCTGGGAGTGATCTTGTATCCCTCCTTGACTATGTCCCCTTACCTGTTGGCCCCTTACCTAGCCACGGTAATCCATACAATGGTCACCTCCAAGTTAGACTACTGTAGTTCACTCAATGCTGGCCTGCCCTTGAGACTGATCCTGAAGCTCCAACTTGTCCAGAATGCAGTGGTGTGAGTCCTGATGGGAATGTCACTAACGGCACGTATACACCCTGTGCTGTACCAGGTACACTGGCTCCCAGTGGATTACCAAGTCAAGTTCTAGGTTCTCATATTGACCTATAAGGCCTTGAGCAGTCATGGACCAACATACCTACAGGACCGCCTCCTCTATTATGTCCTCAGAAGAGTGTTGCACTCCCTAGACAGCAATTTGCCAGTGGTCCCTGCCTCTAAAAACATCCAGCTGTCCTCGACCAGGGCTTAGGGCCTTTTCAGCCCTGGCCCCAACCTGGTGGAACTCACTGCCTAACACCATCAGGGTCTTGCGGGATCTGATGCAATTCTGCTGAGCCTGCAAGGCAGAGATGTTCCACCAGGTCGAGGGCAGCAATGGTTTCCAACTGGCTGGCAGTGGCACCCTCCTTTGCTATTTATATCTATTTTGCCCTCTTCCCCACTGCCTGTAAATGTAGCCAGCAGTCAGAATTGGGATGATTTATTATTTGCTATCTGATTGTTAAAATATTCTGTTAATTGTTTTAATTGGTTTTACCTTGTTTTTATGGATAGTGTACATCACCCAAATCAGGTGATTCATTAAGAATAACAACAACAACCTCCTGTTTGTTACATTAGGCAGGGTTCTGACATTGATTGCTCCTCTTCTATTATATTTATCCTATTAATGCTGGTTGTCATATTTCACTAAAACAAAAAACCCCCCAATGAAGTAGGCTGCAGGAGTCCTCCTCCACCAAGTGCTGGTATGTTTTCTAAGGCTCAGCACAGGGCAATGGCCCAAGGCCAGGTCTACCAATATAGTGGACTGCAATCAGTAGGCCTGTTCTCCGGGGGACTGGTCTACCATATAGTGGAAAGGGGTGGGTGAAATTTGGTTTGATTCTGTTTTCTTTTATTGTGAGATTTTTACAAGTATGGAAGTAATCTAAAAGAACTAATTTACATGATAGTTAAATATAGACTTGCTCCTAACTTTAATGCTATTTATTTATTTTTTGCTTATGAGGTAGAATTTCTGCTTACAACACTGTGGAGCTTAGGGGGAACATTGTGAGGATAAAGAAAACTTAGAAGTTCCCATGTTTTCAAAAAGGCTGTCAGTTCATCTGGGGTGGTTGCACTGTCTTGGATTTCTCCTACATTTTATCTTGCCTTTATTACACACAAGGTGAGAGAAGATAGTAATTATTATTTCAAGGAGTTTTTGTTGTTATTGAGCTCAGGTTAGTGTATATTTATAATATGCAAATTGGACTGCCCTGAAGCCTCCAGTGAGGCCATCAAATGATTTAAAGATCAAGTTTATCAGTTTGGCATGTGATCTTTTTGGTGACTGCTCACTCACAAGCAGGGGATTTGAAGAAACCACTACTGTACTGTGCTTACAAAAGCCACAAGCTCTTGCATTGAGTTCAGTGTATTATGACATTTCTCCTGAATCTGGTTTTGTTGCAATATGTCCAGTTTTGTTGCAATATGTTCTGTGTTGCAATACATCCCATTTTTGTATTTCATTTGGACAAGATTTAGATTATTCTGTATTAACAGAAGAGATGAAAAATTGTTGTAGTTATTACCAACCGTTCCCTCGCATTTGGAGATACTCAGAGAGGTGAGGGGGGATGGAAAAATTCAGGAAGGGAGTGTTTTTTCTAAAGCCTCTTTTCCAGTTTTTCCAATGGAAAAATTGGAAGTTTGGGGGAGTACTGGGAAACAAACCTCCTATGAAATATTATTACTTTAGAGTAAGACAAGGTGGGCATGTTGTAGACATAGGCAGCTCTTAAATCCAAGTTGCATTTCTGTATCTAGAAGGATACTGAATCTTCATGAGGGAAGTATGCAGGGCTTTCATTGCTTTTCAGCTATTGCATACCTTCTGTTATCCTTTTGACCTGACTTGTGGTTGACCTAATCACCTCTCTCTCAAACCACTGTGATACCAGTAGTAACAAGTAGCTTATTGCCCTACCTTGCTGGAGGGAACAAAAGATCAGAAGGAGGTACACATGAACACACATGAAGCTGCCTTATACTGAATCAGACCCTTGTTCCATCAAAGTCAGTATTGTCTACTCAGACTGGCAGCGGCTCTCCGGGGGTCTCAAGCTGAGGTTTTTCATGCCTATTTGCCTGGACCCTTTTCAGTTGGAGATGCCAGGGATTGAACCTGGGACCTTCTGCTTACCAAGCAGATGCTCTACCACTGGTAGGGCAGAAACTGCACCAAAGCCTCAGAGGAAAACTCGAAGTTTCATTGAGAACTGAACTCTTTCTAACCAGATGGAAAAAAATTAAGGTATATGTACTAAGATAGCACAAGGTACATCAGTTTTCTCTCAAGTATTGGATGTATTTGTAGTTTTGCTTATAAAAAGCTAAGGTACTTGTAGCTTTTAAATTCCATAAGTCAAGTGGTACAATTTTATATGCTAAGTAAGTTGTAGACAATGCATTTTATGTTGTTAAAAAAGTAGTCCCCTGTGCAAGCACCAGTCATTTCCGACTCTGGGGTGACATTGCTTTCACAACATTTTCACAGCAGACTTTTTACGGGATGGTTTGCCATTGCCTTCCCCAATCATCTACACTTTCTCCCCAGCAAGCTGCATACTCATTTTACCGACCTTGGCTGAGTCAACCTGGAGCCGGCTACCTGAACCAGCTTCTTCTGGGATCAAACTCAGGTCATGAGCAGAGGGCTCCTACTGCAGCTTTACCACTCTGCACCATTAAAGCAATATAACTATTTTAGGTCTAATAAGACAATAAGTATTGCATATATTTCTTGTTTTTCCTAAAATTTCAGGTCCCCCCCTCAAAAAAAAAAGTCCAAAAATTTTACATCTCTACTCACAGAGCAAAGAAAAAATTTCTTGTTGCTCTAATTGCCACCAGAGTATGTCATTAAGTAGACAACTGACCTTAAATCAAATAGGGGCTTGTGAAAGAGTTTGGTTCACTGTCTGCAAAGGTCAGCACAAAGTAGACCAAACTTTGAACTGTGGCTTTCCCCTTTATAATTTAAGGATTTTTTTTTAATGCACTCCTTCTGAGGCTAATTTCTGCCACCCACTTCTCCAAACAGTGCTTTATACTGTAATATAGTCATTCCTCTCCTAATATTAGAGGAAAAGTTGGATTGGGCTTTGAAAATGTACTCCTGAATACTTATTCCACACTTCCTTCAGCAAGCCACTTGTTTCTTTCAGCTTAACTACAGTGGTAATGGATAACAGCTTGCCTCTCAGTGCTGCTCACTGTTGCCATGTTCACTAACAATATGTGGGTAGTGTGCATATTTGGCCCTTAGAACTCTTGAAGGGGTTTGGGGGAGGAAGTGATTTTCTTTGAGCAAGGTTTTCCTACAGATGTCATTCTACACCCTCCCTCTGGTCCTGTTCTTTCCTCTTCTTGGCCCCCCCATGTGTCTCAGCACCCACTTGGAGGGGCATACAAATTTATTTACTTGAATTGTTTTAAACCTTCCCTTGTCCTGTGGTGAACTCAGTGTCATTGATGATGGGGTTTTCTTGATTGTGGCAGCTAGTAAACTGCTGTAGAAAAGCTTGCTTGCTTGTTTGCTGGGTTCAGTGTCCTATCCGTCTCTCTTTACAATGGAGGCAGGAACTATACACACCAAAAATGTCTTAACAAGTTTTCTTCATGTTTTCTTCATCCTTCTTTGGCAGGATGGTTTCAGAGCAATGTACAGTCAAGTTTGCCACCCCCTTCTTTGCCTTCAACTTCTTTGATCTTTTTTAGCACCTTTGCACATGCGATATTATTTACCTTTTTTGAAACTTAGGGGGGGGGGCTCCAGATTAAGAAACACAAACCCAGATTCAATATGGGCACACAGTTCTTTGGATCCTGACCACAGTGTGTTTCTTCTTCTGGAGAAGAGATCAGTACTGAATATTGGTTAGACATTCTGTTTGAAAATGAGATTAAACTAATGTACAAAATGTCTTAATCTTCCATCTTCTGTCACTTTTTGAACACTCCGAAAGCTTTCTCAAATACTAATGTCTTCTTTGTCAAACCCCCAATTCCGTGCTTGTTTCCCCCACGCCTTCCCCCTCTTGCACACACTGATTCCCTTGGTGCATTTTTATGGCTCTAATTTAAACGAGTGCTTCTTGATATCTTGTTTACAAAGCTGCCAAAGTGAAAAATACCTGTATTATATGAGGCTCGCAGTTCCAGAGTTATCTCAGCACTACAACACAACATCATTATCCAGTCTGCCCCTTATCACTCAGCTGGTAATACGGACTGCAGGGAGCCTAGTGCCACTTTTGTTACAGCTCTATACACTCAGGCTTATTGGCGATATCTTCTTCTTGTTCTCCAACTTTACAAAGATCTTCAAACTGGTACAAGCTAGGGACTGTTCTTGATAGATTAGATTTATCTGAGTGGTTTTGTGAGAGTAGGTGAACTTTATAACTTACTTATTTATTTGCCATCTTATTTGTCAAGCAGCTAAAAAGTCCAGCAAGAAGTTGAGTAGCTACAGGACAGCTGTGGCTTCCCAAAGGGAGTATGCCATTGCAGATGGGATGCTGAGTCTGATCTGTGATTCTCAAGAGCAAGCCATGTATACTCCCCACCAGCCTTGCAGTTTTGGAAATAAAAGACCTTCTAAATCAGGGATGACCACATGTGGCACTTTCACACATATTGTGTGGCTCTTGAAGCCCCCACCACCCTGTTGGCTGGCTGGGAGAAGGCATTTCTCTCTTTAAATCACTTCTCCAAGTCAAGCCAGCCGACAGCCTAGGGAATACATTTAAAATAAGTCGCTTTGTTTCCAGCTCTCCTCCCTCCCCTTCCCAATCTGTTTTCCTTCCTTCCTACCTACATCTGATGTTCATGACTTACAGCTCTCAAACATCTAATGATTATTCTGTATGGCTCTTATGTTTAGCAATTTTGGCCATTCCTGTTTTAAGTGAATGCTGCAAAGTAAAGCATGCTGATATTCCAGCTAGGTTTTATATGCATCCATTTTTCAGGACAACATTTTAGAGTTCAAACTGTTAAGACAGCATTTTTCTGCCTTCTGTTTTCGTTCACTAGATCATAAAGCTTCGTGCCCAGACAGAAAGTATTAATATTAGTGAGGAAGCATTAAATCATCTTGGAGAAATTGGCACCAAAACAACTTTAAGGTAAGCATGTCATTTGTGAATTTGTGATAAAGACTTGCTTTGGAAATGGCATAAAGACAGCCTTCTCTAGAAATGAAGGTGACCAGGAACAAATAGCTATAGAGTAACTATCAAAACATCATTAAGTTCCAGTGATGTATTTAATGCATATTAATCACAAGGATTAGAGTTCCACCCACACTATGTAATCCATTGTCATCCCAGGGACATTGTTTCTCTGTACTGAAGATGGAGTCTAACTATGGTAATGCTGTGAAATGCTTGGAGGACCAATGTCATAAGAACTATACATGGTTTTCACCCAGCTAAACTGATTGTAATGTTACATTTCTCAAGCTACATTCTCCCATGGTGACTTATATATATATATATATATATATATATATATATATATATATATATATATATATATATATATATACACACACACACACACACACACGCACACTGTGGCTAATAGCCACTGATGGACCTCTTCTCCATATTCTTATCTAAACCCATCTTGAAGATGGCTTTACTTTCAGCAGCCGCCACCTCTTGTGGCAGTGAATTCCACATGTTAATCACCCTTTGGGTGTAGAAATACTTCCTTCTATCCATTTTAACCTGACTGCTCAGCAATTTCATTGAATGCCCACGAGTTCTTATATTGTGAGAAAGGGAGAAAAGTACTTCTTTCTCTACTTTCTCCATCCCATGCATTATCTTGTAAACCTCTTATCATGTCACCCCGCAGTCAACGTTTCTCCAAACTAAAGAGCCCCAAGCGTTTTAACTTTTCTTCATAGGGAAAGTGTTCCAACCCTTTAATCATTCTAGTTGCCCTTTTCTGGACTTTTCCCAATGCTATAATATCCTTTTTGAGGTGCAGTGACCAGAATTGTACACAGTATTCCAAATGAGACCGCACCATCGATTTATACAGGGGCATTATGATACTGGCTGATTTGTTTTCAATTCCTTTCCTAATAATTCCCAGCGTGGCGTTGGCCTTTTTTATTACAATTGCACACTGTCTTGACATTTTCAGTGAGTTATCTACCACGACTCCAAGATCTCTCTCTTGGTCAGTCTTTGCTAGTTCACACCCCATCAACTTGTATTTGTAGCTGGGATTCTTTGCCCCAATTTGCATTACTTTGCATTTGGCCCCATTGAACCTCATCTGCCACGTTGACGCCCACTCACCCAGCCTCAACAGATCCCTTTGGAGTGCCTTATAATCCTCTCTGGTTCTCACCACGCTGAACAATTTAGTGTCATCTGCAAACTTGGCCACTTCACTGCTTACTCCCAACTCCAAATCATTTATGAACAAGTTAAAGAGCATGGGACCCAGTACTGAGCCCTGCGGCACCCCACTGCTTACCGTCCTCCACGGTGAAGACTGCCCATTTATACTCACTCTCTGCTTCCTATTAATTAGCCAGTTTTTGATCCACAAGAGGACCTGTCTTGTTTTGTGGCACAGCATTCAAACGTAGGGGAGAGACTACTGTTCAAATGGGAAAAGTCAAAAATCCCACTGACTGCAAATATAGCTTCACATAATTCTTTGGATCTGGGCCAGATGTTGTTTTAATGTTTAATACTGGAAGAATGCAGCAGATGGACATTTGGGGATAAATTAATATGTTCATCATGGAAAATCACTGTACCTCTCTCTCAGCTTTCTCTGATGTTCTTGTTTTTAGCTGTTTTACCTTGGGATGTGTGTGTTTTTTCTTTTTTGGCCATAGGTATGCTGTGCAGTTGCTCACTCCAGCCAATCTGCTAGCAAAGATAAATGGTAAAGACAGCATAGAAAAGGAGCATGTTGAAGAAATAAATGAACTCTTCTATGATGCCAAATCATCAGCAAAAATCCTGGCTGATCAACAGGAGAAATACATGAAGTGAAGCTGTTTGTTCCCCTTTTGTAGTCTTAAGAGCCTCGTTTTAACCCTCTCCAAGTACTTGAAAGAAAAACAAGCAGTTTTGGACTGAGAAGTACATGAATACAAAAAAACACTTCCACACCGGGATGTAGAATTACCTGTATTCCTGCTTCATGTAGACGATGGGATGGAACACAGTGATCTCTCACTTCAGTCCCTCAGTGGTTCCAACACTGTATTCCTGTATGATGAGGGTGCAGATTGGCACAGCCTTGTGTTATTCTTTTAGATTTGATTGCTAAATTGCTTAGAGCTGAGCAGGATGACTGTCTGTTTCTTTTCTGGATTTTGTTTTTAAAGTAACTAGGGAGAGGATGGAAATTTAAAAAAAAGTTTTACTAACAAGCATGTGTCAAACCTGTCATTTTGTCAAAAACCATTCCTGAAAAACTCAAGCTCTTACTGTGTTATTCTCTGGAACCAAAACAGATGACATTCATTTGGCATGCAAGTTTTTTGCTTTGTTTTGTGTTGCAGGAATGGCAGGGCAGCAGTCTTTAAGATGCTAAACAACCAAACTTGTGCACAGTGTTATGCCCTGTGAATCTCTTTGCCTCTAAACTTCTCCAGCTACATGTGAAAATGCATTTTGCAAGTGGCAAAGTATTGCCTCTGACCCACTGTAGGTCAACAAGAGGCCTGAGAGTTTTGTTATCTCTTTATTAAAGTGTGCAGTTTGTCATTCACCTGGGTCATGCTGCCACTTAGGGGCAAGTTGTACTCTCCATAGAGCTGTGCTGTATTCATTGTTAGGGATGGGCATGAACCTAAAAATGGTGGCTCAGGGCAGCCCGCAGACCAAACCAAACAGGCCCCACACAAATTAAACCAGTCTGGCAAGTTTGGTTCCCCTATTCTCCCAGCCATGGCCAGGAGAAAGGGGGCAGGGATCTCCCAGAAAGGGACTTCCCCTTCCACCTTTCTCCCAGCTACAGCTCACCACAGCAAGGAGAAAGAGGGGGATCGCCCAGGAAAGGACTTCATTTCCCCTTTCTCCCAGCCACAGCTCACTGAGGCTGGGGGAAAGGGGGCAGGGATCACCCAGGGAAGGGGCTTCATTTAACCCTTTGGTTTTGCTTTCCCCTACTTTGAAGCAGCAGGGAGCAAAACCAAAGGGATAAATGGCTGGCCCTGAATAGACAAACTGAACTCGCCAAAAGCCTGGTAAATGTTTGGGGAATGCACCTTCCTCAAATATTGGTTTCTGAGCTCTGAACTGGCCCAAGTTTGGCCCAGATTTTGATTTGTGAGCCGGTTCTCGCCAGTTGCTATTCCTTTTAAGTGTGATGACAGGTGTATGTGTAGCTCTTTTGCCAGTCTAAAGCTAGTGCAATGATGGAGTGAAAGGATGAAGCAAGACCATGGCGAATGAAGTTGACATAGAACAGACAACCCCTTGGATAGCTATTTTTTATGAAGCTGGATTTGGATACAAAAAATTGACACAGTGGTTGTCCGGTCTCTCTCTTTTTAAAGTGCTAGAGTGTTCTGAAATTAAAGTTGGCAGGGAGCAAAGGGGCATTTTGTCCAATCCCCAGCTTGGACAGGACTGGATATTTATCTGTCAATCTTTCAGATTAGCCTTCCCAATATAATCTACAGTTGTAACTACCAAAGAAAGCAGTTGCATGGCAGGAAAGTGCTAATGGAGTAGATAATCTGTGATGACTCTTGCAGATGTGCCCAAGGTTCATGGGGTTCTCAAGTGATGGATTTTCAAAGCATAAATGTTTCATTTCAGAGAAGTTGCTTTCTAACCCTCATAGTTTGAGACAGAAGTTTTTCAGACCTTTTGAGGAGCAGCCACAGCCCAATACAGAATTAAGTATGTTTGAGCACCTTTGATTTCATTGAGGTTTTTAGGCATGCTTAATCCCATGTTGGACTGTGGGCAGCAACTACCATGAAAAACTTACGTTTGAGAATGGGAGACCCTGCATGTTTCTTTGACCACAGCTCAATCCTTGCAAAGGCTAGAAAATATTCTATGGCAGCTCGTTGCACTCCAATTAAATGCTAAATCATTTTAAAGATGTACATTGCTTATTGCACAGATGATTTATTTTAAAACTTTGAAGTACATACAGCTGCTGAACATACTAAATTAAGATCTCAATGCCCTCCTGTTATACAGCTAATAATGTTTCCATCGTGTTTTGCTAGCCAAGTCCTTTGAGGATCTAACACATTCTTTAAAGTAAAATATAATAGCTTGTCATATGGCTCTAATGGTTCCCTATGATTAAGTCATCTGCCTCTGATCCTTCTTCTTGCAGCTAAAGCTAAATGGCAGCAGATCAAATATTTTGTGAATGATACTGGGAATAAGCAGAGTAGATCTGCTTTCTTAAAAGCTGGATTCCCTCTCCAAAACTACAACAATGCATTTGAAGGCTACTTTGTTATAAAGAATTCTGTGACACTACAGCTATGAAGCATTTGCTTCTGGATTTGAAAGGATTTCTCATAAACGTCATATACATTGCCCCTGGGAATTTCATTGCTGACTAAAAATATCCCTAAAACCAGAGAATGAGCATGCAGTAGTGGTTAGAAGCTGATTATCTGCACACATTGCTGCATCAGCCACAGTAACAAACATATCTTCGATCCGTTTGCATGTTCTAAGCAGCAATGAATAACTTATGCTTCTATGTATCATGCAAAGGGGAACCTTGTAGATATTATGTCCTCCATGGTAAGATGTGAGGTTTTTTTAATGTGTAAGGAATTACATAATTCATTTGCAGCATAGCGTAGAAGTTTCCCTTAGCACATCACCCAGAAATACAAGTAATTGATGTGTCAACCCTGCTGTTTCATAGATCTCGCCAAGCAGCCAACATACCCGTAACTCATGGACCAATATGGAGACTGTATGTTGCATACAAAATCCACAGACACATAGCATTAACATGTAGGTCATATTTCATAGACAGTGTGTTAGAAAACAGATTTCTTTTCCTTGCAGTGGAGAAAACAATTTGCCATGATTAAAATTGGTGAGGCAGCTGGAGGCCAGACAGGATTATTTCCTAGTATGTTTCTCAGCCATATGCCACCAGCTGGCCATTAACTGCCTTAGAGAAAAAGTTTCCAGACTGTTGACAGAGGCCATGGGGAGTTGGTGACACAACCATGTTGCTTGCAGCATTGCCTGCAGAGAATATGAATACTGGGGACATGAAGGTACTATTTCCTCCCAACAAAGGACCATAACAGTCAATATGCAGTTAACTTGTTTCTTGGGGATGTGTTAAAGACACAAAATAATTTCCAAAGCAATTTTATTCTTTATTTTATAATTATATGAAATGGCAAAAGCAGAATCTCAGCAGGGAGAAGGGTTTCCTCTCCCAAATACATTTATAGTCCCCCAAGTATGCATGCACAACTAGAAGTTAAAACTTGGAATTTCCTAGTTAAGCTGACTTCTTAGCACCTTTTCTCTGCAGCGGGTCATGACTTGGTCCAGACCCGTTCTCTTTTCAGGGTCACTTATTTTTGCAGTCACAGTACATCCTAACTGTCCTGCTTCCACAAATGCAAAGTGGTGATGCTGGTAGTAAATTGCCTTTGTTCATCTAAGAAAGAATACAGAGATATGACCTCCCATTTTTGTACATGGCTGAGAATCTGCATGCTGACATTGCAGAGTATGTGATGGGTGGTAAGTCTGCAGGCCCCAAAAGGATAACCAATATATCAGAGGTTGATGTGATTAAGATGTATATTAGAGCTTTTTACAGTCGCTGTATCACATCTAGAAGCTTTCTACTAATAATAAAAGTGGAATTTTTTTTATTTGATAATCCAGTTAAATACATGTCCCATTTCTCTCTCTCTCTCTCTCTCTCGGCTTGGCTTCGCGAACGAAGACCCATTTAAATTATTTCTTATTGAACAGCTCAAGAAAACAGAGGTGCTACCTTACAAAAACAGTTAACAGCCATAAAATGTCTAGCACAGGCATAAAACCATGATATAAAGGGGCTGAAGAAATCCCTGAATGCTAAATGGTACCTGAATGTTTATTTGGTCTATTAAGTGATGCCCATCAGAATTACTGGTGTCAAAGCTGTGCCCATGAAAATAGCCATCATATAACTGATAAAAACAGTTCAATTGAAATAATAACAGTGCTTTGTACTAAAGCTGTGGTTTTCATTTAAAATCAATAAGAATGTGTTCATAGGCAGAAAAGTGTGTTCATAGATTGCAAAAAAAAAAAACCCATCTTCTTTGGTTAAGGTTTATTATTAAATGTGGAAAAATCACTGCATTATTTTAATTCAGCTCTGCCCATTTTCCAGAAGTGCTGCACTTATTGCATTAATCTTCTCAGCGAAGTTTTTACGACCGATTGCCTGCAGACTATGAGAAGTTTCTCCATCCATTACCCACAGGGAAACGGGCCCTGCTGGGTAGGAAAATATTTGTTACATCTTATCAGGGTGACACATAATCTAACAACAATTACAGCAGGCCCATATTTTGTACTATTTCAGTTTCAGTGTGAAAAATAGTTCTAATATTAAACCAGGAGTGGGTGTGAGCTATAGGAACCAGTTGAATATTATAAGCTCGGCAGTTGTGATTTTCCTTCAGGTTGTTGTTGGGCTCCTGCCCTAACCAAGCGGATGCTCATAAATCCAGCATACGTGCCCCCTATGTAAATGACAGGGTGCACCAGGAAAGTGGCTTGAAGGATGATTACATCCATATCCATATAAAGTGCTGAAATTGCATTCTTCCCATGCTTTGTTTTTGCTAATATAGAGGCTCTCCTAGGCATTTCAGGTCAGTCTCATTCCTCCGAAGGTTCAGAATATATGAGGGTTATCTCCACCTACTAAAGGGAAAAAGCCACTGTAACAGTGCTTGTTACCTTAAATGGTCCTTATGTACATTAAAATGCAGCATTTAATGGCTCTAAATTTAATTCTGCAGCTATATAACCCACCCAATGCATGTTTACTTGGAAGTAAAGCCACTTTTTCAATGACACTCAGTATGACTGTTGCTTGATGAAAGCTAGTTTTGCCAAAGAACTTAAAAAAGAATCACTCTGTGTAATAGTGCCAGTCATGAATGCAGCAGAACAGGGCCAGCCACCAACAAAGGAGTATATTTTCCCCAGGTGCATACATGGAAATCCAACCAAAAGAAAAAGAATGGCCCAATGATGACTGAACATGGTGGAGGTACAGAATGCTGAGAAAAGGAATTGAGAGTCAGCCAGTTCTCAGCAGTTCTTTCCTACTGAGATACTGAATATCAAAAATTACATTGTGAAAGATGAATGTTGGTCTTCATTCCAGCAGTGTTCTCAAAAATACATACAAAGTTGGTAAGAACTGGGTTCCCCTTTCCTCTGCATTTTTAAAAGGAAAATGGCAATATCTATACAAGGTGCATCGTCCATCTCTAATGTAATTATTATTTTAAGAGGAGGTTTTAATACAAAATCTCCTAGGAGAAGCAATCCTTAAAAGTGTGACTGAAGCTTTCCACACACAACCAAAGGCTTGTACTGGACCTTCTGTTGCTTACAGTTCAGTCTTTTAGCCCAGAATCAGAAGTGCAACATGCAGATCCCAGAAAAGCAGAAACCACTATACAGGGCAGGCTGTCCTTATTGTATGTTGCTCTACCATACAGAATACCAGGGGACTGGCTCAGGTTGGGCATATTTATTTAGAAGATTTATACCCTGCCTTTCTACAAAAATCCCTCAAACAAACTTGGATACCTCGTAGGAATTGGATGTGCTGAATCAGTGCATCAGACTCCTAAAAAAAAAACCTAGGGAAAAAGAAGCTAGGGGTGCGGGGAGAAGATCACCTGCCAAAAATTAACTCATCCTCTGTCACAAAAGAATGAGGAAAGGAAAAGATTGAATGGGTTCATTTACTCTTGGCATCTGCAAGTTGTTGAGCATTTTTTTCTGACTGCTCCCACCTTTCTAGACTCCAAAAAAAGGACACATACAAGTCAGAATTTTGCAGCATTTCTGTTCTGTTCTTGTGGCAGTAGCTCCCATTGCTAAAAACAGCTGTTTAAACTGAACCGTAACTTGTGTCTGCAGCAGCGTAAAACCAAGTTTTTGTTGGCTTGCAGACTTTCCCCCCAATTGTACGAGTTCCTCCTTTAGATCCAGGAGGAAGCAACATTACACATAGGCTCCTCTGCTCAACTGATAGGATTGTGGCGGCATTTACTTTGCCACACTAGGCAAGCAAACTGTGCTATGGAACACTCACCTTTGAGAACTTTTGTTCAAGACAAACTGATAGCAGTGGTTAGTTTTATTGCTTTCCAGTTGGGAGTGTACAGGGGATTTGCTCAAAGCTATAATAAGTATAAGAAATTTTAACTCAATGAAAAGACAAAGATAGCCTGAAGAAGCCAGTCAGATAGCCAGAGGGACTGAAGAAGTCTTGGCTGTCTCATGTTCAATTCTTGAACTGCTGAAACACTTCATGCCAATTTTTCTGCCATGAACTCAGTTTATGAAAAGTATTAGGACTGTTCTGGTTACATGGGTAAAATGAAAGTGCATTCCAGAACAACTCCCCCCTTCTCCGCACAGCACATTGGGAAGGGAAGATGAGTAAAAAGGTAGACCACTGCAATATGTCATACTCAAGGCTGGCTTTTGGAAACTTCAGGTGGCCTAAAATACAGAGGTATAAGAAGCACATTTTGCTAGTGCTCAAAGATGTACATGTTTCACGCCTGCCAGTACAATTCAGAGGGCTGTTGCTGACCTTGAATGCCCAGATCAGTCTGGGACTAGGGCATCTAAAGAAACATCTTCTCATGCCTGGTACTTCAGATGATCATCACAGGCCCTTTGTCACATTCCCAGAGAGCGAGCTTTTGTATCCTTGAGACAGGGTCTCTTCTGTGGTTGTCTCCTGTTTATCAGACTCCATCCTGAGGCATGATTGCCTGGCATTATCTGCCATCTTTTATATGTTCAGTAAAGCCTGCCCTGTTTGTGTTTCTCTTCCTTCCTATCTTTACTGGGTTGTTTTTTTCCCTTTTAGTCTCAGTGCTGTTGTATTATTTTATTTGTGCCCCTTGAGGTTTTATGTATACTGCTGTTATAACTGTTGTGATTCTGTTGTTATAATTATTGAAAACAACCTTGCATGTTTGCTAGAGAGAAAGGTAGCATATATATTTTAAAAATAAAAGAGCAGGTAAGTTGTCTTTCAGGGATTCTAGTGAATCGTTTCTGATCTGTTCACTGGGCCAATTTCCAAGGAGCTCCTTGGACAGTTTGAAAATCACTGTCTTAAGAAATTGATACCATAGGAATCACAGGTAAAGACAATCTCTTCTCCTTTAAGTGCTATAGATGCAATGTGTACATTTTTAGCCATATTCTGTCTTCTTTGCTGCACATTTTTAAAATGCAGGGCACAAAATGTTTTAACTTCTAGAGAGCCAGAAGAACTACATTACATTTATTAGCACCAGACTCTTTTAATTGTTTAATTTTAATTTAGTATGTAAATAATATGAGTGAATTGTTTGATTTTACTGTTGTGAGCCGCCCTGAGCCTGCTTCGGCGGGGAGGGTGGGATATAAATCCAATATACAAAACAAATAAACCTTAAACCATAAAATGTAGTGTCAGGAGTGACCCTGAGGTAACCTGAAATTTCTAACAGAACCCACTTGTCACTGAATCACACAGGCCAGGAGATAATCAGTCGTGGAAGTTAATGTAGCCTTATAGAAACCCACCCAAGTTTCTAGCCCACAAAACATGTATTCTTTCACTTGATACCGTACGTCAGTCATTTGTTTCAGTTGATAGATTTAAAGACGATGGAACAAAAGAGCCAGTTCTTTCCTTACTGAGTTTCTTGGAGGCAGCTTTGACAAGGGACTATTTGCAAGTCCCTTGATTGGAGAATCTTCAGTACTATTTTCAAGTTCTGATGAAGGAACTATCAGAAAGTTGAAGCAAGCCCCTTTGACTACTATAATGGTGGTCTTTTCTTCCCTACTGGACACTGATTTTGGCAGAGCTGTAATCAGCAAGCATTTACTGAGTTCTCTTGACCTGCATCATCCTCCTCCTACAGCAAAAATGACCCTTTCCTACACACAGCCTAACAGTAGGAAAATTCAAAGCAAAATGAAGTGCTTCTAACAAATCTGTTCCACCCAGGAGTAGGAACATCTACCATATACATCCATTTAATATTTATACCCTGCCAAATAGCTAATACTGTGTCTATGCCAATTGAGAGCAATGGAGCATAATGGAGAAATGTAGTTGGGTTTTTTTTGGGGGGGGGGTGCTTTTTAATATATGGGCTTTTTCCTTTTTGGTCAATCAAGTAGACTAAAAACACCGCAGTCTGAAATTGGTAGTCAGCTACTACTTGGTGCGGTAATTTACGTATAATATATATATAATCAATTTTTCAAAGGACTAAAATTCTGCACCCAGGGAAATCAAATAATGAACCCAGAAAAATGGAATTATGCAGATGGTGTAAATCTGCTAAATTTATTTTGCAGTTTGTACTGATTTATTGTTTGCTTTTTTGCATTAATTATGCAGGTAGCTGGGAGCTTTGCAAGGACTGAAAGAGTGCTTCAAAGCACTAGAAAGGCTTTTCAGCCATTTCTGACATATAAGCCGACACTACCAACACATCTTGAACTAAACTGGATGAGGTGCCACTGGCTCTTGCAAGCAGAAGCCACCAAATGTTTGTTCCCTGACTGTTTTGGATCAGAGGTATGAGGGGAGGGGTAACCCTTATTCCTCCTCTGTACTGGAGCTGACCTCAAACAGCCCATCTGGAGGAAACATACAAGTTGCCAGAATATTTCCCATAATGGACATATGGACTATGAAGCTGCCTTGTACTGAATCAGACCCTTGGTCTATCGAAGTCAGTATTGTCTACTCAGACTGGCAGCGGCTCTCCACGGTCTCAAGCTGAGGTTTTTCACACCTATTTGCCTGGACCCTTTTTTGGAGATGCCGGGGATTGAACCTGGGACCTTTTGCTTCCCAAGCAGATGCTCTACCACTGAGCCACTGTCCCTCCTTCCTAATGCATCAAATAGCAACACCAAGAGACCATTAGAAATAACACCCAGTGGGAAATTCTCCCCACACTACTGCCTCTTTCTAGGTTTCTATAATATAATGGGTTCAATGCAATGAAGAGGCGAGGTGGTAGTGATCATAGCTCTTTTTATTCAGCACAGCATAGTATAGGGCTGCACTCTGCAGACTGGGCCAACGGGGTCAACTTATATACACTCAAGGTTCCCGCACTAGCATGCTATTGGACCATTCAAACCAGCAGAGGGCCCATGATTGGAGCAAGACAGCAGGGATTTGGATCCTACTATTCATTGTTCCCAAGTCCCCAAGCTCAGTCCTGCAGGCTCCAATGAGCCAGGCAAGAACACCATTCACTATACACATTTCAAATCACATATACAAGTTTCCCTCCCTGCCCCCCATCTCAGTTGTTGGGAGAATTAGCATTTAGCAATGAATCGCCACGCATCTTATCTAGTTTAGTTTTCTCAAGCACGTCTTTGCATTCATAGAGTCTAGGAACTTTTTTTTAAATGAAAGTTTAGATTCTTAGGAAGGTTAATTTTATGTCTAATACCAAATTCTGTGTCTGTGTATGGAAAATTCTAAAGGAAAAATGAGGAAATTCTAACAAGGCTGTTTTGTAAAAGCCGAAATTTTTTTTTTAAAAAAAATCCTGTTTCTCCTGCATGGGGAAAACAGAGGTGGTTTACTTGTTACCATGAGCCATTTAAGTAGTATGGTTTTTGTTCCTTTTGGTTTGTAAATAAGACTTTCTTTGTAGGTTTTGTTAAGGCATTCCATCCAAACTGAACCATGTATATATGACCTAACCACCTTCTGCCTTTCTTCATTTTTAATGTGAAAGTCATGAGTTACTACAAAGCAGAAGGTAGATATTCCATAGGTGGCTGTAATCACTTCCCCAGGATTCTGAGAGTAGTTCTTAAAGCCAAATGTAGATCTGCATGCTATATATATCTTCAGTTAGCAGGCCAAGTTCCTTATTCAGTTCAATGCTGCTTGACTGCATATGGTGTGAAGCATTCACTGCCCCATGACTTTCATAGTTACTGTGACTGCTTGTGTGAGTTCTGAGTGAAGACAAACATAATAGACGTACAGCACTGAAGGTAAAGTTAACACTCCTTTCTGGGAAGGTGAACATCTATAATGGTGGCTTTTATAAGATGGTCCCCTTTGGCAACCATATTTCCTGGCCTTTTCTAGGCTGATTCCTCACAATAATGTGTATTGTAGCCAAATGACCTGATATAATAATAAAACAATGCTGATGATAGGGTTGCCAATCCCCAGGTGCAGGCAGGGAGTCCCCCAGTTTGGAGGCACTCCCCCTGCTTCAGAGTCATCAGAAAGCAGGGAGGGGAGGGAAATGTCTGTTGGGCACTATTATTCCCTATGGAGATGGATTCCCATAGGGTATAATGGAAAATTGATCCACGGGTATCTGGGGCTCTGGGGAGGCTGTTTTTTGAGGTAGATGCACCGAATTTTCAGCATAGCATCCAGTGCCTCTCCCCAAAGTACTCTCCCAGTATCAAAAGGATTGGACCACATGGTCCAATTCTATGAGCCCCAAAAGAAGGTGCCCCTATCCATTATTTCCAGTGGAGGGAAGGCATTTAAAAGATGTGCAGTCCCTTTAAATGTGATGGCCAGAACTTCCTTTGGAATTCAATTACGTTTGTCACACCCTTGCTCCTGGCTCCACCCCCAAAGTCCCCAGGTAGTTCTTGAATTGGACTTGGCAACCCAGCTAGGGGTCATTTTGTAGAAAATTAGGTGGTGGAGCTCATTAGCATAAGTAATTAGCATATGCCCCCCTACCAGCCAAAAGTAGCCCAATGCAAGAAAGGAGAGCCCCGGGTGAGCAAGGCCTACTTGGGCTGGCTAGAGATCCAGCCAGCCCAAGCAGGCCTTGCTCACCTGGGGCTCTCCTTGGCTGCCCTCCCCCCAGTCAAAAGGCCAGCAAGCCACCCACCACCCAAAATCACATAAGAAGTGGAGAAAGTGTGGTGCAGGTTTCTCCAGGGGTTAATGAGGGCTGCTGGGGGTGTGGCAGAGCCCCTGGTGGCTGGCTGCTCTCCTAATATAGGGGTTGTTATGCAGCTGCACCTACTATTCAATGGACAAGATAGGTGGGAAGGAGGAGGGGCATCAGAAAGGTTGAGGAGCTGTGCTTCTATGAGCACCTGCTGATGACTACCCTAATTGAGTTGGGGAACCGATTTGCTTGTGTGAGCAGCATGCCTCACTCTCTCTGAAACTACAGTGATATGAAGGCAGTTTAGCTCATTCCAGTCTATATGTCATTATCCTCTTCCTAGGTAATAATTTGTTTATAAAAGAAACATATCTACCTAGATTTTTCTACATGTTAACATGATATACACACACACCTTTTTATAACATGGAAAGGGCTGCATGTATGCTGATACTACATATAAATGTATCCTCAAGATCTCAGTATTTCAAGGCAGTGGAGGTATGTATTGTTTCTGTGATTCAAAATATGCTAATATAATCCTAGTTGTGTCAGTCAATAAAAAGCACAATGTAGATGCCTCAGAGAAAACAATATAACCCCATGGGTAAAAAGCTCTAGCAGTGTATAATAGAACATTCACCAACATGGGAAGTGACAGTTGTACTTGGCCCATAACAAGAGAACATTAACCTGTTGCAGAGCAACCATTGCTATCAGAGAGTTGGATGCAGGAAAGGATTTCCATGGATGGAGGGGGGGGGGGATAAAATTCACAATTTCCCCCCTCCTGCTCAGAGCCATAGCCAGGATTTCAAATTTGGTGGAGCCAATAGCTGTGATTTTTGTTTGGGGGTGGGGCAGGAAGCATGGGTCAATACATCAAAACTTGGGGCCAGGGAGTGTGGGTCAGTGCACCAAAACTTCTGAGACAGGGCTGGCAGCCTCTTTCCAACTCCCTTCCTGGCCCCCATGCATGTGCCTGGTGCCAGACGGAACCTGTGTGTGCAAAGAGAATGGCCAAGCCAAGGCTTCAGTGTACATACAGGTGCGGAATGGGGGTGGCAGCTCGATGGCATGTGGGGGGTGGCATTGGCAGGCCTGAAGGAGGAGATGACATGCATCCACAGGGCCACATCCATCGGGGTGGGGACTGAGACTGGCGGCAGTGGGGCAAGGCCAAAGAAGGTGGGACCAGAAAGGTTGCAGAGAGGTCTGATCGATGGGGCCTGTGCCTCACTATAGCTACAGGCCTGCTCCTGCTGCAGACCCCACACCCTATCATGCTGTTCATAGGGTTCCCTGCCTCCCAGAGGAGTATTTGGGGGGGGGGGGGAGTCACTATGGGTTGCAGCAGATGGTGAGAGACAAGAAAGTTATGCAGTACTACAAGAAATCCCTTCCATCAGTGGAAGTTACTGCTGAATGTAAACCAGGGTTCTGTGGCACTTTTATTATACTCTGCCTTTTGCTCAAATACTTTAATTATAGAACTATTCAGCATTCCATTAATTGCCTGGCTGGTGACAGAGGTCAAAGTATCCTACCTCTAATATTTGTACTATCAAGGCAACTAGAGCAGAGTCCTTTCTAGCAAGAAAGGGGGCAAACCATGTTATCTGGCTTGGCCTGTTCTTTGGCTGAGGGTTACATCGGGCTTAATTTTGCCATGACATTCTTACTTAAAGTAGATCAAGGGATTGTGAAGATATATAAATAAGCATGGGTGGCTATACGGTGGGAGGAGGGGGACAAGAGCACAACATAACCACAAGTCAATGCTAATAAGATCTATTTGTTTGTTGGATGCAGCCAAAAATATGCTTAGAGCTGATTAGTACCTGTCCCGGGATAAGAAGGTGAGACTTAAGGAAGTGCAAGGAACACATCCCACTAGCAGGAATAATAATACATAACCTGCATATTTTACAGTATCACAACAAACGATGAAGTACTGTTTCCCAGGAGCTGACCCTTTACACCTGCAATAATATGTGCATAGGCCAGACAAGAAGACACTCTAATATGTAGAAGAGGAAAACAAGGTAGCCTTTCTGTGTGAAACTTTTTGCCCCTATAAAAAGGGAGGGGAGAGGGGGGACACAGCGACTGCATTAGGCTCCAGACCCACAAATGCAATGGCTGTGTTTTACATGGAGGCCAGAGAGAATAAGATTTGTTTTGCCCCTCCCCACCCAAACCCCGGTTGGCGGCTGATTCTCAGCTCAAAAAGAAAAACCAAGTTTCCAAAGTTGATGTTTTTGTGGGTGAAAGGAGGGAAGGGAAAGCCACCGTGGGAGCGTGGCCGCGCGGAGGTGGCATGAACATGACAGGAAGCTGAAACCCAAAGGGACACACGCGCGCCAGCAACACACATCCACCCAGCCCTCGCACCCCACATATATTGATGGCGCTGTCGCTCCCGGCAGCCGCCATCACCTCCAGCCTCACTTTTTGATTAATGCTCTTCCAAACTTTCCTTGGCTCCCCGCGCTCCCACTTTCTGTCACACTTCTCATTATGAATGTATCTTTGCATCGAGGAAAGCAGGAGGAAAAATTGTTCTTTCAGGCTGACAGCTGAGCGAGGGCTATATTATTAAAGGTACCAATCATAGGTGCCCAGCTATCATCTCACGATGAATGCACTTGTCAGGAGACCGAGGCGGCCGGGAGAGAGGAGGGAGGGAGCAAGTGGTGGGACAGCAGCGCCGCTCGCTTTCTCTCTCTCTCTCCGCCCCCCCCCCCCCCGCCCGCTTCCCGCCTCCCGCTTCTCTTTTCTCCTTTAATGTTGGCCACCTCTGCTCGCCTGAACTTGGACCTTCAGCGGCGACAATTTCTCTGGCCTCGACAGCACGATTAATTTCTCCTGCCCTCCGCAGGGCCTGCGAGTGCTGTGGAAGTCCAGCTGGCCTGCTGCTGATAAGATGTACCTTTTGATTTGTTTTGTCTTTGATTGCCTTTTCTGTCACCTACAATGGCTGGCCGCCTAGAGACCTTCACATTGCCTGACTGACGGATCTATTTATCTATAGGCCTCTCCCAGCTTTCTCCCGCCTGGCTTCCCCCTGCCACGCTTCCCCCCTTTCCAAACCTCCACCTCCCTTTTTTTCCTCTCCCCCCCTCCCCTTTTCAAACCACCACCTTGTACCACTGAAGTCCTAGTCTAATAGAAGCCGTGAAGGCTCATCCACCATAAAATACATCTGCCATCCTCCTCCTCTCTAAGATAAAAGCCTGTCAGTGTTACTTTCCAATTCCAGGCAGCTTGATTAATGGTGAAAAGCCACTGCAAGATCGACTTCTGGTTTTTACAAGTGCTGTCAGCCGGCCCAGGGTTATGCGAAACACACACTCATACAAAACAAAACAAAATGAGAAAAGGTTGGGTGGGGAGGATGGGAAAGGCAGGCGGGAGGTGGGGGTGGGGAGAAGAATGTAACCAAATCATATGAGGTTCAAGAAGACTAAATAAAACAGAAGCCCAGGGAGCCTTCAAATGCCTGTCACCTGGGTGCAAAAATGTGTTGGCTGGCTCATTGTGGCAAAGCAAATTATGCCAATAATAAATCATTGTTGAAGGAAGATTGTTGATAATTGGGGGGGAGGATTCGTTGGGGTGCTGGGACATCTGCTACTGGACTCAGTCTGGGAGGGGGATTATTAGTCTGTCATTCATACACATTCAGAATATCAGGAGTAGATACAATTCTGAATTAAATGTGGGGAAAAAGATGATTGAAAAACATATTTAAAGTAATAATGCCCATGGAGTTTGTGGCACACAGGAATAAGCTCGACAGAGGAAACAATCAGAACTATGATTACGAGCTTTTCGTTTTGAAAACTAAAGGCCAGTAGAAGCAAGTCCTATAAAACACTGTCCTTTTTACTTTATGTTCATGCATATGTAGTGATATTCTTATAGAACAAAGTTTGAGTCCAGTAGCACTTTTAAGAATAACCAAGTTTTTCTGGGTATAAGCTTTCATGTGCATGCAATTTTCTTCAGAAAGCTTATACCTAGAATCAAACTTTGTCCTGTTGCTTCAGACCAAGAGGGCTACCCACCTGAATCAATATTCTTTACATAATTACATCTCTACTACACTGGAGAAGTTTACCTACCAAGGAGGGTGTTCAAGTCCTCCACCTCAAGCCATGCATACATGCCTCTATGTGTGTATGTATGCCGAAGGTCCACCTAGTCCAACATCCTGTTTCAAATTACAGCCAGCCAGATGCTTCTAGTGAGCCAGTATGGAAGTTCTTCTTCAGTATTCCCCCACCCTGCAACTGGCATTCAATGGCACACCAGGTCTGAATCTGAAGGTTCCAGTTAGTCAATCTGGCTAATTTCCTTTTAAAACAAATCCAGTGGCCACCTGCACCACATATTATAGCAGAGAAATCCATAAATTATGCACAGAAGTACTTTCCTCTGCTTGTACTGATTTACTACTCATCCATGTTATTAAGTAACCTTGAAAAATATGGGAGGAAACTTGGTTCTCCCTTTTCCATACTACATGAATTTGTGAATCCCTATCATGTCCCCTGGCCTGTCTTTTTTGCTACACAGAAAAACCCCAAATACTTTAGCTTTCTCCATTCACAGATGGTGCAGGAATTCCTGCAAGGCAGTGGATCTATATTAGCTCCCCAAGGTTCTTCAAAGAGTTTACAGTATTTTATCAAAGACCCTCACTCACACACTGGATGTATCCTTTCAGGCCAAATCAGAATCACAGGAATGTCCTTTTTAGATGAGGCAATCAGAACTTTCTATACCAGGGGTGGCGAACGGTAGTTCTCCAGATGTTTTTTGCCTACAACTCCTATCAGCCCCAGCCATTGGCCATGCTGGCTGGGGCTGATGGGAGTTGTAGGCAAAAAACATCTGGAGAGCTACCGTTCGCCACCCCTGTTCTATACTATTAATCAGATGGGGGGGTTGGTTTTTTTAAAAAAATAAGGATACAATAATAGCTGTCTCTGCCAATCTCTTTACTAATAATCTCTAATAAGGATTTTGCTTCTTTAACTTCTGGTATGCATTGAGCTTGTTATTAATCTATTCACTGTGACCCTAAAACCTCTTTCCTGCATAGCCACAGTCCTTTGATAATTCAATAAAAGTAAGGCTGAGATGTTTTGCCCCACTACTCTTCACTGAATACTTATTTACCGCAAGCCCTGTTCACAAGTTACAGTGAGTGCACATACAATCTGCGTACAGTGTTTTTTATTGTTCTTTGTATTGTGTAAATCTCATGTTAAAGTCAATGCATGTACAAATGCATGTGTGATAAATCCCCACATAACATCCAAGTACTGACCCCTGATTTCATTTGTAAAATGAAATGAGCATTGGATCTTTCCTACAAAATTATGCACACATGCATAGACAGGCTGTATCTCTTGGCTTGACTTCGCGAACGAAGATTTAAGAAGGGTGCAGTAGTCCACGTCTGCTGCAGGCTCGCTGGTGGCTGACAAGACCAATGCGGGACAGGCAGATCCGGCCATAGTGGCTGCAGGGAAAAGTCTGATTTGGGGTTGGTGCTGTAGCAGTGTGATTCTTCCTCAATCTCCTTTTGTCCTCAAGACCAGCTGTGCGTGCGTTCTCAAAGGAAGAGACAGCCTGGTGGATGGTGTGCCTCCATGCTTTGCGATCTGAGGCTAGGTCAGACCACTGGTGATGGTTGATGCGACAGGTGCCAAGGGATTTCTTCAAGGAGTCCTTGTACCTCCTTCTTTGGTGCCCCTCTATTTCGATGGCCGGTGGAAAGTTCGCCATACAGAGCAATCTTGGAAAGGCGGTGGTTTTCCATCCTAGAAATATGCCCTGCCCAGCGCAGCTGCGTCTTCAACAGCAGTGCTTCAATGCTTGTAACCTCCGCCCTCTTGAGGACTTCAGTGTTGGTCACAAAGTCACTCCAGTGGATGTTGAGGATGGTGCGAAGGCAGCGCTGATGAAAGCGCTCAAGGAGTCGCAGGTGATGACGGTATAAAACCCACGATTCGGAGCCATAGATGAGGGTTGTCATCACAACCGCTTTGTAAACATTGATCTTTGTGCCTTTTTTCAGATGCTTGTTGCTCCACACTCTTTTGTGCAGTCGGCCAAATGCACGGTTTGCCTTTGCCAGCCTGTTGTCAATCTCCTTGTCGATCTTGGCATCTGAGGAGATGATGCACCCCAGGTAGCTGAACTGCTGCACTGTCTTCAGAACTGATTCACCCACAGTGATGCAGGGAGGGTGATAATCTTCCTGGGGTGCAGGCTGGTGGACAACTTCTGTCTTCTTCAGACTAACTTCTAGGCCGAATAGCTTGGCAGCCTCTGCAAAGCAGGACATCATATGCTGCAGAGCTGATACCGAGTGGGAGACGAGTGCAGCATCATCAGCAAATAGTAGCTCTCGGATGAGTTTTTCCATTGTCTTGGAGTGAGCCTTTAGTCGCCTCAGGTTGAACAGGCTGCCATCAGTGCGATAGCGGATGTAGACACCATCGTCGTCATCTAGATCTATTGCGGCTCTTTGAAGCATCATGCTAAAGAAGATCGTAAAGAGAGTTGGCGCGAGAACGCAGCCTTGCTTTACACCTGTGCCTATTGGGAAGGGCTCCGAGAGGTCGTTGCAGTGTCTGACTTGGCCTCGCTGGTCTTCATGTAGCTGGATGATCATGCTGAGGAACCTTGGGGGACATCCTAAACGTTCCAAGATTTGCCACAGGCCTTTCCTGCTAACGGTATCGAAAGCTTTGGTAAGGTCGACAAAAGTCACATATAGACCCTTGTTCTGTTCCCTGCATTTCTCTTGGAGCTGCCTGAGAACAAATACCATGTCGGTGGTGCTCCTGTTAGCTCTGAAGCCGCACTGGCTCTCTGGGAGGAGTTTTTCTGCAATGGTGGGCACCAGTCTGTTCAGGAGTATTCTGGCAAGGATTTTGCCTGCGATGGAGAGCAGGGTTATCCCCCGGTAGTTGGAGCAGTCTGACTTTTCTCCTTGTTCTTGTGTAGAGTGATGATGATTGCATCGCGAAAGTCCTGTGGTAGTTTGCCTTGTTCCCAGCAGGTGACAAGTACTTTGTGAAGTGAGCTATGTAGTACTGTGCCCCCATGCTTCCAGATCTCTGGTGGGATTCCATCAACTCCCACTGCCTTGCCACTTTTCAGTTGCTTGATGGCTTTAACAGTCTCTTCTAGGGTGGGGATCTCATCCAACTCTGTTTTCACTGGTTGAAGTGGGGTGAGGTGGATTGCTGAATCTTGAACTACGCGGTTGGCACTGAAGAGAGCCTGAAAATACTCCGACCACCGGTTCACTATGGATGCCTTGTCTGTGAGGAGCACTTGGCCGTCTGCACTACGCAAGGGACTCTGAGCCTGATATGATGGGCCATATACTGCCTTCAGGGCTTCGTAGAACCCTCTTAAATCACCAGTGTCTGCACACAGCTGTGCAGCTGTGTACAGGCTGTATATACATATACTATAATGCAATTTCTATAATGTGAATCTGATTTGCCATACTGTTGTATAGTCATACAATTTGGAGGATTCCTTCTGAAGCTCTTCACAATATACTAGGATTTTACCATTCTGAATAATTGATATGATCTGCATAATTAGCTACTTCACTTCTTGCCTAAATTTAGGCAAAGCTCAAATTACTGGGAGGGGGCATCCTGGCAACCTATCTCTTGGGATGTCTTCCTGAGTTACTGATTTCAAAGACTCAAGGGTAGGGTATGATTTGGACCCTTAACCTCTATTCAAGAATCCTGCTCCATGCACACACACCCCTGGATTTCCCCACCTTGTTTCCCTGTAGTTAGAGTACATCTCCCTAAGAGATATGATCTCCTGGTCTGTTTTTTTTTATTACTCTCTACCTACTCTGCGAAGGTAGCAGACATTATGGGTGTGGTAGATAGGCTGATAGACAGTGCTGGAGAGGAGCCAGTGGTCGTGGTGCATGTTGGCACCAACGATGTGGGGAAATGCAGTCGTGAGGTCCTGGAGGAAAAATTTAGGCTGCTAGATGGCTTAAGGCCAGGACCTCCAAGGTAACCTTCTCAGAAGTGTTACCTGTTCCACATGCAGGGATGGAGAGACAGGCACAAATTAGAAGTCTCAATGTGTGGATGAGACGATGGTGTAAGGAGGAAGGGTTTAAGTTTGTTAGGCACTGGGATGCTTTCTGAAACAAGCAGGAGCTGTACAAAAGAGATGGTCTCCACTTGTCCCCAGATGGAACCAGGCTGCTGGCGCTTAAAATCAAAAAGGTGCCAGAGCAGTTTTTAAACTAAATCTAGGGGGAAAGCCGACAGGAGATTAAATGTCTCTGGTTCGGGAGGACTCATCTCAAAGAGATGAAAGGTTAGCTGTTACTTTTCTACCGGGTAATGGATCAGAGTTGTCCACTGAGATGGTGACAAACAGTCTCGAGGCAGCAGGAGGAAGGTTGTGGGTCTAACTTGCCTGGGAAATTATAGATGTTTGTATACAAATGCTAGAAGTGCTTGAAATAAAATTGGTGAGTTGGAATGTTTAGCCTTGGGAGAAAACATAGACATTGTGGGAATTTCAGAAACTTGGTGGAATGAGGAGAATCAGTGGGACACGGTGATTCCTGGATATAAGTTCTATTGGAAGGATAGGGAGGGAAGAGTTGGAGGTGGGGAGGCTCTGTATGTCAGGGTATACAGTCCAATAAGACTGAGGTCAAAGAATTAGATTCTCTTCTAGAAATGCTTTGGGTCGAAATAGAAGGTCCAAAAGGAAATTTAACTATGGGAGTGTGTTATCGCCCACCAAATCAAAAGATAGAGGACTACTATAATATGATGGAAGGATTAATGATAGTGGCTAAACGTAAAAACTGTGTCGTAATAGGTGATTTTAACTACCCGCAGATTGATTGGGTCAATATGTGTTCACGTTAAGAGAAAGAGATTGAGTTTCTAGATGCTCTCAATGACTGTGCTATGGAGCAGATGGTCACAAAACCTACCAGGGATTGGGCGATCCTGGATTTGGTCCTAAGTAATGCCCAAGACTTGGTGAGAGATGTAAAAGTGATTGCACTGCTTGGGAGCAGTGACCATAATGTTATTGATTTCACCATTTGTATAAATAGATAGTTGCCCCAAAGGACCAGCACAACCATGTTTAACTTTAAAAGGGGTAAATTCTCTGAGAGGAGGAGGCATGTGACGCAGAAACTGAAAGGAAAGGTAAATACAGTCAAAACCCTTGGAGAAGCTTGGAGGCTATTTAAAACTACAATCCTAGAAGCTCAGATAAAATATATATCACAAGTTAGGAAAGGCACGAACAGGTATAAGAGAAGGCCTGCATGGTTAAACAAAGTAATGGAAGCTGTAAAAGGTAAGAAGGACTCCTTTAAGTGGTGGAAAGCTAGTCCAAGTGAGATTAATAAAAGGGAACACAGGCTGTGGCAAATCAAATGCAAGACTGTGATCAGGCAAGCAAACAGGGACTATGAGGCGCATATTGCAAAAAACATAAAGACCAACAATAAAAATTTCTTCAAATATATTAGAAGCAGGAAACCAGCCAGGGAGGCAGTGGGGCTCTTGGATGACCAAGGGGTAAAAGGATTTCTGAAGGAGGATAGGGAAATGGCAGAGAAGCTGAATGCATTTTTTGCCTCCGTCTTCACTGTGGAAGACGAGAAGTGTTTGCCCTCTCCAGAACCACTAATTTTGGAAGGGATGTTGAAAGACCTGAGTCAGATTGAGGTGACAAGAGAGGAGGTCCTACAACTGATAGACAAATTAAAAACTAATAAGTCACCAGGTCCGGATGGCATACATCCAAGAGTTCTGAAAGTACTCAAAGTTAAACTTGTGGATCTTCTGACAAAAATATGTAATCTTTCATTGAAATCTGCCTCCATTCCTGAGGACTGGAAGGTAGCAAATGTCACCCCCATCTTTAAAAAGGGTTCCAGAGGAGATCCAGGAAATTACAGGCCAGTCAGTCCGACTTCAATACCAGGAAAGTTGGTAGAAAGCATTATCAAGGACAGAATGAGTAGGCACATTGATGAACACAAGTTATTGAGGAAGACTCAGCATTAAAGGCTCCTTAGTAAGCTCGAGAGTCATGGAGTAAAAGGACAAATCCTCTTGTGGATCAAAAACTGGCTAATTAATAGGAAGCAGAGAGTGAGTATAAATGGGCAGTCTTCGCCGTGGAGGACGGTAAGCAGTAGGGTGCCGCAGGGCTCAGTACTGGGTCCCATGCTCTTTAACTTGTTCATTAATGATCTGGAGTTGGAGTAAGCAGTGAAGTGGCCAAGTTTGCAGATGACACTAAATTGTTCAGGGTGGTGAGAACCAGAGAGGATTGTGAGGCACTCCAAAGGGTTCTGTTGAGGCTGGGTGAGTGGGTGTCAACGTGGCAGATGAGGTTCAATGTGGCCAAGTGCAAAGTAATGCACATTGGGGCCAAGAATCCCAGCTACAAATACAAGTTGATCGGGTGTGAACTGAGACTGACCAAGAGAGAGATCTTGTGGTCATGGTACATAACTCACTGAAAATGTCAAGACAGTGTGCAATTATAATAAAAAAGGCCAACGCCATGCTGGGAATTATTAGGAAGGGAACTGAAAACAAATCAGCCAGTATCATAATGCCCCTGTATAAATCCATGGTGCGGTCTCATTTGGAGTACTTTGTACAATTCTGGTCACTGTACCTCAAAAAGGATATTATAACATTGGAAAAAGTCCAGAAAAGGGCATCTAGAACGATTAAAGGTTTGGAACACTTTCCCTATGAAGAAAGGTTAAAATGCTTGGGGCTCTTTAGCTTGGAGAAACGTCGACTGTGGGGTGACATGATAGAGGTTTACAAGATTATGCATGGGATGGAGAAAGTAGAGAAAGAAGTCCTTTTCTCCCTTTTTCACAATACAAGAACTCATGGGCATTCAATGAAATTGCTGAGCAGTCATGTTAAAACGGATAAAAGGAAGTATTTCTTCACCTAAAGGGTGATTAACATGTGGAATTCACTGCCACAGGAGGTGGCGGCGGCTACAAGTATAGCCAGCTTCAAGAGGTGATTGGATAAAAATATGGTGCAGAGGTCCATCAGTGGCTATTAGCCACAGTGTGTGTGTATGTGTGTGTGTGTATATATATATATTGGCCACTGTGTGATACAGTGAGTTCGACTGGATGGGCCATTGGCCTGATCCAACATGGCTTCTCATTTGTTCTTACTTCCAGCCATTTAATTACCCAGGCTTTATCTGTTTAACCTGCTGGTTGGCCAGCTGCCTTCCTTTCCCACAAACAAGTTGGTTTGGTTTGATGCTCCCTTCTGTCCATCCAAAGCTTGTTCCACCCCAGAATCTTATTCCACTTTGCTCCTTTCTTTCAGAAGCAATGTCAGGAATCAAAAGAAGTTTGTTTGGGGCTAAATTGAGAAGTAGAAGAATCCTGTAGCACAGAGTTGTAAGCTGCAGTACTGCAGTCCAAGCTCTGCTCATGACCTGAGTTCATTCCCGGCGGAAGTTAGATTCAGGTAGCCGGCTCAGGGTTGACTCAGCCTTCCATCCTTCCGAGGTCGGTAAAATGAGCACTCAGCTTGCTGGGGGTAAAGTGTAGATGACTGGGGAAGGCAATGACAAACCGCCCTGTAAAAAGTCTGCTGTGAAAACATCGTGATGCGATGTCACCCCAGAGTTGGAAATGACTGGTGCTTGCACAGGGAACTACCTTTAAATGGAGAAATGCACATTTTTGAACTCCAGAATAGGAATTAGGCAGTGGAGGGGGCGGGGGGAGAGAACAATTGCACTGGCCATTAGGAACCACGAAGAGAGGGATAGGATTCTTTCTTTTTGCTCTGGAGGCCCTGCTGAGCCGCTATCTCAGAAGAAATGCTTAGGCCTAGTTATCTCTTTGCCTTGTAGAGATCCAAATACGGAATAAAAGCAATGGACAAATTCCTGGAAATCCCCTTTTTGATTAAAGGAAGTGGCAGGAAAAGAAATTCCAGCCCACAACAAGCTGAGACCCATGACTAATTATGTCACAGTGTGGAGATATAATGGAACAGACTTAATTGGGCAAGGGGAGTCTGATTGGTGAAAGGAATAATCCACGATGCATCATGGCTACCCTCAACCACCTCAACTGATATGGCTTCCTTGGAGAAGTCTCATGAGAATTGGTAACTACTTAAGAAGAAGCAGAGGGTAGGCAATGGACTGATCGTTTCCTACCCCCTTCCCGCTCCTTTGAAAACTGGTGAAACATTTGCTAATTTTCCAGTAAGGAGACCAATTTTAGTGACCTGTCAAGCAATGTGCATCTTTCTTTTAATAACATAATGCTAATAAGTATGATGCTAACTGAATGTATCTATAAAGCTCCATGAATGTTACTAACCATGAACTAAGCTGGGCACATCAAAGCAGGGAATAGTCAGAGGGCGTTTTCGCACTGACCTTACTTGGGAGCGACGTCCCTCTTCACCGCGCAGCGTCTGCGTGGATTTCACACTAATTGCTCCGCAGAACCCGGAAGAGCCGCAAAGTCCCACGGCTTTTGCATCGCAAATGTAAACTGGTTTTTGGTTTTTGACTTTGCGGCTCTTCCAGGATCTGCAGAGCAATTAGTGTGAAATCCGCGCAGACGCTGCGCGGTGAAGAGGGACGTCGCTCCCGAGTAAGGTAAGTGCAAAAACGCTCAGAGTGTAGTTCGCGCCTCTTTTGCCTCTCTTGCTTTCACTAACAAATGCAGGGATTTACTCTTTGAAGATAAGCGCTTCAAGGGACAGATTCTCAGACCTGGTTCCAGGAAAGGAAACCACAGGGGAGATAAGAAGTTGCCATGTGAAGATTCACACGTGAATTGTTTAGAGAATGTAGCTTTGTGTGGGAAACCTTTGATATGCCACCTTTAAGTATGCCCTCCACTGTTACTATGTATCAGTTCCAATACCTAGCTCAATAGAAGCATCTTGGATTATTAATAAATCATGCTTTGTTCCAAATCAAGGACTGATTTCTTTGAGATCTAACTGCTTGGCAACCAGTTTCATAATTTTTGTTAGATGACAAACATTTTCACTATTATTTCACTCATGGGTATATTCTATCTGGGCATGGTGATGCCAGGTTTGAAAGCCAGCATGGTACAGTTATTAAGAGTGTCCAGACTAGGATTTGGGAGACCAGGTTTGAATTCCCATTTTGCCATGGATGCTTGCTCAGTGACCTTGAGCCAGTCAAACACTCTCTCTCAGTCTAACCTAATTTATAGTCACTTTGTACCCAGTTGGGAGTGTAAACTAAGCAAATAAATATAATTTGATTTGTGAATTAGCTCTAGAACTACATTCCTGTTCCGGAGTTCCATACTTTCCAGGTGCACAGAGACCTGATTTGGGCTAGTTTTGTGCTGTGCAGTGAGAGGATACTTAAGCATTCCACCTACACATACAACAAACACCTTCCTGACCTGGAACTGGCTTGGGCCACTATTTGCCACACTGGGAAAAGTTACATATTCTGATAGAGTTGGCAATCAACCAGGTGGATCCTTCCACTATTACAACTGATCTCCAGTGGATCAAGATCAGTTCCCCTTTAGAAAATGGCTGCTTTCAAGGGTGAACTCTATGGCATTATACCCACTGAGAACCCTCCCTTCCTCAAACCCCATCCCCAAAATCTCCAGGTATTTCCCAAACCAGAGCTGCAGCTGTAGCTACACATAATTTTCCACAGCAGGACAAATAGTGACTCCCCAAGGGTTTCTGGGGTTGCCAGCCCCCAGGTCTGAGCAGGGGATCCCCTGTTGGGGGGGGGGGCTTCTCCTCACCACCAGCCAGCTGGCTAGAAGGGAAGATCATGCCCCAAACAGTTATGTCCCGATGCAATGATGCTATATAGAAACTACATCATCATTTAACTGATTGTTTTATTCTATAGCATTTTGTTGATCGTTTTTAAGTTTTATGTTCTGATGTTTTATTCTTACTGGTTGTTAGCTGCCCTGAGCCTGCTGCAAGGAGGGCAGGATATAAATTTAATAAATAAAATCATGCTAGGGATGTTGCACTGGGATGCTCTGGTTTAAGGGCAAAACTATATGCTTTGAGGGCAATTTTACCATAGAGTTTTGCCCTCAAACCAGAGCATCCCAGTGCATGATGTCCCCAGCTTGATGATGTCACTTCCACATGATGTCATTGCACTCGGAACATTGCTGTTTGGGGGCAGAGCCCTACCCCCCTTCTGGAAGGTTCCCTCCCCTAGCCAGCTAGAAGTAAAGACCTGGCAACCCCAGTAGTTTCAGGGCAGAAAAACAGCATGGCTGTAAGGCTTAAGTACTTTTTTTCCTGTGCAATATCATTCTGATCTGAATCAGGCTTTCCAGTCCATTTTTTGGAATAGATGTTGAAGGAATTTCAAATACCTCACAATACTGGAAAGCCTGTGATCCCATTTACAAGATGACAACAAACAGTGGGAAATTGTTGTGTGGATCCACACTGAATCTCATCTATTTTAACACAGAAGTGCAGAAGATTAGATCCAAGTTCCTGAAAAGGAGGGGAGGGGCTAGAAAATGGCTTTCACACTAACTCTCTAGGAATTTTCCCATGCCTCTATGGCCTTTAACACAGAAATAAGTAGAAATTCTTAAAACGTCACCTGAAAGTGTTTTCACATCACTGTGAAAGTGTTTTCACATTGACTCTGAAAACATCTGCATATCTTCCTACTATGCCAACTCAGAAACAAGGCTTTGGCACTCTTGAGCGATGAACCACATACAAATCACAGCATCCTGAAGCAATTCTTGTCCAATCTCAAACTACTGACAAGGCTATTTTTGAAGATGCATGATGAGGGAAACTTCACTTACTATTTGTGCGTGTACAAAAAAGCTATAAAAAGACAGCATCCCTGCTCTCTCCTGGTGCTAGTAAGTCCATTGAACGCACAGCAAGGAGGAGCAGGGTGGCTAACTTTTCTTTCTTGCTACTTGTAATTGAAGAGACCAATGGATGGAGTGGGGGAAACAGAAGTGAAATGAAGAAATTCTTGTCTTCCCAGGCACCACCCCAAAACCTTGCAGCATTTGTTGAGGTAGTGCTGGCAATCACAGCCTCAGGATGTTGTGACCTGTATAAGGTGAATCATTCAAGAATGCCAAAGCCTTGTTGCTGTGCTGGCATAGTAGGAAGATATGCATATATTTCCAGAGGTAATATGGAGGAGGAGCCAGCAGGAAATAGCAAAGGGCACCATTCCCTGCCTACCCAAAGGTATTTTAGATGATACAGGAGATATTACCACAGCGCCTTTACTGCCAGTGCCCCCATCATAGCATGTGTCACAGACGTAAGATACAGGATTGTTTCCATTGCCTTCTTTGTTACATGACACATGGAGAAGGCGTACACTACACCAGCTACAGAGAAATATCCCTAGTGGTTCTTGTATGTAAATTACTTCCTACATTGCTAAACCGTGTATCCAGTTTCCCCACACATTGGGTATAAAAACAGGAAAGTAAAGGAGTGGACTCTCAAATACTAGGGATTATCCCCTCAAATATGCAGAAAAATTATGAAGTTTATTTTTAAAAACAAAAGATCCTATACATGTCCATCTTCCTCAAAGCAAAAAAAAAGTCAACAGCTGAATAAGTATTGTAGGAATGCTATCTCTGAATAGTGGCAGTCAATGCTGGTAGAATGTGGATCAATAAGCTCTTCAAATATATTGTTTTTGCAATTTATGACAAAGAAACAGTGGGCCTTTGAACCTTGCTCTCTCTGGCCCCAATCCCTTTTCGTTCCTTGCAGAAAAATGAAATGTGTGTTTGTTTTTCTCTTGCATACATTCTAAATTCCCTTTACATACATAACATAGTTTCCAGGAGCACAATAATGTCCAGAAAAGAATAGTCAGTTAGCAGCTTTAATTAGTTCATCACTTTTTTATTTTTAAGACAATAAAAGTCTTTGGATGCTAAGTGACCTTAAATTAATTATGCATGCAATACTATTTGCATCAGGAAAATTCTCCCTCCCAACACTGAATTCAAGGTAAGAAAGAAAAACATTTCTTCTTCCTACCTACCAACTTATCCTTGCACATTTATTGGCACATTAGCCCAGTCAGCCTCATTTATCTCAGTGGACCTTGTTTCCAAGTCAGGAAGGCCAAGTAAGAGAACTGCAAGGCAAATCAACTTTTGTGTAAAGACTTTTTCAAGCTGCATTCCACACTGAGGAAAAAGTTTTATGGGGTGAGTTCTGGGCAGAGCTGATTCCACTTTTCATTTCTCATTCGACAAATCAATGAGATAGTGGACACCAGGCATTCCTTACAATAAAGGAGAGGTGATCAGCCTGATTCTTGGGTTCATTTACTGCCATTGACAGGGAGAGGCGATCAAGCCTGGACTAATTGCTCCATGCATCTACAGAGCATTTAGCTCAGATTAAAGGCAGGGTGACTTAAAGCAACAGTTTGCAACCACTAGATGCAAGACTGATAAAAGCCTGCCTATTCTTTCTGGAGACTGAAAGAAAGAAGTCTGTTCAACGGGGCCTGTCACTTGCCCTGTTCACTAGTTACTGTGATTGTATGTATAATACAGGTACAGTGTACACTTGAATTTTTAAAAACACATTAATTTTTATGTTACATTCAACACATGTGCAACTGAACATGTGATACAAAGCCCACACCTATCCAGAAGCTTGTAGCGTTGCCAGCTCTGGGCTGGAAAATACCTGGGGATTTGGGGAGGGGAGCCTGGAGAAAGTGGAATTTGGGGAGGGAAGAGACTTCAGTAGGGTACAATGCCAGAGAGTCCACCCGCCAAAGCAGCCATTTTCTCCAGGGGAACTGATCTCTGCTGGCTGGGGATCAGTCATAATACTGGGAGATCTCCAGGCCCCACCTGAGAAACCTCCACTGGTCCCTAGTTTCAGTTGCAAAATGAATGTGCATTGGCCCTTTCTTGCAAATGGATGTGGCCACTGTGTGACACAGAGTGTTGGACTGGATGGGCCATTGGCCTAATCCAACATGGTTTATGTTCTTATGTAGATGTACCCACGTACATGCAAGATGTACTGTGTTCATTGTAATGTGTGAAAAGGGCTATTGTTTTCACTGGCCAGAGTTCTGTCCCTTTAATAGCAGACCAGTACAAAACTGCAGAAATTAGGGGAAATTCCTAGGGTGTCACCTGAAAGTAGTGTCACATCATCCTCAAATTACACTCCCCCCAGGCACCAACCTCAAAATTGCTCAACATTTGTTGAGGCTGTGCCACCAACCATAGCCTGCTGGCTCTTCCTCCACACTGACTCTGAAAACATCTGCATATCTTCCTACTCTGCCAACTCAGAAACAAGGCTTTGGCACTCTTGAGCGATGAACCACGTACAAATCACAGCATCCTGAAGCAATTCTTGTCCAATCTCAAACTACTGACAAGGCTATTTTTGAAGATGCATAATGAGGGAAACTTCACTTACTATTTGTGCGTGTACAAAAAAGCTATAAAAAGACAGCATCCCTGCTCTCTCCTGGTGCTAGTAAGTCCATTGAACGCACAGCAAGGAGGAGCAGGGTGGCTAACTTTTCTTTCTTGCTACCAAAACTACTTGTAATTGAAGAGACCAATGGATGGAGTGGGGGAAACAGAAGTGAAATGAAGAAATTCTTGTCTGGAGGGTATTAAATAGCAATATGAATTTAATTCATATGAATGCACCTTCCTTTTAGAGAAGCCTCCTATCAAGTTGGATGTGACAAGATTAGCAAATAATGTAGTAGCTAGTACCTAGATCCACCTCTTTTCCATGAGAGAGAACATGTAGACATGTGCTGTCACTGAGCTACAGATAAGGCTGCATCAAATGTATGGATCTTTGTTCCCACGTTTACAAATTCATTCTGAAAATGTGCGATCCAAAATCTGTTCTGCAAACTCACGGGTACCATCACTCACTAAGCCTTATTTAAGACACATGGTACCTTGTACAAGAAGTTGGTCTTACAGTCTGTCTTTGTAGCTGTAATGTCAGCCAAGTTCTTCCAGCTACCGCATAGGTGGGGTACAAAACTCTTCCCGTTTGGTAATGAGGAAGGTGCGGGCGGGTTTTGATCTTGCACCCTTGCCATTCCTTAGAACATTCTGCACATATTCATGGAAAAGCCCGGCATAATGGCCCCATTGTCAGAAAACTCTTTGATCTTCCCAATTCAGATACCAGTGATGAGAGAGCTTTGGCAATAGCTGTCACATTAGAATTGCTGTCCCTTAACCCTGCACAGATGTGAAGAAGCATACATGAGAATGACAGAGGAGTCGAGCCAGGAAAACAGATGGAGAAAAGGAACTGGAAGAAAGAGTCACAGAAAACCAGGAGACAGTCTCAAGGCAGAGCTACAACAATGTGTAATTCCATGTGGAAAGGAAATAAATTAAAGGTGGCTCCTTTTGTAGGACAATTAAAGGAGGAAATGGATGAACACCACTCAGAAAGAGGTGGATGAAATTAGTTTAGAAGCTCCAGCTTCATCCAACAGATCACAGTGAAGACAGTGCACAGACTGAGGATCACTTTCTAAAGAAACAGACACACTGTTGCATGCTATATAAGAGTTCATTTTCTGTGTCTGACCAGTTTTGCACAACTTCAAAGCACTAGTTTTTAAAAAACCAACAACTATAAGGCATCACATTCATTTTAATTATCCAAGGAAATATATCTATTCAGGGTAGAACTACATGTTATATGCCAAACACATGTCTGCCATATAACATGAATGCAGAGGAAAGGAGCATCTGAAGAGAAGGGCGGGTGGTAGAAGAAGAGTTGGTTTTTATACCCTGTTTATCTTTACCCTCAGGAGTCTCAAAGGAGCTTACAATCGCCTTCCCTTCCTCTCCCTACAACAGGCATCGTGAGGAAGATGGGGTTGAAAGAGTTCTGAGAGAACTGTGACTAGCCCAAGGTCGCCTAGCAGGCTTCATGTGGAGGAGTGCAAAATCAAATCCAATTCTCCAGGTTAGAGTCTGCCGCTCTTAACTGCTACACCACACCGGTAGAGGGTGCCCAGCCATTTCCAATGTGTCTGATTCTGGCAGGCTATTGTTGGGGTCCCCCCTTCCAGTTAGGCTTCTGCTGTTAAGAGCCTGTCTGTGGGAAAGGTAACAATAAGATACCCAGAAGGATTAACCAGGGAAAATCCAGGATTAAGCAACTCCCACAATTCTGCCTTGCAAATGTTTGCCTGCCCACACGTTAGTTTTATGATGCAAACTCAGGGTGGTATGCCACGTTTGCTTCATAACAAAGTTGTTCCGCCCTCACTGAGGAAACTAATGTAGAGGTTATATAGAACTGGTTAGTAATAGGCTTTGGAAGAACTACTATGATATTAAGGGCATTGTTTCACACACAAGTGTCTCTTGACTACTTGTGGCTAAACATAAGAACCTGTTCCAAAGGAAAACCAGAGTTACTGAGGAAATGCAAAATCTTATAGAAGTTCGTCAGTTGCTCATTCCTATATGTCCCAGTCTCCAAATCAGAAACCATGGACCAGCCCTCACAGAATTTCCTAGAAAAATGTTTTTCCTCTTTAACATAAGTAACAGCCTTTTGATTAAAAGAAGTGCAAGAATTTTGACATGGACTGTGACAGTTCTAAGACACATTCTCAAATCTCGCAATCAATACATTTCACATATGAAAAAGAAAACCAAGGTGTTATGGAGCCTCCTGCTGCTTCTGAAGTATCATCCAAAGGTATTAAAGAGTGTTTTTAATGCCTTACAAAGAAAACAAATCTGAAAAGGAATTTAGCTGTTTACTGACAGACAGTGAAGACTTGGCTGTACTAGATAATACTTCGTTAACAGTTTTTATTCAGAATTTGTCATGTTGTTGTTAAAATACAAACACAATTTAAGAAAGATTTAAGTAAAACCGTTCATTCCACTCTAAGCAGATCTTAACTTTATTATTTATTTTTGACAAGGAAACACTCCTGGCCTTTACAAACATAATAATGGGTTGGATTTATAGTTGGATCCATAGATAAATCCTTTTAAGGAGAATGATTTCATCAATCCCACCATTGTGCTATTCCTAGGATGGGGTTCCTGCCCCCCACTAAGTAGTATTTCGGGAGCATGTTGGGCCACAGCTGAGATGGAGAGGAAATCACATTCTACTTTCAAAAATCTTTCTGGCAGGAGTATTTTTCAGCAGGATTGAAGTCTGTATATAAATGCATCTGAATATAAATCTGCAATAACAGCGAAACTAGAGATGCCAGCCTCCAAGTGGGGTCTGGGGATCTCCTGGAATTAAAACTTTCCACATTACAGTTTCCCTGGAGAAAATGGGTGCTTTGGAGGGTGAACTTTATAGCATTGTACCCCACTAAGGTTCCTGTCCTCCCCAGGCTCCACCCCCAAATATCCAGGAGTTTCCTAAGTGGAATCTAGCAATCTTACCTCCCCATCCCCTACCTCTGGCCAGGGGGACTTGGTAACCCTAAATTCAGAACTCAGCTGAGCTGGTCACTGATGGCTCTCTCAATACAACACACCCTATTTTCATTTCTATTTTCTTCAGTCTGAGGTTTTCCACAGCAGTGCATTTTAAGCATTCTACCTTCAGCAAATCCTTTCCAACCTGATGTGCAAGGGTACCTTAGCTACAACCCCACCACCAGCACCACTGCATAGAATTTTAGGATGTTCTGAATCTGATATGCAAAGTTGCTAAGTTAGCTCACCCCAGGTCTCCTGGGCCTCTCTAATGCAAGCATCAATCAAGAGTACTCTTTAGGATATACCCACTGTTTTCATTCAGTTGCAGATTTCAGCGGACAATTATTAATGGCAGGCATGCAGTCTTCTAGATAAACTGAACTTTGCTTACTACCATGAAAATAATCTTCTGGGGACTTTAGAATATGTTCAAAAAATAAATCAGCTTGGGTTCAGATGGCATTTTAAACATTTAATTCATTTATACCCTGCCTGTGTCCCCAGTGGGACCTGAAGCAGCTCACATTATTCTCCTCTCCTTTGTTTTAACCTCACAACAACCCTGTGAGGCTGATAATGGCTGGCCTAAAGTCACCCCACAAACTTCCTCTGAAGAGTGGCTGGGGATTCAAGCCTGAGTCTCCCAGATCCTAGTCGGACACACTTATCACTTCTCAACAGTGGCTCTCACTTGAATTGGATTCAGAAGCAAACTTAAATGTATTAAGCCAACCCAATAGTTTTTTTTAAAAAAGTTGATTTCTATGGGGAACAGATTCCCAGATTTAACTCTTCCCTTCCACACCTACTCTAGGGATTACATTCTCAGGGATTACACTCCACACCCATAGAATCCTTGTTCCAATATTTCCTGTTCCACATGTTATTTTCTCATTCTCAGAACAGGCCCAGGGAGACATGAATTGGCATGAATGTGGGTTTTCTTCATCTTTTGGAGCAAGTTATTTTCCTTGAGAAATCTGTGGTGCAAATTAGAGTGGAATTTTTCTTGAAGATTTTTTACCCCAAAACTGAAATGTACATGTTGGTGGAGACTCATGATAGCTGGCAATCTTTGTTCTATAAATTGGCTATGACTTTTTAAAATGAATGACCATTCATTCACAGCTCAGATTAAAGATAATGTTATGATCTTTCAGGTGTGAGTTGATTTAAAAGCAATTAAAGGGTCATCATACACAAAAAATTATTACATGTTTTACACACATTAAAAGATTGTGATATTTATTACCGCATATTTTAATTGGGGGTTGGCATATTCCAGCTAAATAGCTGCCACTGAATAACAGACACCTTGACCACACTGTGCCTTCAGCGTTGAGGTACACAGGTCTGCTTCAGATCTCTGCCCACAGGTCAGTCAATCCATACCAAATTAATCAAAGTTGGCACATGAGAGCTGCATCAGTTAGGGATTTTGTTGAAATTTTGCAGACCTCTTACACATGTTGAAATATAAGTATAATAAATATAAATATAAATGTGTTTATAGCTGAAATGTTTTTAAAAATCCAAATTTATCATTGCGGGCAGGGTCACGTGCCTCCTAAAATTTCCTCCAAGTTTAATTTCTGTATAGCTCATTCTTGTCCCTGTAGGTAGTGTACCTCTCATAATGTAACAGTCATTAAGGTCTCATTTTGAAGTTTTAAATATTTTTTTTTAAGTAACAAGCAGGGAACCCACAAAGATGGGGAGGGGGATCTCATTTTTTCATGTATCCCCACCACCAGATCATCTCCCCCCCCCCCAGCTGCCTCAATAGCCTCTCTCCTTTTCCTGCTTCATTCTTCATAGCCACTAGCCAACCTACCCTTGTCTGCCAACAGAATTTTCAGCTTTCCTTTCTTCCCTTCACTAGCAGCCTCTCCCCAGGAAAGTCTACCTGAGTTGTGCAGTAAGCACCATTGCCAGTAATTACCTGACAGTCAAGCAAGCATAATATGGAAAGTCTTCTATTTTTTTTAAAAAAGTGCTTGTAATTCTTCAACAGTGTCATCTGCACTCTCTCTCTCTGTGCTGGGTGACCTCCTGTAGCTATTCTCCCACTCTGTGTCATGTCCATAAGTTATTCCCCATCAACTGTCTTAGCTCACCTATTCAGTTCCACATTCAAAGATACACCTGTATGTTCCAGTTTTGTTTAAAAATAGACTCATGCACTTTATACTTGTGGACGGCAAGGCTTATGAAAAATTGGGTCCTGTCATTGTTGCAGTACTTTCTTTGGGGTGGGTGGGTGGGAAGACCTCATTAAAACAGAAGTTCTCACACAGAGAGACTATCAGAGCCTTCATTGCTGATGTCTCCCAACAGTTCCTCCTCACTGGGCCCTCCACAAGGCAGATTAGATCTGCTTCAACCCAGTCATCTTTCTGGTTGCAATTCCAATTTTGTATATTACATTATTTTGTTTTTGCCTAGCAGGTAATGCCAAAGGAGGAAATAGTGTGCAAATACAGGAACTAATGCTTATATCATCGGAACCCCTTCTTAAAGAAAGTCGATGATTGGTAAAAAAAACACTGTTTGTTGAAATTTGTTTATACTTTAAATGCTCAGGTAAATGAAACCATACAGTATGGCATCAGAATAAATGTCCAATAGGAAGGTTTCTAACCACATATGAACACTGAAAATAATTCTATTTGGATTTGGCACATGTATTGGTATGTTTTTTAGTGGGCCCAGTTCAAGTGAGACCTGAATCCGAAGTTTCGCACATTTGTACCTGTAATACAGGTTGCAAAACAAGTGTTCTACTGTAAAAACAAGATAGCATCAGAGGAGGAGAAGTTATGCTATCAGTCAGTAGATACCAAAGACTTTCAAGTAAAAATTATAGTTCATTTTCAGCAAATCATTCCTGCTTTTTCAAATAAGGGCATCTTAATTGTAAACCAAGAACCAGCAACCCAGGTTGCTAATAGTTGTGCCCAAAGAGGAAATCCTGACCGCAACTACCACATTCTCAATTGCTACATGTAAGTGAAGTGCGGATTCTATAGCTACACTGATTGTGAGCACAGAACCATTAAAATAACAAATTTTGTACCTGTATTTTTCTAGGCTTTCAGAAGAGGACAGGAAAGCTAAAGCCAAGCACATTTGCACCACAGAACCACCAAGTACAATTCCAGGCATTATTGCAAGTTTTCAAAGTATTCTTTACTTCTTGCTTATGTACCGAATTCCTAAAAGATGCTAGGAGCAGCAACACAGATCTGTTTGTTTTGCTCACCTTTTTACTTTAGCATCAAGGAAGACAAAACTGCAACAAAACAGCATCCTCTAGTGGATATTCATGTGTTGCAATTTGGACATTTCTTTCAGCAACACTGTGCCAGAAGTACCTATACTTTGAAGGAACAAACCACTTGCCTTAACAAATAATCATTGTTTGACCACCTGTTATCTGTCCACCTTCCCCCCCCCACTCCAACACACACAGAGAGAGAGCTTACAGTGTGGCGTGCAAGATTATTTGCCAGCCAAAGTTCATAATGTGACCAGCAAGTAACCAAACGGTAAGAATTTATATTCAGTTTGGCAATAGAAGGCAGACAAAAGACAAACAGTCCCATTTATCTACAAGAAGGGATGAATAAGAACACCCCAGGCTTTCTTATCTGCATCCACAGCTGTAGCTACAGCACAGCATCAGCACAAGGAGTCCTTTAACTTGCAAGGAGTTTGTCTAGGGTTGACAACTCTGGGCTGGGAAATTCCTGGAGTCTAGAGAAGAAAGGGACCTCAGCAGGGTCTAATGCCACACAGTCCACCATCTAGGCTTGCCAATCCCCAGGTCCCAGTGGGGGTTCTCCCACTTTCCCAGGCTCCTTCCCGCTGGCTGGCAGGGGGAAGCCCCGCCCCCACAGCCACCATGTGCCTTTCCACCTCCAGAGGCTTCAGACTCCACTGGAAAGGCTTTCTCTTGCGATGGTGTGTCTGCATCTTTAAGGCTGAAAAGGGGCGGGGGAGCAGGCAGAATAACATGGCTGTGAAAGCAGCCCAGACCCTCCGTTGGTTGCACAATCTTTGCAGAGGTCGTTTGCAGTCCAGACCCTTTGTTGGTCACATAATCTTTTCAGAGGTCTGTTGCTCTGTGTTACTTTGAAGAAGTTGGAAGCTTAGCAACTCGTGAGTAGAGATGCCAATCCCTAGGTGAGAGCAGGCCCTCCCCTGCTTCAGAGTCATCAGAAACGGTGTGTGGGGGGGGAATGTCTGCTGGGCACTTCATTATTCCCTATGGAGATCAATTGCCATAGGAAATAATGGAGAATTGATCTGGGGGTATCTGGAGCTCTGGAGGGGTTGTTTTTTGAGGTAGAGGTACCAAATTTTCCGCATAGCATCTAATGCCTCTCCTCAAAATGTGGTCCAAGTTTCAAATAGATTGGACCAAGGGGTCCAATTCTATGAGCCCCAAAAGAAGGTGCTCCTATCCTTCATTATTTCTAATGCAGGGAAGGCATTTAAAAGGTGTGCAGTTCCTTTAAATGTGTTGGCCAGAACTTCCTTTGGAGTTCAGTTGTGCTTCTCACAACTTTGCTTATGACTCCACCGCCAAAGTCTCCTGGCTCCACCCCCAAAGTCCCCAGATATTTCTTGGACTTGGCAACCCTACCACCATCCAAAGCTGCCATTTTCTCCAGAAGAACAGATCTCTGTAGCCTGAAGATCAGTTGTAATTCTGCAAAAGCTCCAGGTGCCACCTGGTAGCTGGCAACCTTAAGTCTGTCACTGGTCCATTGGGACCAGATCAGGAGCAAGCAAGGGCCCAGTTCATCCATATGTAATGATATTAGTACTCACATCACAAATTACAACTCTCATCTTGAACATCTTCTCTTCAACCTCCTCTCTTAGAATTCATATGATCATTAGCTTGCCAATTCCTCTACAGCATCACTCTAGTTTAGATGGCATTTTATTGAAGATTCCAAAGATCACCTGTTCTCAGTGGACTCATGAGCAGCCTGGCTAGAGTTGCCAGCTCTCAGTTGGGAAATACCTGGAGGTTTTTTTTTTTGGAGGGGAGCCGTGGAGCTGGGAGGAAGAAGGAGTTTGGAGGGGAAGAACCTCAGCAGGATATAACACCACCGAATCCATCCTCCAAACCAACCATTTTCTCCAGGGGAACTGATACCTGTCATCTGGAGATTAATTTTAATAGCAGGATCTCTCCAGGTGCCATCTGAAGTCTGTCAACTATAAGCTTGGCTAAAACTTCAGCAGTCACCTTCCATTCAGGAATGAAAACCTTCCTCCAACATTGATGTTGTGCAATGCCCAGTCCATCAACAATAATACCTACTCTGCAAAATTATTTTGCAGAGCATGAGATGGACTTGGGATGTGTGACTAAGACCTGAGTGAAGGATGGTGAGTCTGTCACTCTGAAGTAGCTAACCCCCTCCTTCCAGTTTCTCAGTCCATCAGGCTTGGTGAAAAAGTCAGAGGGTGGTGATACCCATATACCTTTAGACTCCTTTTTGCTCCAAAGATCCCTGTAATTGAATGTACTGGCTTAGCGTGGAAAGCTGAAGAGAATTTAGCTATCTGGCTGGTATTCTGACTACCCATAGCACCAGCAGATACCCTGCCTAGGGAGGCAATCTCAAGCTGGACCTTGGAGTTTCCCAGACTTATAGTTCTTGGGGATTTTAATGTCCATGCTAAGAAGGCTGCCTCCACTCAGACAATGGACCTAATGTCTTCCATAGCAGCACTGGGACACTCTCTCAGATTGTATCAGCTCCCACACACCAAGCAGGCCACACACTGGATTTGATCTTTGTCATGGGGAAGAATGCTGATCTGACTGCAATCAATGCAGTGCCATGATCAGACCATTTTGTCCTGAAGGCATGTCTGAGTACCCCAGCTCCCCAGGCAGTAAGCAGATTTATGCTCACCTGTGGAGACTGATGGACCCAACTGGGTTCCAGAACACTCTGCAGGAACTAGGCTTGCCAGTCTCCAGATCAAGACAAGGGATGCCCCAATTTTTCAGACTCCTCCCTGCCACCAGTCAGTTAGCCAGCCGGGGGCAGAGGAAAGCCTCTCCTCAACAGTCACCATGTGCCTTCAAACTCTGGCAAGTTTAGGAAAGGCTTGCAACTCTGCGTTTCTAAATGCATGCATGCCTTTAAATCTGGTAAGAGAAAAGCTGCAGGGGGGCAGGGCGAACAGACAAAGCCAGGTTGCTCTCAGTCCCTCCATTTGTTTGGAGGAAAACTCTACCCCCAGGCTGTTCTTTTGTTTTCCTGAAAAAGTTGGTTGAAATATAGCAGATGGCTATATTCAGCAATGTGAGTAAATTGCCCCAGTGAGATCACAAAAATGCATGCTTGCTGTGTTTATTTTGGCTGCTTTGTGAGACTTTGTGTGTTTACTTTTTTAGTGGAAGTGTAGCTACTGGGGAACAAGGAAAGGAAGACTATATTCAGGGGAACTGCACTACTGTATTTTTATTTATTTATGGGAATGAAAAAGTCTGATTCTACCCCCAAAGTCCCCAGATATTTTCTGTGTTGGACCTGGCAACCCTAGCAGGAACTGATGTCCCCTGGCAATTTGTTAAATGCACTGGTAGAAGACTGGCATAGCCATCTTTCTGAAGCCATCCACAAGACTGCCCGATACCCTCTTCGCCCCCTTACCAAATTAGTTCCTTAGTACAAATTGAAGCTTTGAAAGATGAAATGGATGCTAGGCAGCTAGAGCAAGTTTTGCAGCTAACTTGTGACAAAGCTGCAAGAACATTTTATAGGATGTTTATGAGATCCTGATGTGGTGGTGAAGACAGGAAAGACAGAATTTTGTTGCTTCCATTGCAACTGCTACCTCTCGTCCTTCTCAATTTTTTAGGGTAATATGTCTTTAACATCCCTCTCTTAGGGAATCCAAAAGGTTAGAAATTCAGGAATTAGTTGTGAGGCTTTTGTGAGCTTATTTGTGGAAAAGTTCTTGTCACTCCACCAGAATCTGCCTGCCAATTTTGATATAGTAAGAGAAGTGGAGACCCCTTGGCCATCTTCTGGTCTAATATTGTACCAAATTCAGCTTTCTCTCCCAGGATGATATAGATAGGATCCTGGGTGCTGTGAAGCTGACTACTTGCCTCCTGGACCAGTGCCCATCTTAGCTGGTTAAAGCCAGGGAATACAGGCCCTTGAATACAGTACCCTGGAATAATAATAAATAATATACTGACCCAGAAACTTCAACTGGTCCAGAATGCAGTAGTGAAGGCTCTAACTGGAACCCATATTAGAACACATATTCAGTCAGTGCTCCACTAGTTGCACTGGCTCCAAGGTGTTGGTTTTACCTGTTAAAGCCCTTCAGTCTGGAACCAACATATCTTTGGGTCCACCTCTCCTGGCATTCCCCCCTCCAAAAAAAGGTAGGTAACAACATGCTGACAGTCCCAGGGCCAAGACCATTCGCCTGGTCTCAACTAGAGCTAGAGCCTTTTTGGCAATAGTTCCAGCTTTGTGGAGGCCTGAGAGGAACAGAACAGAGCAGAGCAGCTCTGATAAGCTGAGACAGCTGGAGAAGTTGCTAAGAATTTCTGCGTTTTGAAAGACTTCATTCTGAGGCTTGGGTGACTGCTGAAAAGGCTGAGTTGTGATAGCTGGGGAACTGCTGTACGTTTGGGTGAGTGGGCTAAAGGTGAAAGTGATTGATTGATTAATTGAGAGTAATTGTTGATGATTGCTTAGGAGTGGTCTGCTCCACCCTCTTTGCATTTTAAGCTGCGCCTTGCCAAAGGGCGAGAGCTAAAGGGCTCTTGGCCTGTGGCTCTTTGCCTGGGGGCTTCCTAAGGACCAGGAACCCAGATCCCTGATTTCCTTGTTCTCCCAATAAGGTAAGTTGACCTTCCAGAAGGGGAGCCACGTAAACAACAGCATTTAAAGAGGACTGTATATTTAATATATATATCATGAAGGTAGAATGCCAGCAGGGGGGTGGGGGCTTTCCAGTGTTTTGCACTGAGTGTCACATGTATGACTATCTGCCCACAGGACAGAAGTCTTGGGTGTGTGCTCGATGCAAGGAGCTCCTGGTCCTCAGGGAACGAGTTCGTACCCTTGAGGCCGAGGTGACTGCCCTGGAGAAGCAGAGACGGTCAGTTAGGCAATTGGGGAAGACTCTTGGGGGCGTATTAGATGAGCCCCACTCTGAATGTGGCACCCCCGTTGCTGCCAGAGAGCGGGAGGGTCTAGAGGGAACAGGGAACAGGGCACCTTGCTGAGGATAAGGGGAATGCGCCCTCAGAAGGGACCTCTTCTTCGGTTGGTGAGCGGGTATCCTTTCGCGCCAAGGAACCATCCCTGGGCAGGGGGAGAGGGGGGGTCTTGGTAGTTGGTGATTCGATCCTTAGGCAAGTAGACAGCTGGGTGGCGAAACCGCGTATTGACCGTATGGTGACTTGCCTGCCTGGTGCGAAGGTAGCGGACATTACGTGTGTAGTAGATAGGCTGATAGACAGTGCTGGGGAGGAGCCTGTGGTCATGGTGCATGTTGGCACCAACGATGTGGGGAAATGCAGTCGTGAGGTCCTGGAGGAGAAATTTAGGCTGCTAGGTGGGAGACTTAAGGCCAGGACCTCCAAGGTGGCCTTCTCGGAAGTGCTACCTGTTCCACGTGCAGGGCAGGAGAGACAGGCGCAAATTAGAAGTCTCAATGTGTGGATGAGACGATGGTGTAAGGAGGAAGGGTTTAAGTTTGTTAGGCACTGGGATGCTTTCTGGAACAAGCTGGAGCTGTACAAAAGAGACGGTCTCCACTTGTCTCCGGATGGAACCAGGCTGCTGGCGCTTAAAATCAAAAAGGTGGCAGAGCAGTTTTTAAACTAAATCTTGGGGGAAAGCCGACAGGAGATGGAATGTCTCTGGTTCGGGAGGACTCGTCTCAAAGAGATGAAGGGTTGGCTTCTATTTTTCTACCGAGTAACGGATCAGAGTTGTCCACTGTGATGGTGACAAACAGTATGGACTGTCTGCTAGAGTCTCGAGGCGGCAGGAGAGAGGTGGCGGGCCTAGCTTGCTTGGGAAATTATAAATGTTTGTATGCAAATGCTAGAAGTGTCCGAAGTAAAATTGGTGAATTGGAATGTTTAGTGTTGGGAGAAAACATAGACATTGTGGGAATTTCAGAAACTTGGTGGAATGAGGAGAATCAGTGGGACACGGTGATTCCTGGATATAAGTTATATCGGAAGGATAGGGAGGGAAGGGTTGGAGGTGGGGTGGCTCTGTATGTCAGAGAGGATATACGGTCCAGTAAGACTGAGGTCAGAGAATTAGATTCCCTTTTAGAAATGCTTTGGGTTGAAATAGAGGGCCCAAAAGGAAATTTAACTATGGGAGTTTGTTATCCCCCACCAAATCGAAAGAGAGAGGACGATTATAATATGATGGAGGGATTAAAGATAGCGGCTAAACGTAAAAACTGTGTCGTAATAGGTGATTTTAACTACCCGCAGATTGATTGGGTCAATATGTGTTCTGGTCGAGAGAAAGAGATTGAGTTTCTTGATGCTCTCAATGACTGTGCTATGGAGCAGATGGTCTCAGAACCTACCAGGGGTGGGGCGATCCTGGATCTGGTCCTAAGTAATGCCCAAGACTTGGTGAGAGACGTAAAAGTGATTGCGCCGCTTGGGAACAGTGACCATAATGTTATTGATTTCACCATTTGTATAAATAGGGAGTTGCCCAAAAAGACCGCCACAACCACATTTAACTTTAAAAGGGGTAAATTCTCTGAGATGAGGAGGCATGTGAGGAGGAAACTGAAAGGAAAGGTAAATACGGTCAAAACCCTTGGGGAAGCTTGGAGACTATTTAAAACTATAATCCTAGAAGCTCAGATAAAATACATACCACAAGTTAGGAAAGGCACAAACAGGTATAAGAAGAGGCCAGCATGGTTAACAAACAAAGTAATGGAAGCTGTAAAAGGTAAGAAGGACTCCTTTAAGCGGTGGAAAACCAGTCCAAGTGAGATTAATAAAAGGGAACACAGGCAGTGGCAAATCAAATGCAAGACTGTGATCAGGCAGGCAAAAAGGGACTATGAGGAGCATATTGCAAAAAACATAAAGACCAACAATAAAAATTTCTTCAAATATATTAGAAGTAGGAAACCAGCCAGGGAAGCAGTGGGGCCCTTGGATGACCATGGGGTAAAAGGATTACTGAAGGAGGATGGGGAAATGGCTGAGAAGCTGAATGCATTTTTTGCCTCCGTCTTCACCGTGGAAGATGAGAAGTGTTTGCCCGCCCCAGAACCACTAATATTGGAAGGGGTGTTGAAAGACCTGAGTCAGATTGAGGTGACAAAAGAGGAGGTCCTACAACTGATAGACAAATTAAAAACTAATAAGTCACCGGGTCCGGATGGCATACATCCGAGAGTTCTGAAAGAACTCAAAGTTGAACTTGTGGATCTTCTAACAAAAATCTGTAATCTTTCATTGAAATCTGCCTCCGTTCCTGAGGACTGGAAGGTAGCAAATGTCACCCCCATCTTTAAAAAGGGTTCCAGAGGAGATCCGGGAAATTACAGGCCAGTCAGTCTGACTTCAATACCGGGAAAGTTGGTAGAAACCATTATCAAGGACAGAATGAGTAGGCACATTGATGAACACGGGTTATTGAGGAAGACTCAGCATGGGTTCTGCAAGGGAAGATCTTGCCTCACTAACCTGTTACATTTCTTTGAGGGGGTGAACAAACATGTGGACAAAGGAGACCCGATAGATGTTGTTTACCTTGACTTCCAGAAAGCTTTTGATAAAGTTCCTCATCAAAGGCTCCTTAGAAAGCTTGAGAGTCATGGAGTAAAAGGACAGGTCCTCTTGTGGATCAAAAACTGGCTGAGTAATAGGAAGCAGAGAGTGAGTATAAATGGGCAGTCTTCGCAGTGGAGGACGGTAAGCAGTGGGGTGCCGCAGGGCTCGGTACTGGGTCCCATCCTCTTTAACTTGTTCATAAATGATTTAGAGTTGGGAGTGAGCAGTGAAGTGGCCAAATTTGCGGATGACACTAAATTGTTCAGGGTGGTGAGAACCAGAGAGGATTGTGAGGAACTCCAAAGGGATCTGTTGAGGCTGGGTGAGTGGGCATCAACGTGGCAGATGCGGTTCAATGTGGCCAAGTGCAAAGTAATGCACATTGGGGCCAAGAATCCCAGCTACAAATACAAGTTGATGGGGTGTGAACTGGCAGAGACAGACCAAGAGAGAGATCTTGGGGTCATGGTAGATAATTCACTGAAAATGTCAAGACAGTGTGCGTTTGCAATAAAAAAGGCCAACGCCATGCTGGGAATTATTAGGAAGGGAATTGAAAACAAATCAGCCAGTATCATAATGCCTCTGTATAAATCGATGGTGCGGTCTCATTTGGAGTACTGTGTGCAGTTCTGGTCGCCGCACCTCAAAAAGGATATTATAGCATTGGAGAAAGTTCAGAAAAGGGCAACTAAAATGATTAAAGGGCTGGAACACCTTCCCTATGAAGAAAGGTTGAAACGCTTAGGGCTCTTTAGCTTGGAGAAACGTCGACTGAGGGGTGACATGATAGAAGTTTACAAGATAATGCATGGGATGGAGAAAGTAGAGAAAGAAGTACTTTTCTCCCTTTCTCACAATACAAGAACTCGTGGGCATTCGATGAAATTGCTGAGCAGACAGGTTAAAACGGATAAAAGGAAGTACTTTTTCACCCAAAGGGTGATTAACATGTGGAATGAGATCTATACCCTACAGGACTCAGCTCAGTTCTGCAGGGTCTGTAAAATGGAACTCATTTACATATTAGGCCACACCCCCTGATGCCAAACCAGCCAGAACTGCATTCCTGTTCAGAAAAAGCCCTGCCTGTGGCTATGTTTATAGGAGAGGATTTGGCTGAACATGTGCTTCAATGGCAGGAAAGGGCAGCAGGCAAGTTGTTAAAAGGAGCAACTGAGTCAGAACACTCTCCCAAGGTGGTCTGTAAAGTGGAGAGAAAAGCTGCAAATTACAAGAGATCTTCACAAGAACAGGGTTCTAAGGAACTAGAAAAGCAGAGGAAACTGTTGGTGGCCTGAGTTTTGAGACTACTGATGACAGTTTAAGGGAGCATTTGAAACTTGGGGCACACTTACTATGTGGTGGTGAGAGATCCGCAGACATGTTTCCATGGGTTTGGTTTTGTGACCTATTCTTGCCTGGAGGCGGCAACTGCTGCAATGGCAGCTCAGCCACATAAGGTGGATGGCTAGGTGGTGGGACACAAGCAGTTTCTATAGAAGGTTCTGTGAAACCTGGTGCCCACTTAACAGGGAAGAAAATCTTTGTAAAGGGAACTAAAGACATGGAAGAATGTATTTTAAGGGACTATTTTGAAAAATGTGGCAAGATTAAAACCTACTAAGGTAATAGAAGATAGGCAAAGTGGAAAGAAAAGACTTTACTTTTGTGGTGTTCGATGATTGTGATGTAGTTAACAAAATTGATTTAAACTTTTAGTGCAATGATGAAACATAAACAGTGAAGGTTGGTGTAAAGAAGCAAAAGCCATAACACCATAAATGGACATCACTGTAAAGTGAAATCAGCTCCTTTGAAGAAATGCAAGCTGCTGGTCAGAGAAATCTGTAGAGCTTGTACCAAGGATCTATCTTATTGTATCTGTTCCAGATTTACTGTTTTATTGCTATAGTGTTCATCATTTAATAACCTAAGGAGGTATTGTTAACCAGAGGTGATTGCAGTGCCTGTGGTATGTAGACCACATTGATGGGGATCTAGATTGCTAGACCCCATGATTTGGTCTGGGGGGGCGGGAATCATGATTTGAGGCCTAAAGGGCAGGGAGAAGCCTACCTAGGAGTAGATACAGGAGCCTACATCTCCCAGATTTCCTTCTGTTCCTGAGTGGGTGAAGAGGTTCTGAAGGGAAAACTAGCCCAAGAGGGCTGCGTCCTGGGAGGAAAGAATAAAAGGCCCACCTACAGGGGAAGGTTGATGCAAATAGCCATCTCACAAGCCCTTTTTGAGGCACCCACATCATCTAGCGGCAATCAGAGAAAGGGGTTTCTTGTCACTATGGAAACTTTGAAGCTCCTTCCCCAGAGAGATGTCGGTCTCCCTCTAGCATTGTTGTTTGCCATTCCCTCACTCTTATTAGCTGTCCTCTGTGAAGGCTAGGAAAAACTTGGAATCAAACTTGTCGTCCCCCCCCCCCCCTTTTATGTGAGAAAACTCCAAAAATGTTGGGCAGCACTTCCTGTATTTTATCCCCATGATTTGGTCTGGGGGGGCGGGAATCATGATTTGAGGCCTAAAGGGCAGGGAGAAGCCTACCTAGGAGTAGATACAGGAGCCCACATCTCCCAAATTTCCTTCTGTTCCTGAGTGGGTGAAAAGGTTCTGAAGGGAAAACTAGCCCAAGAGGGCTGGGTCCTGGGAGGAAAGAATAAAGGGCCCACCTACAGGGGAAGGTTGATGCAAATAGCCATCTCACAAGCCCTTTTTGAGGCACCCACATCATCTAGTGGCAATCAGAGAAAGGGGTTTCTTGGTCACTATGGAAACTTTGAAGCTCCTTCCCCAGAGAGATGTCGGTCTCCCTCTAGCATTGTTGTTTGCCATTCCCTCACTCTTATTAGCTGTCCTCTGTGAAGGCTAGGAAAAACTTGGAATCAAACTTGTCCCCCCCCCCCCCCACTTTTATGTGAGAGAACTCCAAAAATGTTGGGCAGCACTTCCTGTATTTTATCTCCTAGAAAAAGTAAAATGCTTTCAAAGAGAAGGTAGGATGTCTAATCATCATGTGAAAAGCATGCAGGGCTTTCATTGCTTTTCAATAGTTGCATGCCTTCTCTTGTCCTTTTGACTAGACATGGTCAACCTTTTCACCTCTCCCTCAAACCACTGTGACGCATTTAACGACTTATTGTCCTACCTTGCAGGAAGGACAGAAAAAAGATTAGAGGGAGGGAGGGCACCAAAGGCTCAAAAGAATGCAAGTTTCATTGAGAACTGAGCTCTTTCTAACCAAATAACAAAAATTAAAGAACGTGTGCTAATATGGCACAGGGTAATCAACTAGCAGTTTTCTCTCAAGTATTGAGTGTATCTGTAATTTTCCTTTTATAAACCTAAGGCATTTATAACTTAAATTCCATAAATGTCAAATATTGCAAGTTTATATGCCAATTAAGTTATAAATGTTGCATTCTAAAGCAATAAAATTGATTTAGGGTTGATAAGACAATAAGTATTGTATATTTTTCAATTTTTCCCATCCCCTCCCCCCAAAAGTTTTCCCCATAGCTTCAAAATTTCCAGAAAATTTACACCACTAACCTCCACCCCATTGTTTATAGGTTTTTTGTTTTAAATATGAATTTTAAACACTGTCTGAAATGTTTTAATGTTTACTGTTCTTAGGACTCTTAAGTTGGATGGAAAAGCGGCACAGAAATGTTTTCAACAAAATAAAAGCCTGATCGTTCTCCCTTTGGAGCCAAATATTCCCCAACTCCATTCTGTACTAATTTGAACAGGGATTTCCCCTTGTAGTTTCCACATGCTGCTTAAGACACTTCACTGCAGCATTTTATTTGACTAATCTTATCCAGGTCACTAGCATTGACAACTTTCTAGTGCAGTTACTGTGAAAGTTTCAGTCTTTTCCTTTTCATGTTAAATTTTTACACTTTAAAGCATTTAAGGAAACAACATAGATAGGCACAGTCCTCCTGTTTCAGTACCATCGCATCAAGTTTCCCAACCAGACCAATGTTAATTGACCAGGGGAAATCTACTTGCAGACTTCCTTTTACACCATTTTTTAAAAATGTAAACCCCACAACTACAAACATATCTCACAAGAAGTTGAGAATTTGTAAGGAGTTTTTAAGAGGGGAGAAAGTCCTTAAAGATGTTAGGAGTAGTGATTTTGAATGCAAGCAACAGCCTCTGGGTCCCCAAGGAAGTATCTTCATTGCTTTCACAGTTGCGGAAGGATGTATGAGAAAGCAAAGGTATTTTGGCATAAGCAACAGCATGTAGAACCTGTAGTCACTGTTCTGGAATAACTGCTGTAGGGAAGAAGAATTCTGAAGCAATATGAAAGTTCCACCTGAATCAGTTTCTATGTAGTCCCTCCTTAACAAGCATGTTAACCAAGTGCATTCATATGTGCTAAGTATTCATTTGTTTTAAAATAACAGGTAAGAACTACTTAGTGAAGAGCAAAAGTTCCAGGAATGCTACATCATGCACTTTGTGTCAGGATACAAAAAGAATACAAACACAGTGACGTGCCTAAGAAATTGCAGGCTTCATGTTTGGTACAGTATGATGGGTATTTGTCAATTTACAATTCTAAGGCATACCATTTCTTTCCATTAAGAAGCCTAGACTGACTTGAGAGTTCTACTGAAAGGCCAGGACAAATGATCAGGCCTTGAAGAAGTGAGATAGTCAGAAGCCAATGGACTGCACTTAGGCACAAGACAGCATACCTGATGAAAACACCTGGCAATATAAGACCCTGCCCAAATCTGCAATACCTTGGGGAAGTTAATACATCTGTGCTTCCAACAAAAGTTGGACAGATAAAGAGGAGCAGCAAAGAGAAGACATGCTTCTCAACCATCACTGTAAAGGAGACAAAACATATTGCAACCAAAAAGTCCCCTCCCATAAAAAGTCCCAATAACCTATTTATTGAAACTGGAAGAGCTCCAATATTCCATGGAGTTTTGTTTTCTTTTTTGGAAAAAATACCCCCCAAAATGCTGTCAAATTAAACCCATTTTAGGAAAAAGAACCAAACCTTGTTTTCTAAAAAGGATTTTTTTTGCATGTTTTCCAACAATTTAAAAACTGTCAACAGTATAAACAAAGTCTGAACCAAAGGAATGTGCTTTGGAAAACATTACAATGTGTTCCTATTAATGTGATGTGCCCATGTTAGTGTGACGCTTTAATCTGTTCAACCTGATTTTTTTTTTAATTCAAGAACACACTTCCTCCCCTAGGGTCCATGGGACAATGTATTTAGAAAAGAAGCGCTCCCATGCTGCCAACTTCGCTCTGCTCCTTTACAAAGATTTCAAAATACTGGTAAATGATGGTGACCGCCAGTAGAATTCCAGTGCCTGATCCAATTGCCCCAAGGAAATCTGCCAGTACAGAGAGGGCACCAATGCAGAGGCCACCAAATGCAGCAGCTGTAGGGATGTACCTGACAAAAACACACAATTGAAGGGGGGGGGGGGGGAGAGAGAGAGAAAATTCTAGTCAGACCAAAATGCTAAAAAGGTACCATCAGCATCTACAAGCACAGACACAACTGAATGAACTTGAGCCCATGGAAAGACATTTTCCATACCAGGATCCATCTGGATAATTAAAAAATATGGCAACAAGCATGTGCAACCTATAATCCTTATCAAATACTGGTTACTTATGAATATATTTCAACCAAGAGTGATAGATTCCAATTTCTCCATATTTATAATTAAAAAGTTCTGTTAAAAGAAGATCTGGTGGAATATTAAGAACTGTAACAGTTTGAAAAAATGTTGGAAGATTACATTCTCTTAGATTTTCAACTGTAAATCTGAGAAGTGAGTTATGAAAAACAACAATGGGTTTAAGCCTTCTGATTCCAGAGAGGTGGCCCATTTTGGTTATCAAGGATTCCATGTGTTCAGTCAAATAATTTAAGAAAATATTATAAAAGTCAGCAGCATCTTATGCCCAACAAACTTGCTAATGTTAACAACACTGAAAGTAATTCCTGATTTATAAGGAAGCATATGTTTCCTTTCTCCACAAGTGTAACTGTAACTGAATCGGAAATTCCTGAAAAGCAAAAATTAAAATAATTTTGTATTGAGTGGAAATGAAAATTCCTCTTGAGTTATGGTTGTTGAATTAACAATGGTACCCCAAAAATTACAAGAACCTGTACAGAATGCAACTACATTAGCTCTTTTAGTATTTAACTCCTCAACCAATGAAATGGCTACAAAAATCAGAGAATGTTGCATCATACTAGCTCATGGGTGGCCAAACTTGCTTAACGTAAGAGCCACATAGAATAAATGTCGGATGTTTGAGACCCACAATATGTGAATGTCAGATTTTGAGAGCTGCAAGACAGGAAAGAAGGAAGGCAGCAAATAGATGGGGGTGGCTAGGAGGTGGAAAGAAAGCAACTGCAGTCTCCAAGCCACTTTCTGGCTTGGCTCGGAGAAATGATTTCAAGAGATGAATGTCTTCTCCAAGCCAGCCAATGGGGTGGTAGGGGCTTCAAGAACCACACAATATGTGTGAAAGAGCCACAGTTTGGCCACCCCTGTACTAGCTCATCTGATAAAGGAAATAATTCACAGTACTTTAAAAAGATGGATAATTATATTCTACAACAATATTTGTAAATACTTTGCTATTATCATGTTGTGCAGTTAGGTAACACTGATATTATGTTAAAAAGCTTCTTTGGTGAGTACTCTGGTAAGATGCTTAAGGCAGCTAGGACTTCTTTTGAAAACAAACAGAACTGCAAAGATGAGAATAAAAACTTTCAACCCTGATCTCCTCTAGTCTCAGAATAATTAACAAGAATTGCAATGGCCTTTTTTTTTAATATATCTATAAACACAAGGGCTTGAATGTTGTCTTTTCTAATAAGGCAAATAGGTATTAGGAATGCTTCATAAAGAACAATAGCATGCACGAATCTAGCACAATTCAGGAGAACAAAACCTGAAAGTAAACATTTTCTCTAGAAAATAGGGCAGGAATAATCACACATACTGAAATAAACTAATTCTGTACAGATGTGTAACTCACCTGTTAAGTTCATGAACCATGGAGGTTTCTCTATGGCCTCTCATCACCATCTGCTGTTCTTTTAGTTGTTTAGCAACCTGCATTCCCAACAAAATGAATAAATGTAGTTTAGTGTTATTAATTTAAACTGATCATTGCCTGCGTATAACAAAGCAGAAAGAAATGTTAGTACTTCCAAAGGATAACTAAAAAGATAAAGCTAGGGTTCTGCAGTTAACACTTCTACAATTATTAATTTAGGAAATTTATATACTAATTCATTCTAAATATCAAACTGAAAAAGTATATAAAGGTAATTCAATGGATGCCTTTATACACTGCCCAAGGAAAGAACAGTTAGATTCAGTGAAAAATTTCTACTGATGGGAGGAGGGAGAGGTTTTTGCCAAATCCTACATCCTTCAGGAACAGCATTTTGGGAGGCATTCCTGACTGCAAGGAGAGGGGAAAGGTTAGGAACCCTTGATCCATTGACTTATCTTCTGTTAGTGGAGTTCTTTTACAGCATCTGAATTGTTAAAGTTCTTTTATTACTGTAAGTCACAAGCTCAAAACAGTGCCTTTAGCCTTAAAGGTCAAATATATATGTGGCATAAAGTTCTGAGTGCCAAAAACTACTTTCATATGATGGAGGGTGCAGGGTTTCTACTACTTCTGGCATTACTTTGTGTAGAAAACATATATAGTACCACCCAAAAGACCCACTCCAGGCAAATACGTATCCTAGATATAGTCTTTCTCAGCTCAATAAGGTGAACTGTTCAAACATTTGAGCATGAAGGGCGATATTATGCAGTAATGTTTTGAAATGCAAGACAGCTTGCTGGAATGCTGCCTTTTTAGTAATAGTGATTTCAGGAAGCATTGTATTTCTTTAGTGATAATATTTGCCAAGGGACAGAGCAAAGGAAGCTCTTCAGCTTCTAACAGAGATAGGAACGAAGTATCCAGAATTGTGATATGTGTGTTTTTTACTTACATCCTTGGCAGAGGAGCCAGAGACTTCAATCCAGGTTTTAGAGAAGAAAGCACAAGAGCCCAACATAAACACGATATAAACAACCGCATGAACAGGATCTTCCAACACCGAACTAAAAGACTCTGGAGGTGACAAGTAATAGCAAAGTCCCCCAACGGGGTATGAACGAGCAGGGCCTCCAGATGATGTGTCCTGTAACATTATTTGATACATTTAGATATTGGATTATGTGGACAATAAGAAAATTCATTATAACTACTGCAACAAAAAACACAAAGGAGCTGACAAGGGGACAAAACCAGCAAATATATGCTCAGTATTAAAAATCCACATGAATCACAAGAGAATCAGCACATGCTAAACACTTAACCTTCGTCTGTGCACCTTTGCTATAAAAACAAGGGCAGATTTATGATCAACATCTGATAGAGGACACTACGATGTAAACATGTCATAAATAATATATCAATACTTACAGACCAAGTACCCAGCAGGCTAACCAGTAAGTTGCCACTGAAACGGGCAGAAAGCATCTGGGAGATGACATACAAGTTGGACACCAGTGCAGACTGCAGAATGATGGGAATATTGGAGGTGTAGAACAGTTTGATAGGGTAAGTATTGTACTGGCCACGATAACGTGCAGATTTTATAGGAAGGTCCACTCTAAATCCCTAAGAAAATTAGACAGCAAAATGAGAGTTGAATGAACAAATGCATACTAGGAAAACCATTAAAATATACAAACCTGGAAATGCTGTCATCTTTGATATAAAATATCACTGACACCTTAAACTCCAATACCAATTAAGTCTACATGCTGCCCATATATGTTTTGGATGACTATAGCAGACCTATCAGCTACAGAAACTGATGTCCTTCATATTACCAGCAAATCAGTGATGCAATTGGTTCTATTTTCAGAACCAAGAAATAAGCTTAACATTTAAGAGCCATTCAGAAATATAACTGGTCACAAGTTAATTCATTAGGGATTGACATCAATTAAAAATGAAATCTTAACTGCCAGAATTGATCCAAATAATTGAAGGAAAAAATATTTAGTAAAGTCATATCCATTATGCACTTCATAGCTGACATAGTAACAAAACTCTGATTACCAGAACACATGCAAACAGAACACACAGACCACTCGTCATCAGGTCTGTACCCTACCATTCTACTCAGTGAAGTTTAAAGCCCCCCTTGAGCCTTATGGTGCCTTCCTCCAACACAGTTGTTCTACCGCTTCAAAAGCTGCTGAGCTAAGTGGAAGTATAAGGTGATTACTGTCATGGTGCCATACCACAGTGCTACTAACCTGGAAGTAAATTACAACAGCAAAGACAAATATGGTGGCAATGAGGTTCATAAGGTTGGGAAGGTTTTGACGGTAGAAGGCTTCCCGCAGAGCTCTGACTTTATCTGTACGAGTAGCCAGCAAATGGAATAGGGCAATGATGGCTCCTTCAAACTCCATGCCTTAAATGAGAATGTGCAACACAGACGGTCAGTTTCAAGCAATTTGGTATCACTATGCTGCTTCAAATTAACAGCATACACATTTGCATTAAGGGTAAGATACCCATAAACTTTAACGGATCCCAGTGAGATCAGTAACATAAGCAAGAGGTCCACAAATTCTGGATGGCCTTAACAACCCAAGTTTTTTATTAACACTGACCCTACCCTTCCCACAAGGAAGAAAGGGCTATGCTCACTTTTGGAGGTGTGCCTACAAAGCAGCAAATTACTTGAGTCCATGCCTTCTTCATCAGCTCAAAGTGTGTGTATGTGTGTGTGTAGGGAGGGAGGGATAAACTCAGCACAATTATGTTAAAAGAGATCCCATGCCTTCCTTTTGAAATCAGAGAACAGCAGGAGCTCTCCACAACTTTGTGCCACATCTTGGAAAGGAAAAGCAGTGATGCATCATTCCAGTTTCAAATGCATTCTTAAATCAGCACAAGTACTGGGAAGGCAAAGAAAGAGGTATCTCACTACTATAAAATCAATGGGTATAAGATTATAGATGTATAGAAAGCAGATTAAAAGGCAGCTCATATGGGTAGTATCTATACATACTGGACTCCAACCCTTTGACCATATGAAGATCCAGGATTGCCTGAAGGAACATTAGTATGAAACAGGCTCTACTAAGATATAAACAGCAATGATTTCCTTGGTTACAGCAACCACAATTACAGGAAATGTTAGGGAGTCATAATTGCTCAAGTATAGGGTTTCTAAAACAGCCCTGTTAAGAAACAACTGTTTTTTAAACAGCCCTCATACAAGAGTTTAACATGAATACAGAAAGATTTAGGGAAGCCAATAAACAGATTAGTACTCTGAAGCTCATGGTTTTAAACTAAGCTAAGCAAGAGAGAGAGCACCTATGCACCATTTCCATCTTCCCACGATCCAGCACAGTGAAGTAGATAAAGTGTCAGAGTAAGAAGCAGGCAATTGCCTAGGGTGCCGGTCTTCTGAAGATACCAAATTGGGTGCTCCCATGTGACTCAGTGGCATTATCAGTGCGGGGGTGGGGCACCAGAAGTTAGCCTTGCCTAGGGTGCCGGACAATCTAGGGCCAGCTCTGGTACCAGAAGAGCCATGTTTGAAACCCCACTCTGCTATGGATGCTTGCTGGATGATCTTGTGTCAGACTCTCAGCCTAACCTAACACACAGGGTTGTTGCAAGGATAAAATGGAGAAGGGGAGAATGTTGTGGGCCACTTTGAGTACCCACTGGGGAGAAAAGCCAAATATAAATGAAATAAATGAGCAAATTTTAAAAAGAATACTACTCATTTTCTCCATTAACTCTCATTCTTGATTCCTTCAAGATCACAATAGTGTAGGATAACTGGTATATTCTAACTTGGGCATCACTTAAAGTCAGTTATGGAAGGTAAGTAATAATGACACAACTGTAACAAAGAATTCTATACTACATAAGCACCAACAGAAATATGATGAAATTGTCCAAAATTTTCACAGAAGCAACCCACCTTACTACAAAGAAAGGGTCTCTTTTAAAGATTCCATTTCTTTTATTAGAAACCCATATGTTAAATACAAGTCCTTAGGTTATGTATTACTTTTAGCTAGCAAGCTGCACAAATGAAAGACATTTCTAGTAAAGTTTTCCTAGTTGGTCAACTTTTGCATATTAACACATGCACACTTTCATTGCAATAAAATACACATAGATTTGATGTTACCTCGACCAGTATTCACTGTGGTTGGGCTGAATGCCTTCCACACAATTGTTTCACAGATGTTAGTGGCAATGAAGAGGGAAATGCCGGAGCCAAGGCCATAGCCCTTTTGTAGAAGCTCATCAAGAAGGAGGACTATCAAGCCAGCAACAAAAAGCTGCAAGAAGAAAACCAAAAGTGTTTACTAGCGGCATAATCCAAAATGAAGACTCCTATGCAGTTAGCTGTAGTGTAAGCCCACTAAAATCAATGCACAGACTGCACTGCCACTTGCAAGGCAGTGCTAAAATTACTTGAATCATCCTTTTTAATGCCAAGCCGCAGACATCCCCACTTTACAGAAGGAGAGATCTTAGAGCAGCTTCCCAGCGTTAATGGTTAAGGAGATATCTGAATCTATGCCTCCCTGGCCAAGGTCCTCCAAAATCAACTAAGCCACACTGGGTCTCCTCACACCACACTGATTTGGTGGCACAGGTGCTAAAGGACCAGTGACACAAATTGGGATGATTAAAAGTGATCCTGAAAGCTGCTGAATGTATGTAGCTGCCCTGACCCTGCCCTGGCGGAGAGCACGGGATATAAATCTAATAATAAATAAATAAAAATGTGGCCAATGTCAAGCATGCATATTTCTGTGTACCATGATAGATCATAAGACAAAGAGGAGGACACTTCTCCCCCCCTTTCTTCTTTTGCAACCTAGGACAAGTAATAAATCCATCTGGCCCAAGGATGTTTAGGTTAGCCTTGCTGTGAACAGTGCGATGTGCCTCTCCCCCAGATTCACACAGCCAAGTCTTATCTGCTCTCAGAGAAAGTGTGAGAAAGGGAGATGTTTGTAACAGCCTGCATTCCTAAGTAGTAGAAGAGATACTATGTAGTAACCTTTGAACCCGTGACTCAAATTGCATCTTTATGTTATTCTTTGAAGTTATCCTATAAAGTATCTATGTGTGTCTGTATACGTCATTACTTCCAAGGATTCTGTCCTTGGCAAAGCTATGGAGTTTCTACAATAAAGCAACTTTTGATTGAATAACAAAAGACTGATTATTGAGAAATATTGATGCTTGACAGCCAAAGCCAAGAATGCAATCACCCACAGCCTACCTGCCAGCACACAGAAATCTTCCACTCTTTTCCTGAAAATCAACACAGGATAAGCTCCTTTGGAGACACTTGTTCTGAACCATCTGGCTGGCCACTCTAACACAGAACAGGATAGCTATCCACCCTCACCATTTGTCTTTAGCATCCAGCAATCAAAAGGAGGTTCTATTCCAAGTTTTGTCTAGTCTAGCAACCATTATAAGCACTGTACAGAAACAAATTGCCTGCAGGCTCACAGTGTATCCCCAGATATGAGCGTTCCATGGCAAATGGCCTGAGGTCTCCTAACAATGAAACCTCAAACTGATTAGAAAAAGCATTCTTCCTATTTATAGGGAGGGGAAAATCAGTTTGCAAAGAAAACAGTAGTTCAAATTTAAACATCTGTAAAACTCATCTGTAGCTGGGACTGTACCAAAAAAACCCCCTCTCTCCCCACTGACACCCTTGAAATGTCAGGTGTGATGCAATATTAGTTACCTGAATGGTGATAAGAAGGCAGATACCTGCTCCCATCTCTGATGGGTCTCCATACATCCCAGTCATAACGTAAACAATAGACTGCCCAATGGTAATAATCATACCGAACACTGTAAAATAAAATCACGATAAGACTGAATTAACAGTCCCTGAGCAAAACACTCCAAGATAATATGATTCACACTGTCCATCATCAATACTCATATAAAGTATGAGCTGATGAACATGGCAAACTCTTAAATGTATCCTGCTACTTAGAAGAGAGAAGATGATATTGGATTTATTTCCCGCCCTTCACTCAGAGTGGCTTACAATCTCCTTTCCCTTCCCCTCCCCACAACAGACACCCTGTGAGACAGGTGGGGCTGAGAGAGCTCTCCCAAAACTGCTCTTGAGAGGAACAGCTGTAAGAGAGTTATGACTGACCTAAGGCCACACACACACACATGCAGGTGGAGGAATGGGAAATCAAACCCAGTTCTCCCAGATTAGAGTCCATGCAGTTAACCACAACACCAAACTGGCTCTCTTACATTACAAACTTACATTTCTGTGCACCATTGAAGAGAGCTCTGTCTTTTGGCGTATCCCCAACTTCAATTATTTTGGCACCAGCCAGCAGTTGCATGATGAGACCAGACGTGACAATGGGAGAAATACCCAGCTCCATCAGTGTGCCTATGAGATGTGGAAACAAGGAGTTATAGTTTGCTGGCAGAAAAGTGGGAGGAAGAGAAGAAAAAAATTGGCTTATATTCAAACTCCCTCCCATTTCATCACAGGTAACTACAGGCTGCCCTCACCTGGATAGCCCAATCTCATCAGATTTCAGAAGCTAAGCAGAGTCAGTCCTGGTTATTACTTGGATGGAAGACCACCAAGGAATTCCACGGTCAGTATGTAGAAGAAGGTACAGGCAACCTCTTGCCTTGAAAACCCTATGGGGTCATCATGAGTTGGCTGCAACCAGACAGAACTTCTCACACACACACACACACACCCAAACACCCCTATAGGCTGCTATGCAATACAAAAAAGAAAAAATTACATAGGGAAATAAAACCTCACACCCCATTCTTTAGAAGACTTCTCACCCTATTTAGTTGCATGGTAAATAAAAACAATTTTTATAACGTGAGAAGCAGTACAAATTTTAAATAGAAGAAGAAGAAGAATTGCAGATTTATACCACACCCTTCTCTCTGAATCAGAGTGCCTTACAATCTCCTATATCTTCTCCCCCCACAACAGACTCCCTGTGAGGTGGTTGCGGCTGAGAGGGCTTTTCCAGCAGCTGCCCTTTCAAGGACAACCTCTGCCAGAGCTATGGCTAATTCAAGGCCATTCCAGCAGGTGCAAGAGGAAAAGTGGGGAATCAAACCTGGTTCTCCCAGATAAGAGTTCACGCACTTAACCACTACACCAAACTGGCTCTCAAAGTGTGCAAATGAGCCCAAAATGCATTTCACTTATGCTACATTCATATTTTTAAAAAGAGAGCTGTTTATAAAAGCAGATACTTTGGTAAAATTATGCAGAACGCAAATAAGGGAAGAGAAATAAGAAGCAGGTAATATTCCCGGAAAAGAGACGGTGCCATAAAGAGGGCAACTGAGAACGCAGAGGCTAGAGTCAACTATTAGAGCACAAAAATTACTCTCAGATTCCATGTTTACCTCCCCAACTAAAGGATATCAGAAAAAGAGGGCTGAGGAAGAGTTGCTACCAGTCAGTTTTAGACTCAATGGATACCTGCTTTACACATGCCACAACCTGTTCTGCTACTCCCCCCCAACTGTGATACACAGCTTTTCATTTAGCATTTGCTTCTACACTGTACATTACTTTTTAAAAGATGTTTAGTTCAAGCTGCAGTTTGTACAGGCGCACACATCTCTGCAATATGCACCTTCTGAACCAAAGAGCATTGCAACCCCAATGGAGTATAAAGGAGCCCTTTAACAGAAGGAAAGCAAGGGACCCCAACAAGAGAAGCAGCACACTGAAATGGAACACAGGTGAAGTGCTGTGTGCTAAGTGATGATGACCTGGATAGCTCAGGCTATCCTGATCTCATCAGTGCTCAGAAGCAAAAAAAGGGTTAGCCCTGGCTAGTATTTGAATGGAAGACCACCAAGAAAGTCCAAGGTTGCTCTGCAGAGGCAAGCAATGGCAAATCACCTCTCAGCAACAAAAGCCAGCTGGAAAACTTGCTTCAGGTAAAATCTCCTTATGTGGCCACCAATTTTAAGCCACTACCAACTTCTGAATCTGTAATACAATACTTTAAGAATTCCTGGTAAGCACTAAGACTTGAAATATAGTATAGAAATTACACCACTAATGTTTATATTTCGCATGCAGAACCTCTAAATCCCATGCAAGATTTTAAACATCTCTCGAAATTTCTAGACTATTTAACTACACAGAACTAAAGGATGAAATCTTCCAGCAGAAAGAAGCACCATCGTACCTCTGTTTGAAGCCAGAATTACTCTCATCCAGTAGAAAGGATCTGCTGAGTCTGACGACATGATACCAAAAAGGGGGATCTAAATTTAAACATAAAGAGAAGACAAAATTAATACAGCTCCCTTTGGATTTTAAGCAAAAGCGTAAAGGGTATCATGAACATACCTGGCAGCAAACCAAGAAGATGAAAAGGGTGATAGCTGTCCATAGCACCTTTTCTTTGAACTGGATCTACATATACAGGCAAATGTTATAAAAATAATCAGTTGTCATTACTGTAGTTGTTGAAGAGACACTAATAACCGAATACAAAACAGTAAATTTGACCTCCAATTTCTCAATAGTTTTCCCCAGTTTCCACTTAAAGTAACAGTAAGACATAGAATCCAAGCAAAGGAAAACCAATGAGTTCAGAGACAAAGGAACTTTCCCCCCAAATTATATTATTTGAGATGCCAGCTGTTGACATGTTCACACAGCTGGAGATTCAGTATATGTGCTGGAGAAGCAGGTATGCACATAAAAAACACCAAGAGGCAACATGTTATAAAAGTATCCAGTAAATGCTATTCTTTACCTTAGTATTAACTCTTACAAATAATTTCATATAAACAGAAAACAAAGAAGAATGTATACCTTCCTTTCTGGCTTCTGAATCTCAGGCAAGATAACACAGAAGGGCTTGATTACTTCAAGGAATTTAACTGTGATGGGGAGAAAATGCAGAGTTGAAAACATACAGACCAGCTGACAAAATTACCAAGTACTAGCAAATTCACCAAGCCAGAATCTTAGGTTTTGACATGAAATACCTGGGTTCAAACTCATCCCCACCTTGAATAAGTCAACTATGCTCAACTTCATATTCTATCTGAGCTACAACTCTGAACAAAAATATCTCCTGCTCCCACTCATCTTCAACACAACAGCAACACGGTGTCTCACCATTAGTCTTAACTGGGATTTAATAGAAGACATATTTATTTAGGCAGGTTTATGTTTAAATCTTACTCCCAAATCAAGGTTTCATTAGAGTTGGTTATTTATAAACATTTTACACACAAGTAAATATATGCAAATGACTGAAAGTGCAATCCTAGGGGCTAAGCCCATTGAAATCAATCAAATTAGACAGAAGAAACTGTGCACTGAGTTGTGCAGTCAAAGGTGATTTGCTGTTTTAGTCCTCCTCAAATTCTCTGTAACTTAGAAAACTGACAAGCCTAATCAACACTAGTGCTAACCTTCACCTAGTACCAAAAATAACTTTGTAAGGGCACTGTGATAGGAACACTGACTATTACACTACAGCAAAGTTCCAGTTATTAAAAATAAACCATCTCTCTCAGATCATTTAACTCTTAGACAACCAACTCCCTGGTAACCATATGAAACTGGCTTCCCACTCACAAGATGTTAGACTACGAAGATCATTAGAAAAAAAACCCCTATCCATTAACAAGAAAAAACTGAACAGCAAAACAGATAAAAATCCTAACATAAAGAGAGCCTAGAGCAGTATTTCCATGGAAATACCGATTTCTATCTTATAGTGATTTGGACCATGCCAAGAATTTCCCATGGTGAAAGGGAAGGGTTTATTTTCACCAATTTTCCCCTCCTACAATGCCCACCAGAGTCTAGAAGGAAGGAATTAGATGCTTCCCATTGGAGGAGAAAATCAGCTGAACTTGCTCCTTCTCATGTCTGCAAAGATTTTAGGTGAAATCCAATCCGATAATTGGTTGAGAAAACGAAAAATGTTAGTACACTGCACCATGGTGAAGCCAATACCAAAACACAAACAACCACTGCAAAATTGCTATAAAACAGTCAAAGACACTGTTAAAAAGATAAATAGTTACTAGCCCAGAAAAAGCATTGTTATTTTAAAATACTGCTACTAGGCTGCCTGGGTGGAGCCTGGTTTGGTTTTGTAAAATCACTATTGCTTCTCTGTTCTTAGACAAGCTCATCTCATACATAGGGAGAACAGGAGATATCAAGGAAAACATCACTCTGTAAAAAAAATTGAATGCTATCACACTGGACACACTAAGACGCTATGATAAGGTTTTATCCTTCATATTTTATACATCTTACATAAGCAATTGATTTATTTAATATTTTCTAGCACCAGATTGACAACGGGGAATTTCCTAAGGAAAATATTATTATTAGGACAATGGAGCACAGGAACCAAGATCACAAACCAAGGAGTCAAACTTCACCCCAGCCACCAAGTGAACAGCCGGCCTGAGGGGATGATAACACTAGACAACCCTAAGCATTTGAGGCTAAGCAACGGGAATTCGTGTCAACCATTCCTAATGCTGGAAATGTGCTGCATGTATTGCTACTACCAAGCCAAGAGCCCGGCCGCCAAGGGTTTTCCTAAAGGCCCCACGCATCTACTACAGACTCCCACCAAAATGATAGGGCAACCTCCTCTAACCAGCCCTTATAGATCGCAAGCCGCGGTCCTCTTCCTCCTACACCGCGCCGCCATTTCACCTATTCCAGCAGCGGGGCCCCACGGCCCCTGCCGCAGCCGGCTGGGCTCCTTCCACACGCCCACTGGAAGAAACGACCCCAGTCCTCCTTTGTCTCTGCTTCACCGTCTCTCAAGTGAAATGAGCGACTCACTGCCCGCCTTCCAGTCCCTAAAAACGCCTACCCAACGCAGATACTCACTCCCCATCTCGGCTGCTCTCGACGCGGAAAAAGGAAAGAGCAAACGGTACCGCTGGTTCCAATTCCCTACGCCCAGAGAGACACGTCAGTTAATTGAGCCTTCCCGGCCCCCTTCCGCTTCCTGCCACGCACTGGGGGCTGCTAAGGAGCGAGACCATGCACGCAGACGCAGTGGAAGCAAACTTCTGTGTTCCCTCACACGTGAGACTACAATTCCCAGCATACCCTATGGCCATAACTGCAACAGTTTGACACACAAGCTCTTTCTTTATAACCCATACAAGGGATGGGGTCCAGAAAGAGATGATGGCCTCAAATTCTAGGTTTCACATAACGAGCATTACGTTTGTCCTTAGCATGGTGGGAATTGTAGTTTTATTCACCCGCCATCTTACAAAGAGTCAAGGACGCTTTGGCCCTTCAGAAATGCAGCAGGCGTACACGTGCACCCTTGTAGAAAAAGGTTTAAGGTCAAAGAGATATTAAAAATATAAGGATCATTTAAAAAGCTAAATGAGTTGTACATTGAATATGTCTCTGTCGTTCTGGCTCATCCATGTTCATAGAATCATAGAGTTGGAAGGGACCTCTAGGGTCATCTAGTCCAACCCCCTGCACAATGCAGGAAACTCACAAACACCTCCCCCTAAGTTCACAGGATCTTCATTGCTGTCAGATAGCCATCTAGCCACTGTTTAAAAACCTCCAAGGAAGGAGAGCCCACCACCTCTCGAGGAAGCCTGTTCCACTGAGGAATCGCTCTAACGGTCAGGAAGTTCTTCCTAATGTTGAGCCAGAAACTCTTTTGATTTAATGTCAACCCACTGGTTCTGGTCCTACCTTCCGGGGCCACAGAAAACAATTCCACACCATCCTCTATATGACAGCCCTTCAAGTACTTGAAGATGGTGATCATATCACCTCTCAGCCGCCTCCTTTCCAGGCTAAACATCCCCAGCTCCTTCAACCTTTCCTCATAGGACTTGGTCTCCAGACCCCTCACCATCTTCGTCGCCCTCCTCTGGACCCGCCCTAGCTTGTCTATATCATCCTTAAAATGTGGTGCCCAAAACTGAGCACAGTACTCCAGGTGAGGTCTTACCAGAGCAGAGTAAAGCGATACCATCACATCACGTGATTTGGACACTATACTTCTGTTGATAGCCCAAAATTGCATTTGCCTTTTTAACCACTGCATCACACTGTTGACTCATGTTCAGCGTATGATTCGCTAAGACCCCTAGATTCTTTTCATGTATACTACTGCTAAGACAAGTCTCCCCCATCCTATAACCATGCATTGGATTTTTCCTACCTAAATGCAGAACTTTACATTTATTCCTGTTAAAATTCATTAATGTTGCATTAGAAGATCACAGAATCATAGGGTTGGAAGGGATCTCCAGGATCATCTAGTCCAGCCCCCTCCACAATGCAAGAAATTCACAAGTACTGCTCCCTACACACACATCCAGTGACCCCTGATCCAAGCCCAGAAGATGGCAAAAAATCAAAAACAAAAAAGGGGAGGCCCTGCCAAACTGGTCTGGCCAAAAATTGCTGCTGGGGCCCCAGAACGGCAAACACCATTTCCCTGTGTAAGAAGAGGCCATGAGAACTAAGCACTGATGCAACCCTCCCTGCCTACCTTCTCGTCATCTGCCTAAATTCATAGAATCAGCATTGCTGTCAGATGGCCATCTAGCCTCTGTTTAAAACCTCCAAAGAAGGAGAGGCCACCACCTCCCAATAGGGTTTCCAGATCTGACTCAGGAAATATCTGGGGACTTCGGGGGTTATTGTATAGTGGGTTCTATGCATTGATGAGTCTCAGGAATGGTGATGGTAAGCTTTTTATTAAGCACAGCATAGTATCGGGCTGCACTACAAGATGGCCAATGGGGCCAAACTTATACACATCTCTGGGTTCCCGCTAGGGTTGCCAAGTCCAATTTAAGAAATATCTGGGGACTTTGGGGGTGGAGCCAGGAGACTTTGGGGGTGGAGCCAGGAGACATTGGGGGAGGAGCCAAGATCAAGGGTGTGACAAGCATAATTGAACTTCAAGGGAGTTCTGGCCATCACATTTAAGGGGACTGCACAAATTTTTAAATGCCTTCCTTCCATAGGAAATAATGAAGGATAGGGGCACCTTCTTTTGGAACTCATAGAATTGGACCCCCTAGTCCAATATTTTTGAAACTTGGGAGGTATTTTGGGGAGAGGCACTAGATGCTATACTGAAAATTTGGTGCCTCTATCTCAAAAAACAGCCCCCACAGAGCCCCCGATACCCGCGGATCAATTCCCCATCATTCCCTATGGGAATCATTCATGGAGGTGCATGATGGCTCTGGGGGCGGGGCTTCCCCTGCCGGCCAGCTGGCTGGGGGAGGGGGGAAGCCTGTAAAACCGGGGGATCCCCCTCTGGGACCTGGGGATTGGGAAGCCTAGTTCCCGCGCAAGCACATTATTGGGTCATTCAAACCAGTGGGGGCATGTGATTGGTCCAGGGCAGCAGAGATTTGGATTCTGCAGCCCATTGTCCCCAGGTCCCCAAGCTCAGTCCTTATGACTACAATAAGCCAGGCAGGAACACCCAAAGTCTTCCCTTGAGTACACATACATAACATCTAGGGTTACCAAATCCAATTCAAGAAATATCTGGGGACTTTGGGGGTGGAGCCAGGAGACATTGGGGCGGAGCCAGGAACAAGGGTGTGACAAGCATAACTGAACTCCAAGGGAGTTCTGGCCATCACATTTAAAGGGACAGCACATCTTTTTAAATGTCTTCCTTCCATAGGAAATAATGAAGGATAGGGGCACCTTCTTTTGGGGCTCATAGAATTGGACCCCCTGGTCCAATCGTTTTGAAACTTGGGGGGTACTTTGAGGAGAGGCATTAGATGCTATACTGAAAATTTGCTGCATCTACCTCAAAAAACAGCTCCCCCAGAGCCCTCGAAACCGCCAGATCAAGTCCCCATTATACCCTATGAGAATCGATCTCCACTTAGGGAATAATGAAGTGCTCAGCAGACGTTTCCCTCCCCCCGCCCCCGTTTCTGGTGACTCTGGTCTCTCTACTCACGAGTTGCTGTAAACTTCTTCAAAGTAACAGACACACCATCCCAAGAGGAAGGCTTTCCAATGGGAGGCTGAAGCCTCCGGAGGTGGAAAGGCACATGGTCCTCGGGGGGGCGGGGCTTCCCCCCGCTGACCAGCTGACTGGGGGCGGGAAGAAGCCTGGGAAAGTGGAAGAACCCCCGCTAGGACCTGGAATTTGGCAAGCCTAATAACTCCCCACTTAGTCCACAAGCCCCTAGGAAACATAGCTCTTTAGGTACGTAGGCTTGCGGTGCTCCCACGTCAACTGCCTGAGCGCGGGAGTGAGCGGTGGAGCAGTTACAGCAGTAGGTGTAGTGGGCTGAGGGGCCGGCGCTGCTGGGATCTCAGCCGGCTGGTCTTGGTCCCCAGAGGTTCCTGGTACTGATGGCAGTTCCCGCTCTGCCAGGATCTCGGGTGCTTGCAGGGGTGTGGCTGTAGGTCTTTCCACTTCTGCTGGCTCGGGGTCAGTTGCGTCTGGCATATCCATTGGATCCTCTGCACTTTCTTCTTCGCCTTCGACCCCCAGCACCTCCTGTGACTGTAATTAGTCAATGTGCTGCCTCATCATGAAACCCCCCCTCAGAGGTTACCTCATACATTACAGCACCCAATACCCTGGAGACTCGAGCAGGTATCCACGCTCCCCACCCCCCCTGAAGTTTTTGGTGAACACCAAGTCACCTGTATCAAAACCCCAGGGAGCTCAGACCGCCTCTGGTACCTCTTGTAGGTCTGGGGCACCGTCCGGGTGCATGCGGTCAAGCAGTGTTTTCAGCCACCAGACCATGAGGAGCTCAGCTGGGCTACGGCCGGTGATGGTACTCGGGGTGGAATATTGAGCCAGGAGGCACTCTTCTAGGCGGGCTTCCCAATCCCCATGGATGATGCAGTGGAGTGTTTCCTTTGTAGCCCGCACCATCCTTTCCGCTTGGCTGTTTGTGGCTGGGTGGAAGGGGGCTGACCTTATGAGCTTTATTACGTTTCGGCTGCAGAAATCCTGAAACTCGGCCGAGGTGAAGGCCGTACCATTATCAGATACCAACGTGTCGGGAAGGCTGTGTGTGGCAAAAACCTTGTGCAGCCCGGGAGGATATGGACGCTACCGGTAATACCTCCAGCCACTTAGAGTAGAATCCCACAATAAGGAAGAATATTTGCCCCTGGAAGGGTCATGCAAAATCGAGGTGTAGGTGGGACTAGGGGTTGTGTGTTGACTCCCACTGTTGTGCTGGGGCTCGGGGCGGAGCTGGACAGGTCTCCTGGCATGGTTGACAACGGGCCACCCAGGACTCAATAGTGTTGTTGATTCCAGGCTACCATACATAACTGCGGGCCAGAACCTTCATGTGCACTCACAGATTACCTCAGAAGGCATCTGGATCAAGGTGGGTCAGCGCTGCTACTATTGCTAGATCTTTCAGCAGCGTTTGACACGGTCGACTATGATCTAATGACCTACCGCCTTGCCAACATAGGAGTCCAGGGGATTGCCTTATAGTGGTTTTCCTCTTTTCTCCGTGGTTGGGACAAAGGGTGGCCCTTGGTGAGCAGACCTCTTTGCAACACCCACTAGAGTGTGGTGTACCACAAGGAGCTATTCTCTCACCAATGATGTTTAACATGTATATGCGCCCCCTTGCCCAGATTGCTTGAGGTTTTGGGCTGGGCTGTCACCAATATGCAGATCACACCCAGCTCTATCTGTTGATGGATGGCCATTCAGACACTGCTCTGGAGCATTTGACCAGGGCCTTGGAAGTCGTGGCTGGATGGTTCCGACAAAGCCAGCTGAAACTCAATCCAACCAAGACGGAGGTCCTGTACCTGAACCGTGGGGGACTAGAGGCGGTTCTGAGGAACCGCCTGTCCCCATATACGCCCCAGAGGTCGTTGCGATCAGCTGCACAACACCTCCTGACCACCCCTGACCCTAAAGATGTCCGACTTGCCTCAACTAGGGCCAGGGCCTTTTCAACCCTGGCCCCTGCATGGTGGAATCAGCTCCCTGTGGAGATCTGGGCCCTACCTGAATTACTGCCATTTCGTAGGGCCTGCAAGATGGAGCTGTTCTGCTGGGCCTATGGTTGAGGCAGCGGGCGTCCTATTATTCCATCATTTGGCCTCCCTTGTGATGACATCATGCTTATTACAGTACTATCCTATTGTTATTACCATCGTATAAAGTGGGCCTACAACTGGTTATTGATATGCCCTGGGCATTTTATTTATTGTTTTTACGGTTAATTTTAAATTGGTGTTTTCACTTTGATATGCAGGCTTTTATTGTTGATTTTATATGTTGTGATCTGCCTTGAGCCCATTTACGAGAAAAGGCAGAATATAAGCCTATTAAATAAAAAAATAAAATAAAAATCCCTGGATGGGTTTCGTGTAGCGCTGTTAGAACTTGCTGCCTCAGTATCAGGGGAACCACCACCCTGCTTCCCCACAACAGATAACCTTTGTGTACAGACAATTTGTCCCAGTGGGACGCAACAGCTAAGAATTCCGAGCCCACCTTGCTCTCAGGCCACCCCCTCCACATCCAGTCCAGCACCCAAGAGAGGGTTTTGTCCCTTGAAGAACAGCAAACAATGTCCTTGTCATGAACTGGGCAGTCCGGAAGGGACTCCAGCGACATGATCTGGTATGCTGGAGCTGGATCCAGGTCCACTGCAGGCAGTGGCAGGTGGCTCAGTGGCTGGAGGCTTTCTCTGGCCCACCTGATGTTGCTTGAGGGCATCGTTCCCATCAGAGTTGTCCAATGCTGAGGCAGGTCGAAGCTGGTGAATGCTGGCCCCCGGGCGGTGGGCCTTCTCCTTACTCGCATCCTCGGCGGCTGTGACAATCTGCAAAAACTTTGCCAGGGTGGGGTCGGCCTAGGGTCACCATCCCCAGGTCCCAGTGGGGGTTCTTCCACTTTCCCAGGCTCCTTCCTGCCCCCAGTCAGCTGGCTGGTGTGGAGAAGCCCCGCCCCCAAAGCCACCATGTGACTTTCCCCCTCCGGAGGCTCTAGTCTCCGATTGGAAAGGCTTCCTCTTGGGATGGGGTGTCTGTGTTACTTGGAAGAAGTTGGCAGCAACTCGTGAGTAGAGAGGCCAATCCCTCACTTCAGAGTCACCAGAAACAGCGGGTGGTGGGGGGGAGGGAAACGTCTGCTGAGCACTTCATTATTCCCTATGTGGAGATCGATTCTCATAGGGTATAATGGGGAATTGATCTGGAGGTTTCGGGGGCTCTGGGGGAACTTTTTTTGAGGTAGAGGCACCACATTTTCAGTATAGTATCTAGTGCCTCTCTTTAAAGTACTCCCCAAGTTTCAAAACGATTGGACCAGGGGGTCCAATTCTATGAGCCCCAAAAGAAGGTGCCCCTATCTTTCATTATTTCTTATGGAAGGAAGACATTTTAAAAAGTGTGCTGTCCCTTTAAATGTGATGGCCAGAACTCCCTTGGAGTTCAGTTATGTTTGTCACACTCTTGTTCCTGGCTTCGCCCCAATGTCTCCTGGCTCCACCTCCAAAGTCCCCAGATATTTCTTGAATTGGACTTGGCAACCCTAGGTCGGCCTCCATCGCGATCTGAAGACAGGCTTTTGTGTCCTGGAGGTCATGAGTGAACTTCATGAGTCTTTGAGTCGTGCGCCGTACTCTGCTTTCATGCCCATGTTGTGCAGGAGGGTGAGGTAGGATGATACAGTCTCATTCGGCTCTTGGTTCCTGTGGATGAACTGCAGCTGTTGGGTGAGGTGGGTTGACTTTGGAACAAAATGGCTTGTGAGAGCATCAATGATCTGGTGAAAAAACGACAATTCGAGCATTGTTGGCGCGACCAGACCCTTAGCAAGTTACAGGGTGGCGATGCTGCAGTTGCTCAGCAAAATGGCCTTCTTCATCTCCAGTTCATCAGCCTTGATTCTTTGACCACGAGGTGGTACTTGAGTCTTTTGACCAATGCTTCCCAGGCCTTGGGCTGTGCTGTGTCAAACTCCAGAATGGAATTTTGCAATCAGGACATGGTGGCCATGGTCAGGCTGGGCAGCAGTGCCTGTTGCGTGGTAGCACTGGAGCTCGGTGCACTGGGCGATGCTGGTTGGCTCTGGGCCTTGCTCATCTGGATTGCATCCTCGTCACCACTATTGTATCGTGGGTTCTATGCGTTGAGGAGTCTCAGGAACAGTGATGACAAGCTATTTATTAAGCACAGCAGAGTATCAGGCTGCACTACAAGACTGCCAATTGGGTCAACAGGGCCAAACTTATATACATATCTGGGTTCCCGCGGAAGCACGTTATTGGAGCATTCAAACCGGTGGGGGCTTGTGATTGCTCCAGGGTGGCAGAGATTTGATCCTGTAGCCCATTGTCCCCAAGCTCAGTCCATATGGCTCCAATGAGCCAGACAGGAACACCCAAAGTCTTCCCTTGAGTCCACATACATAACACCGGTGGAGCCAGGAGCAAGGTCATGACAAGCATGATTGAACTCTGAAGGGAGTTCTGGCCATCACATTTAAAGGAACCACATGCTTTTTAAATGTCTTCCCTTAATTGGACCAGATACTATGTTGAAAATTTGGTGCCTCTGCCTCAAAAAACAGGTCCTCCTGAGTCCCTGATACCCATGGATTGATTCTCCATTATACCCTATGAGGTATAATGGCAAAAAAACCCATACACGCTTCCTGATAACCCTGAAGCAGGTGGGGGGGAGGGCTCCAAACCAGGTGATCCCCACCCCCAACAGGGTTGCCAGGTCCAATTCAGAAAATATCTGGGGACTTTGGTGGTGGAACCAGGAGACTGTCCCATTCCCTAAAATAAATAAAAACATAGCAGTAGTTCCCCTGAATACAGCTGTCATTTCCTTGCCCCCCAGCAGCTGGCTACACTTCCATAAAATGAAACACAAAGCATACAAAATTAACACTGTTTTGCAAGCCCACAGTTTTGTGATTTCACTGGAGCAATTTATTCATGAGAATTGTTGATCAGATAATTTTATATTTTTATTTCTGCTGTGATCCTCGTGCTTTTTCTTCATGTTTTATTTTAAAAATTGCATTGCCAGATCCTACTACTCCCCCATTTTTCCATTTTAAACAAAATATCACAATATATAATAATATATTATCAATATAATATTTTAAGCATGTTTGTATTTTAAGTTAAAAATATCTCTATTTGTGTTTATCTGTATCCTTTTTTTCCCACTGAGCTTACCTCGGAGCGACGTCCCTCTTCACCATGCAGCGTCTGCGAGGCTTTCCCACCAACTGCTCCGAGGCTGCTCCGAGGAACCAGGAAGTTCCCGAACTTTTGCGTCACAAATGGAAACCTCTAAAAACCAGTTTACGTTAGCGACGCAAAAGCCGCGACTCTTCTTGGTTACTCGGAGCAGCCTCAGAGCAGTTGGTGGGAAATCCGCGCAGACGCTGCACGGTGAAGAGGGACGTTGCTCCGAGGTAAGCTCAGTGGGAAAACGGCCTATATCTCCAATACCTGGCATTACATTTAATGACACATATGGCTTGGCCCCACAAAGTTCCACTTGAGTCAATTCCAGCCCTTTATCTAAAGCCTCCATTTTCTCCAAGGGGAACTGTGTTGTCGTGAGTGACTCAGCATGCCTGGACGTTGTGGGGGCATTACATCACACTAAATATATATAGGTGTTATCTCCTTGAATGGGATTCCTCTCTTTGTCTTAACCTGGGAGCTGCCCCCTGATCCCTCCTCCTCTTTCTTTCACTTTATCCTCTCACACTCTGCACATGGCCTTCCATGGAGGCACATATCTCTGCTGGTCTCTCATGTGGAGATAATGCCCTCACTCCCACACACATAATGCCAGACAATGTGGCCATTTGTTATAGGGAAAGCACTCTCAAGATAAGGGTTATTTCTCTTTTCTTTGACTGTAACCTGAATGTGAAGTGGATCTATTTGAATAAATCATGTAAGTTTACTGTTTTTGCAAGATACTTCTTGGGAGATTTATTTACTGCATTCAGTATCACTCTTCTATGACTGGGAGAAATTCTGCCATATTAACCAAATACCCCAATAAACTGATCTTTGGAGATGAGCTGTAATTCTGGGAGATCCTAGGCCCCACCAGGAGGCTGGCATCCCTACCTTTCCTTTACTATACTGGACAGTGTCTACAGCTGGGATATGGTTGCTAGGTCTACTTAACCTGACTGGTGGGGGGTGGGAGGGAGCCTTCTGGGAGTGGGGAGAGCAGGGCCATGTCACTGCACATAGCATCGTCAATATGATGACATCACATGGAAGTGATGTTATCACACCAGGCACAATGTGTCTGATGTGATGATGTCACTTCCACTTGATGCCATTGTGCTGTTGATGTGGGAGAGAGCTATTTGGGGGTGGAGCTTTCCCCACTGGCCAGCAGCGGATTGGAGTTCCTGAAATCAGGGGAAAACCCATCCTGGCTGAGGGTCTGGAAACCCTAGGCTGGAAGCATAGAAGGTGGAGTGCTTGCAAGTAAACTGATGTGGGAAGGGCATGCAATTTGACAAGAGTGGGCCCCACCAGAAGCCTTGGGCCCCAGCAGCTACGTCACCTCAGGTTACGGAGATGCTGGCCCTGCAGATATGTGTTCTGTGCCTCTCAGGTGAATACCACAGGCCTGATTTTTCCTTTGGGCTGGGAACAGCCAGTACATGATGGTCTACTGAGCATAAGGCTCTCTGGGGCATATATGGAGAGGCGAGGTTCCTTAGATATGTTGGTCCCAGGCCACATAGGCCTTTAAAGATCCATACGAGCATCTTGAAATGAATACAGAAAGGATCACAAAATCCCAAAACTGAAATGATATCAAGGCAGGAAGCACCAGAAGACATATTTGCTTAGTGTGGGATCTGGGAACAAGGACAGATAGCATTGAACCAACTGGATAATTAATTGAATTGGAGGATGGAATGGAAAATAAATCAAAACAAATGCCAGTCAACCCATTTTCTAATAGAAAAGTAATATTAACTGCCTTAAAACGACAAAGAAAGGAGTTAGTTTTGTATTTTGTTCTGAGATGTAAAAACCTGACCTGCCATGCCAAATTGGAAGGCGGCAGAACAGTAAAGCTAAGCCCTGCTGCAGGCAAATTGTTCCTCTTCAGTAAAGATATGAGTATTTACCAAGAAACTCCTTTCATTTGTGTCAGCTGTGGAAAGTGGGATTTGGAAAATCCTTTCTCTGTGCCAGTTTGGCAAAAGGAAATCCACACTTTTGTCCAGGTCATGTTTTTTGGCAGACAGAGCAGATTTCCACAGTTTATTTGCTTTGATGGTCCCGCCCCTTCCCAAACCTCACCTTCACCATGGGGGAGGGGCACCTGTGTGTTTCTCCTTCATTTCCATCTTGAGAGTTCTGGCACCTCTTTTTCCAGAGAAAAAAAAGCCCTGATACCAGCTATCTTATTTACAGTCCTTTTCCTAATAAACTCAGCACAGAATTTGCCTCTTTTACTGCTGCTGCTCACATAATAATATTGCTATAGTATGTGCCCAAACATGGATACATTCATGTGGCTTCCTAGCTTTTCCCTTTGGAGTAGTAAACAAAAATCACACTGAACTCATGTATATATAGATGAGTAAGTCAACCACAGATTTTGTTAGTCTTTAAGGTGCTATTGGAGTCTTCCTCTTTTCTACTGCTACAGACAGACTACCACAGCTACCAATCTTGATCTATCTCTGTGTATATCTGTTTTCTTGGAATAGTACTGTGCAACAAGGGACAAACAACAACAATAACAAGGGACAAGTTGTACAGTTTTGTGCAAGCAGAACCTTTAAGGATCATATGCATATATTTGGTTTGATTACTCAATGCAAAGGGCTCGGCAGTAATATTCAATTTAGCCACAAGGTGGGGAAAATGTTTAACTTATGAAGCCATCATATTTTACTTTGATGAAATGTATGTCTGGCATATCCAGACATCTGAAGAAGTGTGCATGCATGCAAAAGTTTATATCTTGAATTAAACTTTTGTTAGTCTTAAAGGTGCCACTGGACTCAAACTTTGTTCCAATTTTTTCTTTGCTGTGCCTACATGATGCAACCAGAAACTTTAGTAAAGATTAGAGTTTTCATGTTGCTGGACATTTTGTACACATAATTATTACATGTACAGCCTGCCATTTTCCATTTTGGAATTCAAGGCAGTGCTTCACTGGATTTCTAGAAGACCTCCTGTCCAGGCATTGATCAGGATATGATCTATTCAGTTTTAATATGGTTACAGTCCATGTGCTTTCTAACTTTATTCTGGGAGCCAGTTTGGCATAGTAGTTAGAGTTGTCTGCCTGCCTGTCTGCATGCATGTGTGTAGAGAGAGAAAGAGATACTGCACCCCCACCCCCTGCCAGGCTGATTCTACTATATGGGAGAGCAATGGAACTCCCACAACCTGACATTCTGTCTGATCTGTGATTTTGCTTGCTTTGTGTGAGAGAGCTGTCCTGACTGAGTTTGGATTATTAAATATAAAAGTGCCCACATTTCAAACTTTTCTACTAGTAATCTGAGCATTTTAGACAACATTTCAGTTTGGCGTAGTGCAGTAGGGCTTTTTTTTTTTTTTTGTAGCAGGAGGTCCTTTGCATGATAGGCCACACACCCCTGATGTAGCCAATCCTCCAAGAGCTTACAGGGCTCTTAGTACAGGGCTCTTAGAAATCTAACTGCTCATTTCTAGCAAGTGGGGAAGCTAAAAACATTTAACTCAATAATTTGAAGCTTATCCCTCTTTTGCCAGTCACTTATTTACCAATAATTGATGTGACTGACTGCATCTTCCTAAGGATCAAGTGTGTGAGTGAATACATAGTTGTTTAGTTTTCAGGTTATATAGAGATTATGGAACCAATAGCGACAAAAAAACCATTAATGTGAAACCTCCCCCATGGTGATCCTGAAAGAAAAACTAAATAATAGGCTATGCAGTTTTCTACCAACTCTCTTTAAAAATCTCTATACAGTCATTGCTTCTTTTCAGTTCCAACATACGTGCATAGATGACAACTATTTTTCCCCCAGATGATAAATAAATACAATAATGTTTTTGGATTGCAGAGAACAATAAATAATAACCATTTGTTAAGTAAATGTGGAAGTGTGGATTTTCCATGCTAAGTAACTATAATAATACTAAAAGCATTTTTGCAGCAATTTTTGTGTCAGGTAGTTCATATGCATTATATGTCATCCTTACAAAGACCCCAAGTGGCTGCTTGGGGTGGCACAATGAGGAAGGCACAGATGCCTGCTGGAAAAAAGTAAAGGGCACATTGTGTCCATGGTTGCTTTTTATACCTATGCTACTACTGAATTAAGCCCCTGTGTCACGGGCAACCAGAGGTATCGGAGGAGGCAACGGGTATACCTAGCTTGGATTGACTCAAAATCTTGAACTGGTCTTGCAGTGACCTCATAGGTAAATCTGAGGAAACTAAGCGATAGCAATGGCTTGATGAGGCAAGACTTGAATCAGCTATCAGAGAGCAATTCCTAGTACAATGAATGAATAGCAGAATTGATCAAGATGGATAGTCGTGTCAGTTGGTCTGTAGCAGTAGAAAAGAGAAAGCACCTTCAAGACTAGCAAAATTTGTGTCATGTCATGAGTCACTGCTCACTGTTTCAGATATCTTATGAAAGCTCATCCCCTGCAACAAGTTTTGTTAGTCTCTAAAGTGCTACTAGGCTCTTGCTCTTTAATACTGCAGAAGAATTGATAGTAGACATTATGTGCCAATGATGTCATCAGAGCTTTTTTTGAGCAGGAATGCATAGGAACACAGTTCCGGCTGGCTTGGCATCAGGGGGTGTGGCCTAACATGTAAATAAGTCCCTGCTGGGCTTTTTCTACAAAAAAAGCCCTGAATGTCATAGTATGCATGGGTGGTTTTCATTTCCTCTTTGCAAGTCTCCAGACTGCTTCTCTGAATCTGGAAGAATCGAAAGAATAAAGGTCTGGTGGGAGCAACTTCTTGAAAGGCAAACTGTTGAAAAAAATGAGGCCTCTTTGTGTTCCTCCATTGGCCAGATTTTAGAAAGCCAAATGAATTCCCTGGAGTAAATATAATCATTTGTAAAAATACATACGCACAGTTTGAAGTAGCACTTTAAAAAAGACTCTGTACAGCAATTTCTGGAAGAAATGAGTATGGCATATAAATGTTAAATATTATTATTGATTTAAAAGCTAGTACCTTGTAGAGTTGTTCCTTTATTGCTACTTTTTGGACCACTTTCATATACATGTTTCATGATCTCGTACCTCTGGGAAGAAGATTGGGAGTACGTATGGTTTGCAACACTTCTCTCCATCTCTCTTACATGAATTCTCCCCTATCCCTTTTCACTGTTACCAGGGCCTTTTTTCCTGGAGGAACATGGTGGGATGGCGCTCCAAAACCATTTCACAGAAACAAAATTATCAAAAAATGTTTAAATGTTGATGAGGGGAACCTTTTTGCTTCTTCTTTATTTTCCTCCTGAGAGTTCTGGTACCTCTTTTTCAAGATAAAAAGCTCTGATATGCAGATATAACACAATGTCATATCTGCATTGATAGTAACTCTGTGATTTGCTTTAAATCAGAGTTTGAAACCAGGGCTTGATGTTCTTAGTATTAGCATTAACCATGGCTAGTGTGAACCTTGGTGCAGACAAATGTTTACATTACATCACATTTAATACAAAAATGGAAGGGAGACAACTCAGAAGCCCTTGAGGCACTTCCAATTTTTAACTTAAGAATGACTGGGAAACATATTATATCTATACAAAGTAGGTGTGTGTGTTTGCTTTTAAACCCAAATGGTATTGACATTATTCTTTCAGGCATTTACATTTAGAGTTGAGAAGTATAGCAGAAACTTGCCTGGTGAATTCCCTGCACAGTTTTAGAAATAAAGCTGAAACCAGACCTGTTATTTCAGTGCACAATGAATGAGCTTTTCTTTGATGTTATGTTCCATTTGGGTTGCTTTCACTGTGTAAACTACTTCCCTGGGACATACAGGAGCAAGAGGCTTTATAAATGAAAGCTATATTGTATTATTTCCACTTTTTCTCCAGTTCTTAAAAGTCACTTGATACACTAGGAAATTTTATCTCCATAATGTACCAATACAGGCTAGAATATATGTTGTATAAGACCTGCAATAACAGAACAAGATAATCCCACAGGGCTTTCTGACTAGCAGTCTTTCTTTTTCACTAATAAGGTTGACACACTTTGTCAGCAGCAAAAGGTACTCCGCGCTGGATCTGGCAGTTCAGGGTACTTAGCGGAGGTGCAGAGGTCAGTGAGGAAAGTTCAATCAGTTGCTGGTAATAGACCTAATGCTATACTGAATTTGGGGATTGAATACATTGTTTTGGAAACCATTTCAGAGAAGCAGTGCATCTGGTGTGTCTGCACAAGGCAGATATAGGAAACATTGTGTTGAAGTTTGAAGCATTTGACAAAGAGAGCTGTGTTTCTCAAAAGTTTATGCTACAATAAAATTTGTTAGTCTTAAAGGCGCTGCTGGACTCTTTAATGAACAAAGTGAACGACCGGAGTTCTCTGTAATTACGCGACGTGAGCGCCAAGTGAGGGCGCGGCCAGGGTGATTGACAGTGGCGGCTGGGGTTGCTACCGACGAAGGGGAAGCCTGCGGCGGCGGCCCCGAGGCCACTGACCATCTTGGTGGATCGAGGGTCCCTGATTGGACTGGCCAACTTCACCGGAGGAACTGTAGAGCCCTGAGGCGTGACTGGGAGGCACGGGGGGGGGGGGTTTGCCTCCCTAGGCCTGCCGGGTTGCGCCAGGGGTGTTGGCCGAGGACTCATGGACCCTGATACATATCCCACCCTACACCCAGATGTGCGACCACTGTCCCCAGTGTAGCACACGTCGTAGTATAAGCTCGATACCTGCACCTGTCTTCGCACTTTATCTACTCAGCACCTTACTTAGCACTTTACCCAATTTTCAGAAGACCTTGCACTGACTTGCACGACAGCACTTTCCTTATTTAACATCCTACCTCCTTCCACTCACAATTGACTATTTATAACAATTGATTATAAAGCTCTGGCTACAAACCAAGAACATCTATGAGCACTAGCACTTTAAGAACTGTACTTGAAAGAGTACCACCTAGTTGGCAGCCTGACTTCCACTCTCCATTAAGACAAGTAGTTCATTATATTGTTGGTAACTATGGGGATTGAAATTAATTAGTTAATTAATTAGTGATTATTAATTGTTTAGCACTGAAGGTCATTTATTTATTTATTAGCAGATTAATTTGAGGGGTGAAATTGGGGGGTTTATTTATTAATGTGCTATCAATGTTTTAACGTTTGCTAATCAATTGGAGAGAGTTAAGGGTTGGGGGGTTTAAAATTAATTAACTATGGATTAAATTTATAGTGACCGACAATTTTAGGGAGGAAGTAGAAGAAGTGGAGGGGGGGAGGGAGGCTAAGATTAGGATAAAATAGGTGGGGGGGGGAGAAGAGAAGGCAACTCGGTATTGGTGGAGAATATACGGGCGCAGGTGGGATGTCTGACCTGGGGATCCCAGTGCTCATGGGGAGGGGAAGGTATGACAGTGGGAGCAGACAGAATGACAAGGGAAGGAGGCGGAGACAAAACAGTGCTCGGCCTCCTTCCAGCCTGCGTCCCATCCCGACAGTGACAGGTAGTGGGGCTAAGAAGAGCCCGTCTCCGTCATTGGTGTTATGTAATGCCAGGTCCATAAACAATAAGACCTCAATCCTTAGGGAATTCCTGCTTAAACGGGATATGGACCGGGCTTGCGTGACTGAGACCTGGGTGCGGGATGGGGAGACAGTGGCTCTCTCCCAGATGGCGTCCCCAGATTACTCGGTCTTTCACCAATCACGGACAAATGGGCAGGGGGGAGGGGTGGCGCTACTCATATGGGAGGATTACTCCTTCAGGGCTCTTCCGGCCTCAACGATTGACAGTCTGGAGTGTGCCGGTTTGGCGTGGGATGTGTGGGAGGGGTTGGCGATCTGGCTGGTGTACCGTCCACCTAACGCACCGGCCAGCAGCTTACCATCCCTGATGGAGGCTGTGGCAAGCTGGACATTGGAGTTCCCAAGGCTTATGGTCTTGGGTGATTTCAATGTCCATGCGGATGACATGGCCTCCAATCAGGCGCAGGACCTAGTGTCTTCCATGGCGACACTGGAACTCTCCCAATTTGTTACCACTCCCACGCATCAGGCCGGGCACATGTTAGACTTGATCTTTGTGTCCGGGATTCTGGTGGACGATATCGCTGTAGAAGCGGTGCCATGGTCGGATCACCTAGCCCTCAAGGCTCGTGTGGGTGCGCCACCCCAACCCTGTATGGGCGGTGAGCCTATTTTGGCTCGCTCGCGGAGTCTGAAGGACCCTGAGCGGTTCCAAATGGCTCTGCGGGACCCCTGGCCCCCTAGCGATTCCCTTGATGACCTGGTAGAGACCTGGCACGACAGGCTATCCAGGGCCATCAACGAGATCGCACCCCGGCGTCCTCTGCGTCACCGTAATAGGCTGGCTCCATGGTACACCTCAGAGCTACGCCAGCTGAAACAGGGACTCAGATGACTAGAGAGGCGGTGGCGGCATACTCGTGACAAAGCAACGAGAACATCCTACAGAATGTTTATGAAGTCTTATGAGATGGCAGTCAAAGCCGCAAAGAAAGATTACTTTGCGGCTAGGATTGGGTCTGCAAATTCGCGCCCGGCACAATTATTTAAGATAATTGAGAATCTGACTACTCTGCCTCAAGGCAGACCAAACATGAGAGAATTGGAAATAGGCTGTGAGGCTTTTGTGAATTTTTTTGCAGATAAAATCTCGTCGCTCCGCCAGGACCTTCCCGCCACATTGGATACAGTACAAGAACCCGAGGCTCCGTGCCTGTCTTCCGATTTTATCTTGGACCACTTCGATGCACTTAGCTTAGGGGAAGTTGACGGAATTCTCTCTACTGTGCGCCCTACAACTTGTGATCTTGACCCATGCCCCTCCTGGCTAATTAAATCTTGCCAGAGGGAGCTTAGATATCCTGTACGGGATATCATAAATAGATCGCTCTTGGAAGGGCAATTTCCAACATCCTTGAAAGAGGCTATGGTCTGCCGTCTCTTGAAAAAAAGTACAGCAGACCCGGCCAAATTGGCGAATTACCGACCGGTCTCGAACTTACCATTCTTAGGTAAAGTTATTGAGAGGGCAGTGGTGCTACAGTTACAGAGTTTTTTGGATGACACTTCTGCCTTAGACTCCCACCAGTCCGGCTTTCGTCCGGGCCATGGGATAGAGACAGTGCTGGTCGCCTTGGTGGATGACCTCCAGCGGCATCTGGATCGAGGCGGCGTGGCGGTACTGAAGCTGTTAGACCTGTCAGCTGCGTTCGACACGGTCGACGATCGGTTACTGGCCCGCCGGCTCGCCGACACAGGGATTAGGGGGTTGGCCTTATAGTGGCTTTCCTCCTTCCTTGATGGACGGGGACAAAGGGTGGCAATTGGGGGAGAGCTGTCCCGGAGGCACCCACTAGTGTGTGGGGTGCCACAAGGTGCAGTCCTCTCCCCGATGTTATTTAACATCTATATGCGCCACCTTGCCCAGATTGCTCGGAGGTTTGGGCTTGGGTGCCACCAATATGCAGATGACACCCAGCTCTATCTACTAATGGACGGCCGACCTGACTGCGTCCCAGAAAACCTGGACCTAGCATTGCAGGCCGTGGCAGGTTGGCTCAGGCTAAGTGGGCTGAAGTTGAATCCAACGAAGACAGAGGTCCTTTGCTTGGGCCACGGTGTCCCGGGAAGGGAAATCCCCCTTCCAGTTTTTGATGGTGTGCTGCTGAAAGCGGCCCACAGGGTCAAGAGCTTGGGGGTTCTTCTGGAGCTTTCATTATCAATGGAAGCACAGATAGCGGCCACTGCCAAGTCCGTGTTCTTTCACCTTTGACGGGCGAAGCAGTTGGCCCCCTTCCTGGAGCGCCGGGACCTAGCAACGGTGATCCATGCTACGGTCACCTCAAGACTGGACTACATGGGGCTGCCCTTGTGCTGAACTCGGCGGCTGCAGCTGGTGCAGAATGCGGTGGCTAGGCTGCTGTTGGATCTCCCAAGATGGGAGCACATACAGCCGGGTTTATGCGGACTGCACTGGCTGCCAGTGGTGTACGGAGTCCGTTACAAAGTGCTGGTTATCACCTTTAAAGCCCTATTTGGCCAAGGACCTGCCTACTTGAGGGACCGTCTCTCCCCATATGAACCCCAGAGAGCGCTGAGGTCAGCTGGAAAGAACCAGCTGAATATCCTTGGGCCAAGGGAGGCCAGATTGAAGACCACCCGGGATCGGGCCTTTTCCATTGCAGCCCCACTGCTGTGGAATCAACTCCCGGAGGAGGTACGGGCCCTGCGATGTTTAGACGAATTCTGCAGGGCCTGTAAGACCTACCTCTTCAAAATAGCCTTCACCTATTACCGAGTCAAGAAAGTCTCGCTGGACATGTTTTAGCCACTGAATTTTATTAAAGACCTAAGTTATAGCACCATAATGTTAATTTTAATGTAAGTCGTTAATGATTTAATGATGATTTTATAATTGTAACTGTAATTACTATGTATGGTTTTATTGTATTTTTAAATTCGTATGCTGTGAGCCGCCCTGAGCCTGCCCTGGCGGGGAGGGCGGGATATAAATAAAAAGTATTATTATTATTATTATTATTATTATTATTATTATTATTATTATGATGTTTTGAAGCTTCCAGTCACCACAGTCGAGACTCACGTGGCCTTACTGGACCACCCAGCTGGCAAGTGATTGTTTTCCATAGTGCACAGTGTCATTGCTACATAACTGATCCTACTGGTTTTCCATAATGAATAAGGACATGTCCCAGGGGAAGAGTAAACCCTCAGTCTTTCATGCTGTGTTATATCATGTCAGAGCAAGCACAGCATAATAGTGTTTGCATCTCTTATTGTCTGTAGCTACCACTTTCCTCTTTTGTTTACTCCTTTGGTAATGAGGTTAGCCATGCTTCCAAAGTCCTTCTCAGATAGTGAGTTTCCACATTACCAGAAGCATTTGCAGATATGCAATTCCTAAGGTCCAAGCCTTTGATTCGTCCAGAGTTGTATTCCCAGAAAGCAAGCAGCAAAACAAATTAAAAACATGTTCAAAAGCATTCCTGGAATAGTGGCACTTTTGGAAAGATTTTTGATATTGTTATTTTGTTGACCAAGAGTGGTTCTTTTGAAATCTGTCATTTTTGTACTGAAAGAATTGCTGTGGATCCCATGGGTTCATAAGCAGAACACTACAGGATCTTTTCACCACCACTTCCTTTCCTCAGCAGACCTTTGCATGCTGTCAGGTCTATGTGACCATCATGGACATTGTGCCATATGGCCTTGGGAGCTGCAGCAGAGAGGCAATCTGGAAAAATTACCCTCCCTCCTTCTTTTGCAATCATAGCAAACATCACTCAAGAAATGACCTGTGTTTGAGTAACAATTACAAGATCCTTCTTTTCCAGCAGTAGACTGAGACTCAGTGGAAGAGCATCTGCTTGGCATGCAGAATGTCCTGAGTTCAATCACAGTATTGAGAGGGTTTTTTTAAAAGGTAGTAAGTGATGTGAAATACCTGAGCACATGAAAAGCCACTGCCAGTTGAAATAGGCAATACTTACCTTGATAGAGCAATAGTGTAAGGCATATTAATGTACAGGTGTTCAGCAGTGGTGTCCTAGTCTAAAATGGCAAACTCTCAAGGCTATAGGTACTACCTATAAACCTGATCCTTGATGGTGAATACAATCCCATCTGAAGCAAGTATATTCCCATTCATCTAGTCAATTGAACCCACCACCCTTGTCATCATTGTTCTTTTGCCTGCATCAAGCTTCAGTCCCATCTATCTGCTCATTTGTCCACTCACCCACCCATCCTTGTCTATATTGCCCAGATGAATGGTCCTCAAGAACCATCTTGGCATCTGCTGAATTGGACATTGCTATTGGTTTGTTATGCCCTGCCCCATGGGAGACATTGGTGGGTGCCAGAGATGGTTATGTGCTGGTTGTTTTAAATTTTTATGTTATTAATTGCATTCATTGTTTTTGTTCCTTGTGCTGTGTGACCCACCCTGAGCCCACTTTGTGGGGAGGGTGGAATATAAATAAATAATTAATAACATTCATGCACCCAACCACCCATCCCTCCCTCCAATTTCAAGTACTCTTCCAGGGTGCTTAATAAACCTAATACAATGAAACATTGTACCTGATAGATAAGCTTTCAGCTGCTGTTGATGTTTTTGTTCTTCTCTGACTGTAGTTTTGAACCAGACTTCTGTGTTAACGTCAAATTAATTATAAGTAGCTTAATTAATATTCCTACTGCCCATCCTCCAAAACTGCCACCATTTTAGCTACAGCAGATGGTGTTTGTAGTAATCCAGTAAGATTAATCTCCAAGGATTTGTACAGCCAGCCCCCTCGATCTTCAAGTGTATTTTCACCCCCAAGTGGGAAATGCAAACTTCTAGTAAGTAGTTATTCTACTCTTCTAGTAAAATATGTGATTCAGATGTATGACTCCCATGGCCTCTTAATCCCTGCTTTACACTTGAAGTATGAACTGCAAATTCAAGAAGAAGCACACTAGAATCAGAATATTGTTTCAACCCTGTGCTGTCTCAAAAAAGAGCAAAACACATCTACAATAAAACCAAACTGGAAATAAAAAGTCAGTTGGAACAGAGCCAAACAGTCACACTCAGTACTCTTATTAGATCAATATCATTCATCCCAAAGGTGTGCTTGAGAAAACAGTTTGTGTTCTGAGGGGAACATATTAATTAATGAAACACCCCCATCAGCTCAGATTACCCAGTCACAAAGAAGAGTGCCCACTGTAGCTCTGCCTGGATCCATTGCTCTGGCCTTGGTGCCTTCGAACAAGTCTCTGCTGGAGTGGATAATTTTGCTAAATTATCCACTCCAGCAGAGACTTGTTCGAAGGCACCCATTAGGCTAGAGCACTCAAATAGGATTCAGGCAGATACGCTACAGTGGGACTCTATCTTTGTGACTTGGGGATAATCCTGAGACTGATGGGGGTGGAGCCAAAAGAGCTTCCTATTCCCTAAATAAATAAAAATACAGCTGTGCCGTTCCCCTGTATATAGTCTTCATTTCCTCATCCTCTTTTTTTTGGCCTACCCTGGCAGCTGCACTTCCACTAAATGAAAGTGAAATTTGTCAACCCCCCGCAAGTCATCTTGTCAGGCTTTGGGAGCATTTCCAAGCATGGCTTTTAATAGGGACACACACACTAGCACAGCAGCCAAAATAAACAGAGTTTGCAAGCTCATACTTTCGTGATCTTACCGGGGCAATTTACTCACAGGAGTCGCTGAATGTAACAATCTGCTGTATTTCAACCAGCTTCTTCAAAAGGGAACAGGAAAAGAGAGTATCCTAGGGGGTGGAATTTTCTTCAATCCTGTAATCAGGTTTTAGCTAACTTTCCTATCTATTTTACTTAAAAAAATGACTTCTGAAGTGAATGCAAAACAGAGGGACTCTGTTCTCTGCCTTTCTCACAGCTTCCAGAAGAGCTAAGGTGACTCATGTCTCTGCTGGTCTTCAGGAAATCCTGGGATTCTTTAGACAAGCTTTTTATAAGGGCAACAGGACTACTGAGTTTTCCTTTATCCCTTTTTATCCCTTTTTCATACAATTTCAGCCCCAAACTGATGAATCTAGCATAGTTTGGCCTCCTTCCTTCCCCTTGTACCAGCAAATCCACACTATTGCCCAATAAAACCAGACAAGTCTGTATTTTCATCCTTAGAGATGCATTCACTGGCAGGATTAGGTAGGGAATTTTCTCAGGTAAGGAAGGAGCTCATATAACTTGGACATTGTGGACTGCACTTGTTTCCTTTACGATTAGTTTTGAAATGACAGAGACATCTGTGGTGTTAATGGTATGAAAATATCTTTTTTTTTGTTGAATGTCCTACTTTCAGTTAAGCTATTAGCAAAATACTATTCATTTCAACTGGAAACAAGTCTCTAGGTGGGCTATTTTGGTGCTGGAATTACATCATTCTTAGTACTAAGCAAAATATAGAATACTGACAAGAATTTCAAAGAGTTGTTCCTAAAAGCATGACTAACATTTATGTCCAGGAAGATTTATTTTCCTGCTAGCAAAAAAGACTAGTTGACAAATCCACACTGATTTATGCAAACTCACTTGAAAGAAATACTTTAAATCCCGCCTCTTCTTCAGGATAGGGAGCAGTCCAGCCAGAGAGTTCAAGCATCAAGCCTGCTGAATTCCAAGAAAAAGCAGCCCATGGGCTTGCTGGCACTGCCAAACCACTTAAGAAAGATCAACAGAGAGACCAATTTTCTCCACTGTGGTGGTTCTGAAAAATCACTGCATTATACAAGGGGTTAAAAGGCTGGAGCAGTTAAAGGAATAAATCACACCCTGCAAACTAGCCATTTTCTTCAGGGGAGCTGATTTGTGCCATCTGGAGAGCAGTTGTAATGTTGAGTGATCTCTCAAGTGATCCTGGAGAGATCCCAAGGAGGAAATGGCTGATTTGCAGTGTGGCGTCTATGGCACTGTACCTGTCTGAGGTCCCACTCCTCCTCAAACCCTACCCTCTCCAGACTCCACCCCTCAAAACACTGCTGGAAGAATAAAAATTGGCAAGCAGCCCAGAAATCAAAACCACCGTATATATATAAGAATAGAAGAGACTCCCTGTTAGGTATCACAAAGCTCCGTTAGTGAAACAGGGCTCAGATACTTGGTTAATAGTTTCACATAGCCCTTGGGTAGGAAGCTGCAGTTTGCATGATTGAAAATCTGAAGAAACAAGCTACAATCCTGCACTTACTTACTTGGGAGTAGACCCTATAGATATCAGTAAACATTTGTAGAACCAAGGTGCTTAATATGTTTACACAGGCGTCTTCCATCTTCAAGCTACAATCCTGCACTTATTTACTTGGGAGTAGACCCTATAGATATTAGTAAACATCTGTAGAACTAAGGTGCTTAATATGTTTACACAGGCGTCTTTCATCTTCAAGCTGATGCTTTAAGGTAACAGCTACATCACATCCAGTTGAATCCCTCTGGAATTCAATCACTCGATATATTCAGTTCTGTACCCTGCTACTGCAAGAATAAACAAGGGAGGAGACTTTAGTCCTAAGCCTTCCCAGCTCTTTGCTTTTGCTTTGTGTCCATGCAGGTCATTCCATTTTGCTGGTTGTTATCTGATTTACACCAATGTGGTTGGAACAGAACTGGGCATTATCTTTTGAGTTCATTCAGTGTCAGAAGAACAGTTTTCATCATTTTTATTCATGTATTGTATTATAAAAGGTAAAGGTAGTCCCCTGTGCAAGCACCAGTTGTTTCCGATTCTGGGGTGATGTCGCATCACGACGTTTTCACAGCAGACTTTTTACTGAGGTGGTTTGCCATTGCCACCCCCAGTTATCTACACTTTCCCCCCAGCAAGCTGGGTACTCATTTCACCGACCTCAGAAGGATGAAAAGCTGAGTCAACCTTGAGCCAGCTACCTGAACCCAGCTTCCACTGGGATCGAACACAAGTCATGAGCAGAGCTTGGACTGCAATACTGCAGCTTACCATTCTGCACCACGGGGCTCTGTGATAAAAAGCCTGTTCCACCAGGCTTTTGGTTGAGGGCAGCAATGGTCTACATTCTGGCTGGCACTCTTCCTTGTGCCAGCCCCCATACACTGATTTAATTCCCCTCCTCCACACCCAGGAGGCATCCTCAGGCTGGAAATTGGAAGAAAGCACAAATTCCACCTCTTGATCTCTTAATTTAATGTATTCATCTGTATTGTTTTATTGTTTTAAAGTTTTTAATGCTGTAAATTGCCTAGAGCCCTACAATAGTAGGGATTAGGCAATTCATAAATGTAAGAAAATAAACAATAAATATTTTATCTATGTTTTTAAATGTACAACATACACAGGGCTTTTTTGTAGAAAAAGTCCAGCAGGAAATAATTTGCATATGAGGCCATACCACCTGTCATCACCAGAAGTGACATCACTTGTTCAGTACATTACTTTCCGCACATTGACAAGAACAGTACAGTGCCATCAGCTGCATTACATGGACATGTGTTCTCACACAGCTCAATGAGAGATCTTGTTTCATCCGCCCGCCCAGCTGGTGAAAGAGAGCCACAGGCAGCAGAGTGGACAGTGGCAGGCCCAGCTTCTCCTGGGAGGGGGTGCTCATGGGCTACTCTGCATCTCTCACTCTCTTTGCAAGCTCATTGGAGACTGCAGTCAGCAGAGAGGATGGAGTGCACTGTCTGGGAGCTTGTGGCTGTCTAGTGCCTTCCCTCTGCCAGAGACCTTTTTTTGAGTTGGAGCCCCGATCAAGCCAGCCAGAACTGCATTCCTGCTCAAAAAAGCCCCTAAATATACATTACAAAGAGCCCCGTGGCACGGAGTGGTAAAGCTTCAGTACTGCCATCGGAGCCCTCTGCCCACAACCTGAGTTTGATCCCAGAGAAAGCTGGGTTCAGGTAGCCGGCTCCAGGTTGACTCAGCCTTCCGTCCTTCTGAGGTCGGTAAAATGAGTATCCAGCTTGCTGGGGGGGAAGTGTAGATGACTGGGGAAGGCAATGGCAAACCACCTCGCAAAAAGTCTGCCGTGAAAACATTGTGAAAGCAACTTTACCCCAGAGTCGAAAACGACTGGTGCTTGCACATGGGACTACCTTTACCTTTATACATTATAAAGTGACCCCCAACAAACCTATTGCTTTCAGAAGGCCCTCATCCATAGTTAAACCATAAAGAGAAACAATTGCATACATTCATATCTAGCTTTACTTGATACTGCCAATAAGTTAGAAAGGACTACCATGTTTTAAAGAAAAGTGGCTTTAAAAGATACTTTTGCTGTCTCCTGTCTTTCAATGGGATCATTTCATTTAATCTAAAAAGTATAATTAGTGAAATTATCACTCACTTTTATATAGCATTTTATATGTATAATTTTTATTTTTCCATGAAAAAAACTTGTAAAGATAGGTGTCAGTTACAGATAGGTCATCTGCTGCTATCCACTGCATTCTGTCAGCAGATAAAGACTTTTTAATTTTGTCTCATTGACCCCTCCTTCCTGCTTTATGTTTTAATTGTTATTTTTGTGTTTTATATTTGTGTTTGAGCTTTGGTTTTAACTGGCTTTATTTTTATAATACTATGTTTTTAATTAGTGCAGAAAGCTTTCTTGCTTAGGCAGAATGGTAAGATTAAAATGTTCCAAAGAAAAATAAATACATGTTACAGTTTTATGACTAGGGTTGCCAGGTCCAATTCAAGAAATATTTGGGGACTTTAGGGGCTGAACCAGGAGACTTTGGGGGTGGAGCCAGGAGACATTGGGGGTGGAGCCAGGAACAAGGGTTGTGACAAGAATAATTGAATTCCAAAGGGAGTTCTGGTCATCACATTTAAAGGGACCACACACCTTTTAAATACCTTCCCTCCATTTGGAAATAATGAAGGATAGGGGCACCTTCTTTTGGGGCTCATAGAATTGGACCCCCTGGTCCACTCTTTTTGAAACTTGGAGGATGTTTTGAGGAGAGGTACCAGATGCTATGCTGAAAATGTGGTGCCTCTACCTAAATAAAACAGCCCCTCAGATCCCCAGATACCCGTGGATCAATTCTCCATTATACCCTATGGGAATCGGTCTCCATAGGGAATAATGGAGTGCTCAGCAGACATTTCCCTCCACCCTACCCCTTCACCCACGGATATCTGATTACCCTGAAGCAGAGGGAGGACCTCTAAACCAGGGCATCCCCTGCCCCCACCTGGGGATTGTGCAACCCACAAAGAACAACGCAGATAGTGGAGCAAGGAAAATAGGTAAAAACCTCTGTGAAGACCAGCCTCCTATCATATACAAAATACAAATTTACTTACAAGTTAGTAATAACACAATTATACACAGTTAGTACAAATTAATGATACAAAATAAGGAACATCAATGGCCCCACCCATAGTCATTTAAAAGACAAATCAATGTCCAAAATTCCTTTTCAGTTGGGTGCAGGTCAAGATTCCAATGACGCAGTTTTCCACAGAGACCGATGCTCCTATGTTCAGTTGTACAGCTAGGCACACAAAGTGATACACGAAGTGGTAGTACTTTCTCCCATGTTTCACTATTTGCTTCTACGAGTGATAGTTGTGCTCAAGTAATCTGTCCAGTTTAAGCAATGAGACTTCCAATGTCAACAAGTGCTCACAATCTCTAGCTGCAGGTCAATTTAGGAAAGTATTGTGAACCTCCTGATGGCACTTGGGGGGTTTTTGGCCACTGTGTGACACAGAGTGTTGGACTGGATGGGCCATTGGCCTGATCCAATATGACTTCTCTTATGTTCTTATGTTCTTAATTACCGTATTTTTCGGACCATAAGATGCACTTTCCCCCCAAAAAAAGTGGGGGGGAAAGTGCGTGCGTCTTATGGTCCGAATACTAAAAGATGAGGGGGGAGGGGCCTGCAGCCCCCGGGAGACAAGCGGCGAGATCGCTCCCTCCCTCCGCCCCCATTGCCAACCCAGCACTTTGCAGGGAGCGATCTCGCCGCTTGTCTCCCAGCCAGGCGTGCTTGCCCCGCGCTTGCGTGCCTGGCTGGGAGACAAGCGGCGAGATCGCTCCCTGCAAAGTGCTGGGTTGGCGATGGGGGCAGAGGGAGCAATCTCGCCGCTTGTCTCCCAGCCAGGCACGCAAGCGCGGGGCAAGCACGCCTGGCTGGAAGACAAGTGGCGAGATTGCTCCCTCCGCCCCCATCGCCAACCCAGCACTTTGCAGGGAGCGATCTGGCCGCTTGTCTCCCAGCCAGGCGTGCTTGCCCGCACTTGCGTGCCTGGCTGGGAGACAAGCGGCAAGATCACCCTCACTGCATATCCTGCACTTCGCAGGCGCCGGCATGCTTCTCCCGTGCCTGCGTGCGGCCCCCGGCCGAGGCGGCCGCATCACTGAAGATGGCCATTTGCGCACGTAGACGAAGGTGCGTCTTATGGTCCGGTGCGTCTAATCGTCCGAGTAAGTTGATGAAAGGATTCCACTGATTTATATGGCTAACTCTGAGTCCAGCAGCACCTTAGAGAACAAGATTATTGAGAGTCAAATCTCCTTTTATCTAATTGAGGGAGCTCTAATGCTGGAAAGTTTGTGCGCCCCCCCCAAAAAAATCTTGTTGGTCTCTAAGGTGCTCCTGGGCTTGAATCTAGTTGTTCTGCTATGGACCAGCACGGCTACCCTTGGAAACTTCAGGGATCGTCTGAATTGTATTAACTAGAAAGTCTGATGTGAGAAAGGAGGGCCAATTTGGTGTAGAGGTTAAGTGTGTGGACTCTTATCTGGGAGAACCGGGTTTGATTCCCCACTCCTCCATTTTCAGCTGCTGGAATGGCCTTGGGTCAGCCATAGCTATCACAGAGCTGTCCTTGAAAGGGCAGCTTCTGGGAAAGCTTATCTCAGCCCCACCTACCTCATAGGGTATCTGTTGTGGGGGAGGAAGATAAAGGAGATTATGAGCTGCTCTGAGACCCTGAGATTCAGAGTGAAGGGCAGGATATAAATCCAATATTTTTTTCTTTAAACTAAAACTGCAATCCTGTGCATGTGTAGAGAGTAGGTGTCACAGTCCTCACTGTAGATTACTTCCGAGTAACCATGGAGAGCAAGCCCTGTTAGGAAATTAATAATGTTCGTTTGAATGTTCATTTATTCAATCATGGTCTCTGACATTTATTCAATCATTTATTCAACATAAGATGAGACTTAGAAGAAGCCAAGCCCCCACGCTCCCTCAACACCTGTCTGACAGCAGAATTATTTTCGAATTGCTGGTTTCCTGGTGTGGCTTTGTGGTGAGCTACTTCCTGTTGCAGACTTATCAACAACCCATTAGAATAGAGCATAAAACAGGCACTTGGTTAAGTTCTGAGTGTTTTTCTCTGCTACTGGTTTCCTGCCTTCTTCGAAAATGCTTCTTCTTTCTTTTTATCTGTGGCTTGGTGGTCAGCCTATTTCCTATTGAAGCTTGCTAGTATTGCCACTCCCCCTCCCTGCTAGTTTTCCTATACATTAGTCTCTTAAGCCTGCAAAAGTAAAATGCTTCTTTCTTTTTATATATGCTAACAAGACAACTGTTATAAGTATAGTGATTTATAATATTCAGCATAAATAGTGAGTAGAGTGCACAACAAAGAATTAATCAATCATAAGGGCAAAATTGGTTTCATAAGAGATGTCAGAACTGGAAATTTCAAAGGAGCATCTGCAGATGTTTGTGAGTGGTTAGCTGTCACCTTTTAGTGGTTAGTGGTTGTTTGAAATGCAGAATCACGGGGTTAATGAAGTTCACAAATATGGAGTCTGTTGTGCTAACTACCATTATAGCTAAGCATATGGATAAAGAAGTTACAAGTTCTGACAAGAGGAAGTGTTGCTGGGCGGAGATATTTATAACTTTTACCTTATATGGCTAAGCCCTCAGCCTAAATCGGCCGGTTAAGGTAGACTGTGAGCTCTGACCAATGGCAAACAGCCACAGGGCAAGAGAGGGATGTGACGTCCGGGAGGTTTTATAAGGCAAGGGGCTTGGCTGATTCAGGTAGAGAGGCGGTCTCATGGCTGGCCTCTCTCCACTCTCTGCAGAAGTGAAAATAAAATGGTTTTCTCTGAACAACATGTCTCTGCCCGTAATTGGAATCTGGAAGAAGGAGGCTTTTCCTCCAAAAACCGGTTGACAATTTTCTGGTGTCAGAAGTGGGATAAATATAGGCCCCTTTTGGGGTTGGGCCTCTGGTCCATTGGAGAGCAGGGCGAACACTCCTCTCCTGTGATTTTGGAGGGCGCCCCAGCTAAGTTTAGCTGCCAACTCACTGTTTGAGGCGTGGCACTCTGCTCCCCAAGAACCCACAACGAGACGTTCAGTTGAAAACAGCCCACCGGAGGAGTCTGCTGTGTGGAACCGGTGAGTAGAAAATAAAATTGGGCAGAAGAAATTAAAATTAGTTTTGGGTATTGAAAGTGTTTGTTGGTGTGAATGGTGTGTGTGAATGGGATGGAAACTAAGACGTCAAAGGTAAAAAAGGCAGGTACCAAGGTAGGTGGGAATTCCGTTGGGGACGCCCAGATCACTGGAAAGGAATGGCCAGGGTCAGGAAATTCCCGGAGACAGCCCGTTGGGAAGGCTGATCTCCCACTAGGATGGGGTCTCTACAGGGTATGAGACAAAGGAACAGGAGCCCAGCCCTGTAGTGGGCAAGGGGGCACTTTACATTTTGTTATGGGTGTACTTCATAGGGAAGAGAAGTGATATTCCCCCCATTTAAAGGCAATTAGACAAGAAGAAACCTATGAAAACTACACCCGTAAAGGACAGAATGTCTGTCCACTCTTTAATCCTCTATGTTAACCCCGGACCAGACCCCCAGGTGAGAGGAGGCCAAGTACCGCAGGTACTAAAGGACTAGACCCCCCTGGAAAGAGGAGGCCAAGAGGGAGAGCAGTGAGGAAGAGATAGAGGAGGATTCACAGAAGGTATTCCCCTCCAGCAAATTGGAAAGAGAGGTGAATAGACTAAACACAACATTTAAAAATTGGACCCCCCCCCCCCTTCGCTCTCCTGTGGGCGAGATAGTGGCCGCCTTAAGTGGAGAAAGGCAGAGTCATCGCCTCTCTTACAAAGAGGCGGAGACTGAAAAGAGTTGAAAATTATTTTTTTTACAAAAGGAGAGAAAGCCCCGGCAATCATTGAAGCCGGAGGGAAAAAAAAAAAAAAAATTAAGAATTAAAGGCCCCCTTGGGTAAGTGCCTATGGGAGAAATCTGGAGGGAGAGAGATCAATAGAACAGCGGCAGAGGCAGAAGCCGCTTTCCCAGATGCAACACCGGCTGACTGGGATTTACAAACACCCCAGGGAGGGAAGGGTGTGAAACTTTCCCGTAGTTTATGTTGCAGAGGTTTGAGTGGAGAATCATCTTTAGGAACGTAAACACTTAAAGGGTTTTTGAGTATGGTAAGAGAAAGACAAAGAAGAGGTAGAGGAAGATGAGGAAGAAATTAATAAAGAAAAATCAGAAGTGAAGCAGAAGACTGATAGTGGTGTAGAAACTGCAAGTCAGGAGGAAGAGGGGGTGTGTGTGAAAAAACAGCCCTCTTACAGCTTGCAGTTTGTAAACGGTGGGTGTGAGAATACATTCAGGAATGCAAATGCTATCTTGGCATAAAAATCTGACTGGAGATAGATTAAAAAAAAAAAGGCTGCAAGAATTATTACTTTATATAGAGGTAATTTTTTTTTGACATTAGTGGTTGCTTAAAAGGATTAGACAAAATTTGGGAGGATAATTATATTTATGGCTTGAATTCAGTGCAGAATTTCAGCTGCACTGGGTCTCTGTGTCATTTTATTGATTACATTGGTTTCCACTGTGTAATCTTAAGAAAGATGAACTTAAATATATATATATTAGTAGTTATTGAGTCATGCTTGTGGCATCCTCACTTGAGTTTTTGATTGCACAGGGTCTTGTACAATCAATTTCTGGTTATTGTAATTATGTGCTTTGCTGGATCAAAGCCAAGGTTTGTTGGGTTTAGTTAATAGGTATATTTCTATTGTGTATTAGAAGCATCTGTTTGACCAGTGTTGGAGAGCAGATGCCCGAATACACCAACTCTCTTGCCATTAAATAATGTTATTAAAAACTAAAGCTGACACTTTTAGTGTCTGAAAGGGGTTTTGATATGAGGAGGTTTAAATGCGTGTCAGAGTTTGATATGAAGGGCTTTTGAATGTAGTCATGAGACAGGGGTTGCAAAACCCAGGTTTGCAGAGATAAAATGAGAGAAGAGAGAGGGGTGACAGGAGAATTGGTGAGACAGGCAAGGTGTTATGAGGATTTGGCATGGAGGGGGTTCAGAGTTGTCTGGTACTTAGCCCCCCCCTCCCTTAATTGAGCCTGTGTTAACCTTAAGGATGGGCGAGTTAGGTATAGATGTGGAATTTTTGGTGGATTCAGGAGTAAGGAGTGGAGAATGTATAAGGAATGTTGGGGGCAGGGAAATTTGAAACTCTGGAAAATTGTGTGGGAAGGCATTGTAGAATTGTGAAAATAGAAAATTGTGAGGGCTCAGTGCCCATTTTAAAACCCCTTCAAGTTCAATGCAAGGGGAGGGCAGGTGTGTGGAGCTGCGTGGTTCCTTTGAATGTCTAATACAGGCATTTGCCTGTTGGGAGTTAAAGATGTAATGTGCAAATTGGGTCTGTGCAGTCAGGATGGCTGTGCTGAAAGAAGTGCATGAAACATAAAAAAATTGACCCCAAGGTTTGGGCTTGCCCAGACAATTTAAGACTGTTACAGAAGTCCCCCAGTAAAATAAGTGTATATTGTGATTGATTTGAAACTTTTTTTGTGTTCCCCTGGCCAGTGAGTGGCCTTATACTGATACTGGCCATTTGACCAGGTTTCAATGGAAAGTACTGCCCCAGGGGTACACAGAATCCCCCACAATTTTGGAGAAAGCATTGGCTTTTGTATTACAAGAATAAAAAAATGTAGATGACTTGTTGATAAGTGGGGTTGTACATGTGTTTGGGGAACTATGGTGTGGAAAAGGTCTGCTAACATCCCAGGGAAAGAACCTTGCCCACCATAATCTAGTTAAGAAGACCCTGCAGACCCTGTAATTGCCTACACAGGTTGCTGTCATACATGTACCAGGGCATCAGAAAAAAAAGGGGGGGTTGTTCCCCTGGGCATAGGGCTCTCCCCTCCGTTTACTTATCAGAAAAAGGAAATGAAAATAGCAAAAAGCAGGGGGGCAGACTTAAAACAGGGAGTGTTAATTCTGCTAGACAGCTGGCAATGCTTGCCAGAAGGACTTGTCAGAGAGGTTTTAAAAGCTTTGCATGAGGACCTTTCTAGAAAAATTTGTGGGACTATGGGTGTGGTCCCAGGCCAATGCTCTGGTGGCCACATGTACTCCTTGCCAGCGGGCAAACAAAACATTACTTTTAGAAAATTGAGATGGGTGGGAGACAGTTGGCAGTGCATCCCTTTGAATGTATCCAGTGTGATTTTATTAATTTGCCTCAGGTGGGAAGGGTTAAATACTGCCTGGTCCTCACTGACTAATTGACTGGGTGAGTAGAAGCTTTCCCCACAACCAGAGCAACTTTTAATGTGGTGACTAAAATATTATTGGAACAGATTATCCCACGTTTTGGTCTTTTTTTTCAAAATTTTAAATTCTGGTAGTGGCTCTCCATTCTCCCAGAAGGTTCTGCACCAAGTTATGGAGGCTCTGGGAGTAAAATGGAAGCTCCAACCCCCTGACACCCCAGAGTTCAGGAAAGACCAAATGTATGAACCAGAGTGTGAAATGTTATTTTTAGTATTATTTGATATCCAGGCAAGGCCTCATCAGTTTACTGGCCTTTCACCATTTGAGTGTTTGTATGGCATGGAAGTTTGGGACGTGATCCCTGGAAATCCCAACTTGCACCTTCTTAAGGATGCCTATTTAAGAAAACATTTGCTGGCACCGTTTCTCATTCTCTCTTGCAACAGGGAGGCTGGCGTGACCGTTCAGAGGGCACCACTTGAGACCCCGGTCCATTCCTATCTGCCAGGCCAATGGGCATACATCAAGGCGTGGAAGAGTCCCTGGTTCCGCCAAATCCTTCTAATTACGGAGACAGCAATCCGGACGAAAGAAGCAGGGTGGAACTCAGTACACCAGGGCAAAGCACGCGGTTTCCCCAGAGGCTGAGTGGGAATCAAATCCAGTACCTGGAAAAGACTTAAAAATTACTTTCAAACGGCGAGCAGATAAATAAATGCCCGGACAAGTATTTGTTTTGTAAACCTGTGGGTGGACCGGGTCCTGTGGAAGATAATTGGCAGTTTAAACTTGTGTACTTTCCTACAGAAAAGAAGGGTGAAAAGGAAAGGTGGGAGGTTTGGGTAAATTTAATTGAAATAACGCTGTGGAAAGGAAAGTGGTGTGCACCTTTAGATTTACTTTTTATTGGACAGGCATCCCCAGAACCATTTACTGCAGGATTTAAGGATTTCATAGCTGGTGTTTTATGAATAAGAAACCCTATCTTGAAGAAGTATAAAGAGAAGGTCCAATTTGTAAAAGGGGTCGCTAGAGGAGAAACCACAAGACTGGAAGGAGTGGGAGGCCAGTAAGTGGGACCCAGAGAGAACATTGGACATAGATTCAGAAGTATACTACAAAGAAATGGCCCAATAAGTTTTTTTTTTATTATTTATTTGATGCCTGTAAAGCAATTAATGCCAAAGGAAATAGATGTGGGGGATGTAAATAGAGGAATGAGAAACTTGGCCTATATTCCTGTTCAGAAATGGACAGGAATTCTAGATTTTGGGGAATGGTTGGGAGGTGTGTTTTTTTTTTAAATGGAAGCAAAGTCTGTTCTTCCTGGGGATACTACTGGGTATGATAACACTCCCTTGCATAATACCACTTATCAGAGGGCTAGTAAATTCTGCAGTGCAGGCTGCATTTCCTTCTAGTAAGATGACAGTGACGTTAATAGACTACCAACCACTAACAGATTATTACCCTAAATATAAAATAATACACACGACCCGAGTGTAGAGGAATGAGGTGTGAATAAATGAAGAGTTTATAAAATAAAAGGGGGGATTGTTAGGAAATTAATAATGTTCGTTTGAATGTTCATTTATTCAATCATGGTCTCTGACATTTATTCAATCATTTATTCAACATAAGATGAGACTTAGAAGAAGCCAAGCCCCCACGCTCCCTCAACACCTGTCTGACAGCAGAATTATTTTCGAATTGCTGGTTTCCTGGTGTGGCTTTGTGGTGAGCTACTTCCTGTTGCAGACTTATCAACAACCCATTAGAATAGAGCATAAAACAGGCACTTGGTTAAGTTCTGAGTGTTTTTCTCTGCTACTGGTTTCCTGCCTTCTTCGAAAATGCTTCTTCTTTCTTTTTATCTGTGGCTTGGTGGTCAGCCTATTTCCTATTGAAGCTTGCTAGTATTGCCACTCCCCCTCCCTGCTAGTTTTCCTATACATTAGTCTCTTAAGCCTGCAAAAGTAAAATGCTTCTTTCTTTTTATATATGCTAACAAGACAACTGTTATAAGTATAGTGATTTATAATATTCAGCATAAATAGTGAGTAGAGTGCACAACAAAGAATTAATCAATCATAAGGGCAAAATTGGTTTCATAAGAGATGTCAGAACTGGAAATTTCAAAGGAGCATCTGCAGATGTTTGTGAGTGGTTAGCTGTCACCTTTTAGTGGTTAGTGGTTGTTTGAAATGCAGAATCACGGGGTTAATGAAGTTCACAAATATGGAGTCTGTTGTGCTAACTACCATTATAGCTAAGCATATGGATAAAGAAGTTACAAGTTCTGACAAGAGGAAGTGTTGCTGGGCGGAGATATTTATAACTTTTACCTTATATGGCTAAGCCCTCAGCCTAAATCGGCCGGTTAAGGTAGACTGTGAGCTCTGACCAATGGCAAACAGCCACAGGGCAAGAGAGGGATGTGACGTCCGGGAGGTTTTATAAGGCAAGGGGCTTGGCTGATTCAGGTAGAGAGGCGGTCTCATGGCTGGCCTCTCTCCACTCTCTGCAGAAGTGAAAATAAAATGGTTTTCTCTGAACAACATGTCTCTGCCCGTAATTGGAATCTGGAAGAAGGAGGCTTTTCCTCCAAAAACCGGTTGACAGCCCAATGAGGAAAGGCTAAGGGACTTGGGGGTATTCAGTCTGGAGAAGAGGAGGTTGAGGGGGGAGACATGATTGCTCTTTTGAAGTATTAGAAGGGCTGCCACTTAGAGGAGGGCAGGGAGCTCTTCCTGCTGGCAGCAGAGGAGAGGACTGGCATAGGAAAAACTTTTTAACAGTAAGAGTTGTTCAACAGTGCAATCGACCCCCTCTTCTTCCCTTCGGCTTGGACTGTACCACAACAGTTTTGAAATATGAAACGCAACCAGGTCTTGGCCACATGAAAACGTGAAGCTGCCTTATACCCACCTCTCTAGTGCATGGATGGCCAAACTGTGGCTCGGGAGCCACATGTGGCTCTTTCACACACATCGTGTGGCTCTTGAAGCCCCCACCAGAGAAGGCATTTGTCTTTTTAAACCACTTCTTCAAGCCAAGCCAGACAGTGGCTTGGAGAATGCATTTAAAGTTGCTTTTAAAGAGCCAGTTTGGTGTAGTGGTTAAGTGTGCGGACTCTTATCTGGGAGAACCGGGTTTGATTCCCCACTCCTCCACTTGCACCTGCTGGAATGGCCTTGGGTTAGCCATAGCTCTGGCAGAGGTTGTCCTTGAAAGGGCAGCTGCTGTGAGAGCCCTCTCCAGCCCCACCCACCTCACAGGGTGTCTGTTGTGGGGGAGGAAGGTAAAGGAGATTGTGAGCCGCTCTGAGACTCTTCGGAGTGGAGGGCGGGATATAAATCCAGTATCTTCTTCTTCTTCTTCTTCTTCTTCTTCTTCTTCTTCTTCTTCTTCTTCTTCTTCTTCTTCTTCTTCTTCTTCTTCTTCTTCTTCTTCTTCTTCTTCTTCTTCTTCTTCTTCTTCTTCTTCTCTCCCTGCTCCCTCCCACCATCTATTTTCCTTCCTTCTTTCCTTCCTTCCTTCAGACATCTGATGTTCATGTCTGGTGGCTCTCACACATCTGACATTTATTCTATGTGGCTTTTATGTTAAGCAAATTTGGCCACCCCTGCCCTAGCGGGTCCCATCTAAACCCCTCCCTAAAACTGCAGGAACACCTGCAAGGAATTTTCCTCCGTGTGTTGTGCTTGGGGGTTGCATTGTGGTTGCACCCCCCCCCCCCATTTCAGAAATCCAAAGGTGCCCACAAGCTCAAAAAGGTTGGAGTGCCCTGTTGTCTCTCTGAAGGAGGCCCAGTTAAGGTTGCCAGGTATGAATTGGGAAATACCTGGAGATTTGGGGGAAGGAGCCTGAGTTTGGGGAGAGGAGGAGCTTCAAAGAGATATGACTCCAGAGCCTCATGCACAGGGTGGGGGGGGGGAGGGAGCGCACATGCCCACAGAGAGGGCTCTGAGTGCCGCCTCTGGCACCTGTGCCATAGGTTCGCCACCACTGTGAATCCAGGTCTTGTAAATAAAGTTGTCAGAACTCTCCTATCAACTGACAGGAGTTGGGGGGGGGGGCTTACCAGGAGCAGGAGGGAGGACTAGAAGACATAGCTAGCAACATGGTTATGCCACTTCTGGCATGTACTGGGAGTGACACCATCATGTTGCAATAGAGTTATCAGGTCCAATTCAGGAAATATCTGGGGACTTTGGGGATACAGCCAGGAGCAAAGTTGTGACAAGCACAATTGAACTCTGAAGGAAGTTCTGGTCATCACATGGTAATAATAAAGGATTATCATAGACTTGGTCCAATCTTTTTGAAACATTGGGGGTGGGTGGGTTTGAGATGAGGCACCAGATGCTATGTGAAAATTTTGAGGCACCTCAAAAACAGGCCCCCCCAAAGCCCCAGGTACCCATGGATCAATTCTCCATTATACCCTATGGGAACCAGTCTCCATAGGGGTATAATGCCCAGCAGACATTTTCTCCCCCCTCCTCACTTTCAGATAACCCTGAAGTGGGGGAAAGGCTTCCAAACCAGAAGATCCTCTGTCCAGATTGGCAACCCTATGGGGCTTCACTCTGGTATTTAGGCAAAAACTCTGTGGTAAAACTACGATGATGTGCAATGCCATCATGTTACTGCTGGGTACAAACAACAGAGAACTGGGTCACAGCAGAGGTGTCAAAGTCATTTGTTATGAGGGCTGGATATGACACAAATATTACTTTGTCAGACTGGGCCATATATTTAGTAAAACGTAATGCTGGGTACTGGAGATATAAACTTTATAAAGGACACAGGCAAACTAAAAGCAGAGTCAGGAGGATAGCAGATGCAGGGCAATAGTGGGATGGGAGCGAGATTTCTGATTGAGTGTAAGGGCGGGAACTGCTGTTGTGTGCTAAAAAAATATAATCTGGCAAATGAGTTTTGGAGGCTGAGAGTCCCAGAGGCTTAGGGATACCAACTCTAGTAACCTTCCTTAAAGAATTACCAAAAAGGGAGCCAGTTGTGACTTCTACCATAACTGCAGCACAGTGACCTGACAAGCCTTAGGGGACCCAGATGGTCCTGGTCGAAGGTCCTGTGCTAGCTAGAGACTTATTCTTCCATATGATTTGAACAAACCAACCAGAGGTGATGATGGGTTTCTGGTTTCTCTTTATTTCTTTGAAGCTCATCAGTTAACATGTGGTTCTAATTTAAAAAAAAATCAAGAGAAAAGGTGGAAAATATCCTAATTAAGATCAGCCTATCTTGCTAGATAATTCTTCTTGTTTATTTTTTTTTCTGCATACTGGCCAAATTATCTTTGTTTATTTTTGTTTAAATTTACTGACTGTATTGTCTGTTGGTGCCTGGAAGGCTGGAACCCATAAATCACCCCAAGTACTAGCTCTGTGCAGCATAGAGGTGATGGGTCTCAGGCGTCAAAACATAACAGTCTAAACCTGTGCTTCAGCAACAGGCAAGGAAAGGGCAGAGTCCCCCTGTGGAGCTGCTCTATTAGCTTCTGTGAATAGGTCCCCACAGTGAAGAAATCTTGAAACCTCATCCTACCTAATAAGTGTTCTTTGCCTAATGTTTGGGACGCAGCGGCAGCCAGATTAGGAAGAAAACAAAGACTTTTCCTCACAGGAGTCCCAAGAGACGGTCACCAGCTGCTCTTCTAATCAGAGTTGATATGGTGTGTAGTCTAAATTCAGCTCAGGTATTTGTTAACCAACCACCTCTGCTGTGTTTCTATAAACCACCTTCTATTTTCTGCCTGTTGAAAACTCTTAGATCTCTGGCTGGTATGCTCTCAGATGTCATCGTTTCCTATTATGCCTACTTTAAACAACCAAGAAGATAACACTCTTGCTCTTTTGTTCTTTAAGGTCACAACTAAAAAAATTGTTCTTGAACAAAGGCATGATAAGTGGGCTCAGGCTGATGCAAGCTGCGCTAAACTACTATGTCTGTTTACAATGCATCCCCACCACCACCCTTTCCCCAAGGATCTCAGGGCAGTGTACATGGCTCAAGGCAATCCTCTGAGGTAGGTTTTCACCTGTACATCATTTCTGGGGAAAACCTGGAAATGATGTAGGGAAGCTCCTGGAATCACCAGAAATTCTATCATTTCCCTTGGAAGTGATATAGCAGCACAGATGACATTGTGCACCCCCCCCCCCCCCCGAACCACCCACAACCCTCCTGTTGGCTGCCAGGCACAGCCTAGAAACCATATTGGCAACCTTAGTGGGAAAGCATGTGCTGTGTATATAGAAGAATCTGTGTTCACTCCTGAGCTACCACTCTACTGTGGTTTCCACAGAGGGGATGGACTTGCATGATTTCCCCCTTGATAAAATGCAGCAGTAGCACAGCTTCTACACACAGTTTTCTTGCCCCAGTCCCCCTACAGCAGCCACCCCACCCCTGGGCCACAAGGGCTTTTGCTTTATTAAAAAACATTGACCCTAGAATATTGTTATCAATATAACATTATGCCAGTTTGTGTACAAGGTTCTCGAAAATTCCCAGCATTTAGTTTTTAGGTACTTCCACTGTGGAGATATGCAGTCAAAAGTGTCATTAACATATTATTTGTTTTTTTCAATGAAACCTGGGAATTCTAAGAATCTGGTACATGTATTGGTATATCATTATATTGACAAAATGATATTCTAGTGCTGATTTTTTTTAAAGTCTCCTCACTGGCAGGGAGAGAAAATGGCCATTCCAGGGACAGGATTAGGGAATACGACTGCCACGTCTTCCCTAATCCATGGTAAATCCATATTTCCTCACCCACACAGCAGCCATCCAGGCTTTTCTGCAGTCTTTCCCAAAACTTCACTGCAAACCAGTTTGAGAAATGGAGAACATCTGGGAAAACCCCACAAGGTACACAAATGTACCACAATGTCGTGTGAAACCTGTTTCTGAACTAGAGTCACCAACTCCAGGTTGGGAAATTACTGAAGATTTCGGGTGTGAAGTCTTGGGAGGGCACGGTATGGGGAGGGCAAGGACCTCAGTGAGATATAATGCCACAGAGTCCACCCTCCAGATTGGGGATTTTCTCCAAGAGTGGTGTCATGGGTGCTGGGGACCCTGCAGAGGAAGTTGAGCCTGCAGAAGAAACTGTGCCCCTGCCACCTGCACCAGTGCCCCTGCCTTCTGCTGGAGAAGATCCCAGCCCCCCTGCCTCGCCCTCTCGGGTGGCGCGTGTGCGTGACCGCCTCCGTCAGGACCTCAGGGATCGGAGGAGGGCAGCACACTCACAAGCAAGCCGCTCCCTGAGCCCTGAGTTTTGAGAGGATTCTGGCTCTTCTAAGAGCAAGGATGCTTGAGTTGCAGCAGGATCCTGGCTGCCTCTCTGAGCCAGCAATTAGCCCAAATGGGCAACAGCCAGCAGAGGGCTATATAGCTGTAGGCTTTGGGAGGAGGCTTTGTGGAAGCAACTAGTCATCTCCCTGATGTTCTAGCATCCACTCCGGCTTGACTTTGGTTTCGGGACTCCCTGACTTTGGCTTGTGACTTCTGGACTCCCTGACCTCGGCTTCTGGACCTTGGACCTGTGATACTTGTACAGTGATTTGGATTTGGCGCCTTGGACCCTCCTGCTTACTGGCTACAGACCTCTGACTGCCCCTGGACTTTGCCTGACCCGGCCCCAGCCGTGACAAGTGGCAATTTTCTCCAGGAGGATTGATATCTATAGTCTGGAGCTCAGTTGTACTTCCAGGAGATCTCCAGACTCTACCTGGAGATTGACAGCCCTGTTCCCAATAGCACAGAACCCAGGGCAAAGAACCCATGCAGAAATGGCCTTAATAGCAGATAATATAGAGCTCAGCAGTCCAGTTAGCAAATACACTGACAGAACAGTCCTTACACCAGATGCTATTCACTTTGTGCACTGAGCAGCAGGTTACAAGGTTAGGTTTTTTGCATTCCAAGTGACTTAAATTATATAAAATCCAGTTATAAACTGGAGAGGATTAATATCTTGATAATTTAGAAGCAGCTGTGGCAAACCACCATTGTTAAGTCTCTTGCCTTGAAAACCCTATGGGCTCACCTATATTTCACCTTTTGGGAAATGTCAGCTACAACTTGATGGCACTTTCTATGCACCTGGATGTACAGATATGGGCTGGGAAAATTGTCTTTTTCTCTTCAGAAAAAAAGGCTTCTAAATGTTCACTGTGTATGCATTTTGACTACAGAAGATGCTGTTCTTACAATAAATCAACTATGGTCTTAAACAACGACTAGCTGCATTTGTCTTGTATTTTCTGGGATTTATGCCCTCCTGAAGTCCAGAGTTATTATTAAATCCGTCCATCACATGCATGCATGTGCTATATACTACACAAGGAACTGAAGCCAAAGAAAGTAAGGGGAAATCACTAGAGGATGTGCTAATGTGCTTTCAGGGAGGTTTATAAAATCCTTTCAGTCTCTAGACTTGGAATGACTGTAAAATGCTAATACATTAGCTCCAGCAGAGCATGGTTGGTAATGATGAATGGTGCGCTTTTGGGAAATTAGAGATCCAGCTGAACACTTGCACAGAAAAGAAATGTGCATGAAACTACCTGAATTTCTGACCTTTTGGATTTACACAGCATTATGACTTGAGGGTGAAACTTGCCTTGCCTCCCTTGTAGACTGCAGCACTAGAATCATAGAACCACAAGAGTGTGTGTGTGTGGGGGGGGAGGGGTGTACTAAGAGTCACTTGGCAATCCTGAGCTCACTTTCCTGAGAGTAAGCCCCATGGAACAAAATGAGAGTCACTTCTGGGTAGGCCTGCTTAGGGTTGCTTCTCTAGTCTGCTAGAAGGGTGCATGATTTTTCGCAGCCAAAACAATGCATGTTGCAGCTGACACAGAGAAAGTGGCAACTGGGCATCATGACTATTGATGTCACACTCACACATTCCCAGGATTGCTGCAGAAATAGATGTCAGAAGATGAAGACTGTAGATTTATACACCGCCCTTCTCTCTGAAGCAAAGTCTCAGAGCAGCTAACAATCTACTTTATCTTCTTCCCCCACAACAGACACCCCGTGAGGTGGGTGGGGCTGAGAGAGCTCTCCCAGAAGCTGCCCTTTCAAGGACAACTCTAGCGAGAGCTATGGCTGATGCAAGACCATTCCAGCAGCTGCAAGTGGAGGAGTGAGGAATCAAACCCAGTTCTCCCAGGTAAGAGCCCACACACTTAACCACTACACCAGACCGGCTCTACCAGCCGTCTTGAACAAAAGCAAGGTCAAGTAGGATATAAATGTGAGTAAATAACAACTGATGATTTTTTTTCTGCTTGCATGCTGGTCACTGGATGCTGTGGAGGTCCTCAGTTTTTGATAATGGTGGCACAGTATCTTGAAGCTACCACAGGACACAGTTGAGCTCCTTGCCACTGAGTGAAACATAGCATGGGATGACTGATTTGCTGGAAGTGAGTTTCCAATGTGTTTAGAAGGGGCAGGGGAAAGTGACAGGAAGATGGGTGAGGGGGGAGGACATGATTTTGCATTGGAAATATCAACAGATAAAGCTGCCCATGTGAGAATCTATTTTCCTGTGCAGTGATTATGCCCAAAACAGCAATCAGCATTGTTTGTGCAAATGGAGATTCAGATTCAGATTCAAATAGCATAGCTATTGCTGCAGTTTGTATATGTGCAGAACCCTTGTAACGAATGATGATACGTGCATGTTCTTTTCAGTTCCAGTTGTACTCAGAATAGTACAATATAGTGTTGTTGGATTTTTTTGGTCCCTCTGTTTCACAACACCTTTCTTTTTTCATTTTTAAATTTTTCATTTTTTTTTGTCACCAGATCTATATTTACATTTATTATTTTCTTTAAAAATATGTGTTCCCCACTTATACATAGATCACAGTGCCCTACAAAACAAAACATCCCAAATAATAAATGTCTACAACATCCACAGGAAGTAAATGTTCTTTACTAAAAGCACAAGAAAAATAACAGTCTATCCCTGATATCTTTATTTGCTTACCATGCTTGATTGTACCTAATGAACTTCATTGATAAAAGGTTGTATAGATCTACTAGCATAAATGAATGGCAAGTACAATCCAAGGACAAATCTTATCTGTTTCTCAGATGGCATGTAAATCCAGTTCCTAGAAAGTTGATTCCCAGTATTTCATCCCAATCTCCTGCAAGACTGTCACATTTTAGTATGACAAAGAAACCAAACTTAGGACAGGTCTAGATGGGGAGGACAAATCTTGTTTTAATGTTTCAAGCTACCAGGGACAGTGGGTTGATTTTCTTCTACTCTTTGGTGTCCATGAATGCCCTTCTTGATTTCCTCCCATATATTATTTGCTCCTGAAGAGGTGTGTGGGGGGGGGAGGGAGGGAGTATGGTAAACTTGGGAGCAAAGCTCTGATGAAGATCTCTTCCACTCCATATTTTATCATTACAATTGTATTCAGAGTCACTTCAGTCAGGGCTGGCTCACCCACTAGGCAAACTAGGTGGTTGCTTAGGGCGCCAAGAGGGTGGGGGCGACAAATTGGGCTCCCCCCCTCCCAGTGCACCAGGCAAGCGCCTAGTTTGCCTGCCTCCGCCTGCCGCCATCACCGCTGCCACCCGCTCCTCCTTTCCCTTCCCTGCCACCACCTGCCCCTCCTTTCCTTTCCCTTCCCCGCTACCGCCCACCTCTCCTTTACCTTCCCTTCCCCATCCTGCCTTGCCACGACCACAGCCTGCCTGGGGCGCCACCCCCCCTTGAGCCAGTGCTGACTCTAGTCTAGGGGTGGCCAAAGTTGTTTAATGTAAGAGCCACATAGAATAAACATCAGATGTTTAAGAGCCACAAGACATGAACATCAGATGTTTGGGGGCAGGAAGGAAGGAAGGAAGGAAGGAAGGAAGGAAGGAAGGAAGGAAGGAAGGAAGGAAGGAAGGAAGGAAGGAAGGAAGGAAAATAGATGGGGAGGGAGGTAGAGGTGGAAATAAAGCAACTTTAACTTTAAATGCATTCTCCAAGCCATTGGCTGGCATGGCTTGGAGAAGTTAAATGCCTTCTCCAAGAGCCACACGATATGTGTGAAAGAGCCACATGTGGCTCCCTAGCTGCAGTTTGGCCACCCCTGCTCCAGTCTAAGCCTGTTGATTTCAATGAATAGATGGGAGTAACTGTGCATAGGATTGCACAATATGTGGTCCAGGAGTCCCATGGGAACAGGGTGGGGTGTTGCAATGTGTCTCTTTGCTCAGAGGACTAGAGGACTTTGCAGAAACTAGTCCTTCCATCACACTCCACACTCCCAATCATGAGTTTTGTATTACACAACAGGAATTTGTGCAAATGTCAGATTTGCATATATTTATTGAAGTTAAGTATCCTACTACTTTGTTGTTTCCAAATCGTGGGGGTTAGGGTTCACAGGAAATAATACTGGAGTGGGGGAGGATGAGCACAAGTAGGCAAGGACTGTTGCTATGAAGGTTGGAGTCATGTGAAAACCTCACCTCTGAACAATGGAAGCAGCAACAGACTCCGTTCTGTTTCTGAACCCTGAGATATGTTCGAACTGAATGCCTGTTCTTCTTTCATTGAAACTGGGAAGGTTAGAAAATGGCTTAAAGAGGTGAAATCCACAGGATTTTTTTACACAAGAAAACCAGATTCCACAATTTACACTGCAGTAGTCATGAATATTTTTAGATCTATTGAGAACACCTCAGCTATAAGTAGTTCTTAACACCGGGGGGGGGGGGGTCAAGAAATTTGTCCATCAGTGTAGCATTAACAGTACACACATGAAAGTGCCAGCAGGTTGCAAAGATTCAAGAGAAAGAATTTGGGTCACCACTGTACTTAGCTATAAGCCTTTTCCTTCATTTCTTCCTCCTGCCAGCACTGGTGCTGCATTGATGCCGCTGAATGAGAGGAAGCAAGTAATGCCTTTTACTGGGGCAACTTCACGGGAAAATAGACATGACATTAGCTCTTTGTATTGTCATGGGTAATTGAATGTTGCACACATATGGGTTTGTGGTAGCACACATTTATTTTAGATTCACTTTGGATGGATGTTCTCTCTGTTTTGTGGTACTGTGTTTAGTGTTCCATGTTTTTGTACAACAAGGTAGATTCAGGTCAGCAGTTGTGTTAGCCTGAAGCAGTCAAACAGGCTTTAGTTAGTCTTAAAGATGCCCCTGGACTCAAAATTTGTACCACAAGGTCATGGTGACAGCAGCACAGAATGCTGAAGTGGACATTATTCTATGGTTATTTTCTGCCCTTTTACAGGCACTGCTGTAGGGTGTTATATACAGAATACTCCATGTGCAGCAGCAAAAACAAGGAAATAACACCCCCCCCATATGCACACACACTATTTCCATGTGGGAAGATGGCTTGTGGGGGTAATGGCAACTCCCCTCACAGTGGCACTCCAACTGCATTTGGGCTCATCTTTGTTTTTTAAAAGTCATTCTCTACAGCTGCTGTGTGGCTGTAGGAAATTCAACCTTTTTAAAAACGAAAAACAAAAAACCCCAACCCAATGTATAGCTTGGCCTGGAGATGGAGTTGCAGGAGTTGGTGGCAATTTATTATTTATTTATTTATTTATTACGTTAAGCTTATATCCCACCCTCTCTGCAAGCGGACTCAGGGTGGCTCACAACATCACATTACTTCCATTAAAAACCAATAAAACATATAAAACATAATTACATATTTAAATTATTTAAAACATTTCATGGTGCTGTATTAATACAGTACAGTATAGCGGTTCTGAAAGTTCAATGGTGACCATCGGTACTCTGCATGGAGCTCTATATGATGTCCAGTGGCAGCTCTCTCTCGATTAAATGTCGAAGGCCTGTCGGAACAATTCGATCTTATAGGCCCTGCGGAATGTAGACAAATTCCGCAGGGCCCTTATGGCCTCTGGGAGAGCGTTCCAAAGTTCTGGCGCTGCCACCGAGAAGGCCCTGGCTCGTGTCATATGCAACCTGGCTTCTTTTGGTCCAGGAATGGACAATAGATTTTTCGTCCCTGAACGCAGTGTTCTCTGGGGAATATGCGGAGAAAGGTGGTCCCACAGATAAACAGGTCCCTGACCATAAAGGGCTTTAAAGGTCCCAATGGGGTTGGGAGTCAGCCACCATTTATATCAGCTACTGAGGAACAGAAGATGCTGGGGATTCTCAGGCCATTCTCTTTGATCATTCAAAGTTGTGGTTCCTTTGGGAATTATAAATCCTGTTTTCACTTTGGGAGATTCTGGACAGGTGAATTGGTTCCATTCAGACACAACCTGAAATCATCAAATATTTGATAGCCCATAAGTTTGGTTTTTGGCTTGGACCGATTTCACACTAGGCTTATTCCAGGTGAAGAGCCCTTTTGCTTCCGGGGCTTCTCTCCATTTTTGCACAAGTTGCCCTGGAGCTGCCAGTTGGCACGCTGCTATTCTGCAGCAAGATCCTCCGACAAGCCGTTTCTGTTTGCCGCAGAAAAGTGGTGTGCCAGCTAGCAGCTCCGCAGCAGTTTATGCGAAAATGGAGAGAAGCCCTGGGGACAAAAGGGCTCTCTACTTGGAACAAGCCCTAGTGCGGAATTGGTCCTCAGTGTTATAGTTTACGGGAGTTGACTGTAGATCAATCAGAAATCTGTCCTGAGGACACAGTGAGCCTTTTGATCCCTTCTATGTGAAGGGGAGGGGGCATTTGGAACCTGGGAGGGCCCAAGGAGCAAGTACTTCCTTCCAAATTTTGAACCTGGAATCTCTTTTCAGGGACTGGTGTGGTCATTCTTGATCCTCCCTTTTGGATGGTGAGAATGGTGGATCACTATGCTGGGGCAATGATCATCTGGGAAGATCACTTGAATTTGCACTGCCTTTTCTATTTCAATTGCAAATGCATTGAAAGCATCTACCTCTGCAGCAGGACTAGGACTGGGTTCCTTAGGTCTGAAGAATAGCCATGCATGGTCTGGTGGCATCTCTCTTTATATTGTTCTCCATACATTTCTTTCTCTCTTTGACCTACACACCAAAAAAAATACATGTTCGTTTTCTCTCCCTCCCCCACACTAGCATGCATACCCTCTTTCACACAGTCTCTGTCTTTATTTCTGTGTCTTGGCCACACATGGGAACACACATTTTTAACACATATTTCTCCCTTTCTTCCATAGGAAAGAAGTCTCTGCTTAACAGTTCCTTTCAAAGAATTTGCTGTTTTTCTTCTTGATTTCAACAACATTGTCAAAAAGTGTCCAGTTACATTAACAAAGCTTGTTTCACTGCTTTGCTGTTCTCAATGACAACTCTGGGGTTGACGTGGAATCTAGCCAAGATGTCTCCATATGTTCAATAATTTTTTCCCCTTACTTTGTACAAACCATCTATGTTTCATGATGTCTTGTGGGGATGCGAGGAGAAAATAATTCCATCTGTGCATGATCCCATGACAGAATGGGCCACTGGCAGTCTGTGAGGGTGGTCAAGCTTCATCCCACACTCCCCGGCTGTTCACTGCACAGCAGAACACATTATTTGTTTGATTCTTCTGCTAGGCAGGGTTGCATTCTTTGTAGGGGAGCAACACCTGATCCTTAAAAAAAATTATGTTGCAGAAATAGAAATACTAAACATGTGTATTCTAAGACAAACTGACATTGTTTGTACTGTCTTTTCTTTCTAGGTTCCATGATAGGGTTTTTTTGTTTGTTTGGTTTTTCACATCAGCTTTGGGCAATTAAATACAAAATGGTGATCTAGTGAAAAGGAGAAACAGGTAACTTTGTGTAATGTACTGAGTGATGAGGCGTGTTGAAGGCAACATATTTTATTAGCAAGTACATCACAAGAGAGAGAATGGCGGGCCGGGTCCCGATTATATACATGCCCCGGAACAACCCTCCATCAGGCCAGGTCCAATCCTGGTCAGTTAAACTTCCCGCCACAGATCTTGATTGGCGGTGCGTATTAGCGAGCTACATCCGGGGACCAGTGGAGTTCCACTGGTCGCCTCTGTAGCGTGCGCTGTGCTGTACATAGGGATTAGAATGCAGGACATAACACTCCTCCCCCCCTAGTTCAGGACACATAGTCTTTCAAGTACGCCGGTGCCCGGCGTTCCCTGGTTGACCTCCTCGGGGTTGATTGGGGAGTTGGTGCAGCCGCCGCAGCTGGCGGGGCAGCAGTTTCCCCTTGTTGAGGTGTCGCCGGAAACTGACTGGCTGTCGCTTGTTGCTCGTCCGGAGTCTCTTCTCTGGTGGGGTCGCTTCTGCCGCTGTGGTGCTCTTCCGCCCATGCAGTCAGGGTGGCCGGCACGGGCAGGGTATTTTCCGGGGGTGTTGCTGTCAGTTCTTCCCCACTCCCCCTGCCCTCCGTGGCAGTTGGTTCCTCTGGCAAAGTGCGGCGGCGCAACTGATCGATATGCCTCGTGAGAACCTGCCCCCCCCCCCTGTCGAGACCTCGTAGGAGCGGGACCCGGTCACCCACAGCACCCGGGCGGCCAACCACTCCGGGCCGCTTGCAAAGTTTTTAGCATACACCGGGTCCCCTGAAAAGAACCCCCTAGTGGCTTCCCTGGTTTCGGGGGAACTGCAGAGGTCTGTGGCCCGGTCGGGGTGCAGCCAGTCTAGCCTCGTAATTAGCTTCCTTCCCATTAGCAACTCTGCAGGGCTCAACCCTGTGACTGGGCTGGGGGTGACTCAGTTATCGAATAGGAAGGCTGCTAGGCGGTGGTCCCAATCCCCCTGTACGATGCGCCCCAGAGCCTCTTTCGTAGTGCGTACCATGTGCTCTGCTTGGCCATTGGTGGCCGGATGGAAGGGGGCGGACCGGATGTGGTGTATTAGGTATCTGTTAACGAACTCCCGAAATTCCCGGGAGGTGAAAGCGGTCCCATTGTCTGTGACTAGGGTATCGAGAATACCATGCGTGCAAAAGACCCTATGCAGGGCTCTGAGCGCCGCCGCCGTGGAGGTTGAAGCTACTGGAATAACTTCCAACCACTTGGTGTATGCGTCCACCAGAATAAAGAATATTTGGCCCTGGTATGGCCCTGCAAAGTCGAGGTGTAACCGGGACCACGGCCTCCTATTGAACTCCCAGTGGTGGACAGGGGCACTAGGCGGATCTTGGCAGGGTGGACAACTTCGAACCCACCCCTCAATCTCTTCATCCATTCCTGGCCACCACACATAGCTGCGTGCTAGGGCCTTCATCCGTACTATTCCCAGATGTGTTTCGTGTAGGGCTTCCAGCACTTGTTTCCGCAATGGGGGGGGGAACCACCACCCTGCTTCCCCAGAGAAGGCACCCCTTGTGTGTGGACAGTTCTTCCCTGCATGCTGCGAAGGCCCTGAATTCTGTTTCCCCTCAGGCCATCCCCTCCCCACCCAGTCTAAAACATGGGCGAGGATGCGGTCTTGACCCATGGCTTTAGCCACCTTGGCGGCATGGAGGGGCCTCTCCGGTAGCATCTCAATAAGCATCACATGGTGGGCTGGGGCTGGGTCCGGGTCCATCGAGGGCAGCGGCAGGAGGCTGAGGGCGTCCACATGTCCCATAGCTTTGCCCGGGCGGTGGACCAGGGCATATGTGTATGAACTGAGGAACTGATTCCACCACAGGATGCACTGTGACAGAATTTGTGGCATCTGGCAAACTGGGGCGAGGAGGCCCAGGAGCGGCTTATGGTCCGTGGTGATCGTGAAACGCCTACCGTACAGGTAGTCGTTAAATTTATGCACCCCCGCCACGATTGCTAAAGCCTCTTTGTCAATCTGGGTGTAGTTGCGCTCAGCGGGGGTCAGGGTTCTTGAGCAATAAGCCACTGGAACCTCCCTCCTGTCTAGGAGTTGGTGCCCCAGGACGGCACCCACCCCGTAGGGGGAGGCGTCACACGCCAGAATCATTGGGAGGGATTCGTCAAAGTGGTGGAGCACATCATTAAAAACTAGGAGGCCCTTGACTGCCTGAAAAGCGGCGGCCTGCTGCTTCCCCCAGACCCACGGGGCATTTTTATCCAGGAGCCTATGAAGGGGTTCCGCAATGGCTGCTTTGTGTGGCAAAAATGAATGATAAAAATTCAATAACCCCAAGAAACTTTGTAGCTCCGCCTTGCATGTGGGGGCCAGGGCGTGGACAATTGCCTTACTCTTGTCAGCCGTCGGGTGGATCCTCACGGCATCTACAGCAAACCCCAAGAAATCAACCCTCGACACCCCAAGGGACCACTTTTCCCACTTGACTTTGAGTCCCGCCGCCTGGAAACAGCGGAGTACCTCACGCAGATGGCTGCTGAACTCCTCAGCGTCCAGGGCGGCAATCAGAACATCGTCAAAAAACGATTGCACTCCGGGGATCCCTTTAAGGAGAGAATCCATTATGCTCTGAAAAATCCCCAGAGCCACGCTTACCCCGAATTGTAACCGCCCCACGCGAAAAGCTCCCCTGTGAGTCACAATGGTTTGGGCTTCTGCCGTCTCGGCATCTACCAGAAGTTGCTGAGCCTGAGCCAAGTCCAGCTTCCCAAAAATCTTAGAGCCCACTAGGGCTTCCAGCACGTGGCTGACCACGGGGGACGGGTTATGGGTTGTCTTGCAGTGCCTTGTTTATGGTGCACTTGTAATCGGCGCATATGCGCACATCCCCATTTGGCTTCACTGGGGTGACTATCGGTGTTTCCCAGGTGGCGTAGGACACTGGTTCAAGCACCCCTTGTGCCGTGAGGCGGTCCAGCTCCTCTTTGATTTTAGGTTTAAGAGCGAAGGGGACCCGCCTGTCCTTGAGCCTTACCGGTCTCACGTGGGGATCGAGGGATAAGGTGATGGGAGGTCCCTTGTAGTACCCCAGGGACCCATCAAACACTTCTGGGAATTCCCAGCACACATGCTCAAAATCCTGCGTTCACATTTGCTGCACCCCCACTATGTGAATGCCCAACGGACGAAACCAGGCCAGCCCCAGCAAAGTGGTGAGCTGGCGTTTGACTACTAGGATTTCCAGCTTGCCCTTGAAGCTCTTATACGCCACCTTTACCGTGGCCCAACCCAAAACCTGTATTGAGTTTTTTTGGAAGTCCCGTAGTATGAAATCGGCTGGCCGCAGCCTGAAACAACCCCTGGGGCAAAGTTTTCTAAGTGACTCCTCCGAGATTATGGAGATGGAGGAGCCCGAGTCCAGCTCCATTAGGCATGGAGCGCCCTCGATAGAGACCGACACCCTGACCTTGTCGGGGGTGGTGAGGGGCAAGTTCATTACCTGCAGGCTCATTGATGCGGTCGAGTATGCCTCCATCGAGTCATGGTTGGTGGACTGGCGCCTGCGGGTCACTTTGGCCTGGCAAGCTCGTGCTATGTGGCCCATTCTCCCACAGTTCCTGCAGTCCATGTTCTGATAGGGGCAGTCCTGTATCTCGTGTGGATCCCCACAGCTAGTGTTGGCTGGTCTCTCCATTGCTCGTGGTCTCGCAGCCGCCCTTGGGCCCGTTCCTAGTTGGCGACGGAGCTGGTTTGCCTCCTCCTCCTCTGGGTTGCCCGGTGCCATTTCTTCCTGGTGGACAGCTTCTGCTCGTGGGTTGTTGTAGCTTTTGGTGGCTCTCTCAAACACAATGGCTTCGTTGAAGGCGCTCTGTAGGGTGAGCTCCTCTTTCGCGAAAAGCTTTTGCTGAAGCCTTTTGCTCGGAGGCCCCAAACAAATCGATCCCTCAAGGCTTCGTCCAGCTTGTCAAAACTGCAATTTCCCGCAATTTGGTGGAGGGCAGCTAGGCAGATTGCGGCAGTCTCTTCTGCACCTTGATCTCTCCTGTGGAAGAGAAATCGGCGGGCGATGAGGGATGGCTAGGGCAAGAAGTGCCCGGTCAGGAGTCTGACTATCTCCTCGTATGTTTTCTCCGTGAGCTTCGCGGGAGCCGAGAGACCCTTGGCGATCTCGAAGGTGGCCTCCCCACAGACACTCAGAAGCATGTCTCTCTTACGGCTGTCATCCGTGATCAGGTTCGCTCTTAGGTAGCAGTCGACCCGCTCCGTGTAGGTCTCCCACCTATCGGGGTTGGCCGGGTTGAACTCTGAAAGATGGCCCATCGTCATGCTCGGGTTCACCATGGAGGCGATGGTGGCAGCGGGCTCTTCAGTCTCCCTGGACTGCATGCCTTCCTCATCTCCGGCCAGGTCAGCGAAGTTCGCTGCATAAGTTACCTGGCTAGGATCCCATCCTCGTCGCCACTGTAATGTACTGAGTGACAAGGAAGGCAGCATACTTTATTAGCAAGTACATCACAAGAGAGAGAATGGCAGGTCGGGTCCCGATTATACATATGCCCCGGAACAACCCTCCATCAGGCCAGGTCCAATCCTGGTCAGTTAAACTTCCCGCCACAGATCTTGATTGGCAGTGCGTATTAGCGAGCTACATCCGGGGACCAGTGGGGTTCCACTGGTCGCCTCTGTAGCGTGCGCTGTGCTGTACATAGAGATTTGAATGCAGGACATAACACTTTGCTTTTCTTTTGATGACTTGATGCTCATGACCCTAAATTAACCTTGTTCTGTCTGGTGTTCATTTTGGAGCAGCAGTCTGCATTCTTCTCCATTGCACTGTAACTGTCTCCCCAAACCCACTATCATCACCGGGTAGGTGGAATCTCTTTTGGCCATTGTTAATCATCATGTCTCTGTGTCTGTTTCTTCATGATCTATGCTGTCATTTCACCCTTGCCTACATGTGTGTAAGCTGTGTGGCATCAGAGTTGGGGTTCAGTAAGCATTGGTGGGTGGGATGTGCAAAGGAGCAAACCCATCTCTCCTTTCAGCTGAATGAAACTCAGCATGGGAAACACAATGGAGCAAGGATAAAAATAATTGTGGGGCAAGGTTTGTGAGTAATCATCCTGTTAAAATGTTTTCTGTAGGTCTGAACTAAAGGCATCAGTGTCCCACTACATATTTCTCAATTACTTGAAAGTTATGTGAACTGTCTTTATTTAGAACTGATAACCACAGTGAAAACTATAGACAAACAGCAGAGTTTGCTTTAGGAACACTTTTTAAGAGAGTAAACATGATTTGCTTTCTCTGCTCCCCTTTTTGCTTAAGACATCTTATTAAAAAGGAGCTTTTTAAAAAATAAGTCAGCAATACAGTAAAGAATAAATAAAAATGTTACCCTTTATTGGGTGAACAGAAGTGGCCAGAAGCAAATAAAGCTTAGGTTTATTTAAGACAGCAGAGGTGGAGAAAGTTACATGATGTTAATCCCCTGCAACCCCCAATAAGATTTTATTTTATATCTCATTCTATGGGAGAGACCCTACAAAGATAGCTATGATACCCTAAACTGGTTCTGAATTATTGCCTTTTCATAAATGAAAATGGTCAGGTGTGATGTCTGGGTAGCTGCAGCATCTGCATTTTCCTTGACTACATGCTCAATCTTCTATTTTATTCCCAGTGTTGACAATATAGAGATGATATTGAGACGTATTTTGACTGTCAGGTGCATCCTGCCCACAGGGCACACAAGAAGAAAAGGGTTGAATCATAAGGATCACAAGCTTCTTTTTTAGCTTCATTCTTTCTGTTAAACACACACACAGAGATTTAACCAGACCATTGTGCTGCATATCAAACCAGTTTAGCTGTGATTCCCACTGCCTTTGTCAGTTTAATGACAGAGGTTTTTTCCCCAAAAAAATGTTGATTGATATTTCAGGGTAATGTTGATGAGTCATAAGCAGAGGTACGGGGGAGGGAAACCTCTCTTTTCTATCACTCTTGCTCAGTTTGCTGCAGGAGGGATTGTAAGTATGAGCTTGCTACATATTACACCCACTGGCGTGCATCCTACCACTCTTGTAAGAAAAGTTGGAAACCCTTCCTCCAGCTAAAGTGGCTTTTCTGCTGTAGGCAGTGCTGCTTAAGTTAGAGAAAGTCTTAGGCTGGAGGAAGGCTGGAGCAGATTGCTCAGATACATACCATTGTGTGGATGTTCTGTATTCTCAAATCTGTGTTTCCTTCTTTTCTTCACTACCTCCTCTCCCCTGACTGCACTATCATGCTCCTCATTCCCCCTACATCTCTCACATTCTTCTGTTTTCCATTTCCTAATACCACTTTCCACTGCTAAGAGCAATGATGGAAGCAGCAGAAGATGCTCTGATGTCAGACATGTGACAGCAGATTGGTCAAGTGAAGAACAAGAAGACCCATGTGGGAAGAGCTCTCTATGAAGACTCAAAAGGCCATGCAGTATTGGAGACTCCAGGAGACCAAACAAAAAAGGTGGGCAACAGGACATAAGAGCCTGAGGTAAAGCACTAAGGAAATAGTGCAACTGATGAAATGCCTGCCTTCTGCTAGCAGAAGGCCTCCAAGTAGCCAATCAGTCTCAGTTCTGTGCAACCCATTAAGAACAAGTGCGATCTCCTGGACCTGGAGACCAACAAAAGTCTTGATTGCTAAAATGAGCATACAAATCCAGAGTATTAAGGGACTGCAGCCAGGAAGAAATTCCAGAAGGAAAGCTGTGTTAGCTTGTTAACAACTAAAGCCATGAACAGGCTTGCAGCACCATAAAAACTATCATATATTTATTGTTGCTTAGGAAAGCATATCTGATATATTTATTAGGGTTTGATCTATCAGCTTTTGCATTTGATCTCATCTGACTCCCTTCCCTGTTCTGATTGACTTTTGTCCTTGTGGCTCTCATGATCCATGCCGTTGCCTTTTCAGTTATCAGAAGAGAACCCTCCTTCCTATTTTGCCACTTGAAAAAGCAGTCTATGCGTTAAAGGCCATACATTCCTTGCCACTCGAAAAAGCAGTCTATGTGTTGAAGGCCATATATTCCTTTCTCTTTGCATCCTGTTACTTCCCACACCAGCCTGCTTGCCCAAGTCAGCATCTCCATCATCAGCCCTAGCACCCAGCCTGTACAGTAAGCAGGGAGGAGGAGAGGAAGTAATAATCAAAACAAATGGATGTAATAACAAATATAACAAAAAGATGGGGTTTTTTGCTGTACTAATCAACAAAACTTGACTTTTGATTATATGAAAATGCATAATAGTGGCTATATTACATCCATGTTGTTTACTCATCTCATAGGGGGCCAATGAACACTGCAGGCCACTTGCGCAGAATTCTGGATTCTAAGCTTCTCAACTAAATGGCTCAGGAAATCTACATTCCTATTGCTCTACTAAATCAGGAGGAGGCGGAATAAGATCTCGTGGGTTCAGTTGAGCAACAAGACAGACATCGTAGCTGTCGTGCATGAGAACATTGACAGCCACCACGTTCCACTGATTTTCCCAAGTATCCAGCTCCAGGATCTCTTTGGTGATAACTTCATGCCGAGCTGAAACAAATAAAAGGTAGAGAAAAATCAAACACAGAATTAACAAAAGAAGTTCTGCTTTTGATACAAGAAGCAATCCAAAATTTGTCTCATGCTCTACTTTGAATACAAGAGGAGATGGCAGAGGCTGAAACGCATCTTGCAAGCTCAAAACACTTTCCAGTTGACCGCAGCCCAGAAATGCCAAATTGCTTTGCTCCATCTAGGTCTAAAGATGACAGCATTGAATCCCTTGGTAGGCTGCTTAAATCAGGGTACCTCATTCATTGTGACATGGTTCCCACCAGGTGCTTCTTCTCTGCTTCCAGAATGGTGGCTAGAATGGGCTATTCCCTGTACTTGGAGGTGCTTAGCATGCACCCATCTAGCTACATGCTGAATGGACTACTTAGAGTTGCACTGCTGGAGTAGGATCCAGGAGATCCAGACTCCCCATTCTGCCATGAAGGTCCCTGGATAACAATCACTATTAATCTATTGTATGGCTGAGTTGCTACGAGGATAAATTGGGGTGAGTAGGTACAGTGTCCTGAAATCATTGGAGGAAAGCTGAAATCAGTTTAGATAATAAATAAGGGTAACTATTCTAAAAATTTTAGTCATCCTAACACTTAAAAAAAAAGAGTACAGAAAACAATTTAAACTTTTTTGGGTCATAAAATCACCCCTGACTTAAAGCAACCTCATGGCATTTTCAAGGAAAGAGATGTTCAGAGGAGGTTTGCCATTGCTTGCTTCTATGTCACAACTCTGAACTTCCTGTGTAGTGTCCCATCCAAGTAGTAACCAGGGCCAATCCTGCTTAGCTTCCAAAATTTGACAAGATCAGGCTATCCTGGGCTAACTATCCAGTAAAATAGCCAGCACTTCTTGAGTGCTCCTTGAAAGGTTTCTGTTAAAGGTATCCCTCATTCAGTCCCATTGCAGATATTATTGTATCATGCACATGGAGAGCAATTCCTGGAACACCAGATGTATGAAAGACATTAATGCAAGCCTAGGGTTCAGAAAATTCAAGGGATATAAGGATCCAAGGACCATCACATATGCCTACCGTTTGCTTTTTGAATAGTCTAAGGTTGCTCATATATGTAAAAACTAGTAGAATGCTACATTTATTGTAATTCAAAATTAACTGAATTGTTTTCCTATTGGGTGGGTGGGTGGGTAATCATTTGATTTCCTATATTTCCTAAAATGAAGTTTTAAAAAAGGAGTCAGGATGGGGGACTCCAAATAAGAAGTAACTCTGGACTCTGTTGATATACCAGCTCTGAAACAATTCCTTGAGCATTATTTTTCCATGTGTAGACTGTTCAAAGGTGTGTAATTGCATCACTCTGGAGAAAACATACTGCAAGGGAATATGGGACAGTTTCCCAGTTTTCACTGTAGTCATGGAAAAAGGGGGAATACCTTCTTCAGTGAACTGCCAACCCAGAAGTGAGCTTATTAGGATTCTTTGTTTTGGGAGTAGATTCAGCAACATGTGTGTTAAAAGCTACGTGTCACAGCATAAGGAAATCAAATTATTAAATTTGACAATGATTTTTGTTTGATGTAGATCAAACTAAGGGCATATTTCATGCATGTAAGCATTAAATCAATACTGTTTAAATTAGCTTCTAATGGGAACATAAAACTTATACTCTAAAATCTGCCATTTCTTTTTCCAAATTCTCTCCTGTATTAGTAGCATTCGTATGTTACACAGCTATACATGATAAAAGGTCACATGTGCTTTATTGTGGTCATATATAAAAATGCCTTCTTGCCTTCTGAGAAAGGGGTGTTGTGGCTTCTACAGGCAGCAATTTTAAGCAGCCATCTTCTATGCTGGGTGGGCCAAACTGCCAGTGCTTTGCCTTGCACTTCGTCTGTTTGGAACAACTGATGAATTTGGTAAGAGCAGTTAGATTCAGACAGCACTGGAAAATCAAAGCCAGTCTGACAATGAGCAACTTTGAACAAAAACTGAGAAATCTTACAGTAACAGAAGAGCTTTGAAACAAGAGAGGGGTTTTTGGGGGGCGGGGGTTTGGGGTTTTTTTGCTTTAGAATCCTTTTTTAAAAGGTGGGGGAGGGAAGAGAAAGTCATTCATTTTCTGTCATAAGAGCTAGGTTTTTTCAGACTTTACAAAAGGGTGAGTTCTTTTCTATAAAGGAGAAGTTCTTTTCATTTCTCTTGCTTTTTCTTCTGTTTCTAAAGTTACTGAATTCTGTAAGAGACTTTAACCTGAACTTTCATTTCATGGAACAGAAGATGTGGATAGGCTTTTCTCTTTTTCTCTACATCTATTCTGAGAAATATGTAACCTAGTTGAAGCCCAAGAGGCAAGCTGAGCCATTTAACAGAGAAGAAAACCTAAAATCCTGGACTTCTTTCACATCTTACACATCAACAAGGTGCTACTAAATGTACAGAGGGGAGTTGTAGACAATCCCAGCTCAGTGCTAGAGTTCCTGAATACTGCATGTTTCTAAGTACGTGTTCATGGAATTCACGCAGTTTTAGGTGTGTGCTTTAAAAAATTCGGCTTAAAAACTCAACATGAGAAGCAACCCTGTAATTCTCTGGGAAGAATTAGCCCTTCACTGCACTTTTAAAAGCTTAGAAGTGCTGTACAAACAGGTAAAGGTCTGTGAAGGGTTAATTCTTCCCAGAGCCAGAGATCCTTGAGTGACAGGCTATTCCAAGAGATCTAATTGATTAGCATCAGCTGAACAGAGAAAGACTTCTGAACTGGATGCTGAAGAGAGATGCAGTCTGATTTCAGTCTTAACTGAGAAAAGTCGAGTCCTGACAGTTTTGGAATTCAGCCCTGACTGAAAGCAGCCTAACAGTTTCTGCTTGCCGCGGAAGAGTGACACGTCACCTCCTAGCTCCACAGCAGCTTGTGCAAAAACAAAGAGAAGCACCAGGGGCAAAAGGGCTCTCCACCCGGGACAAGCTCTAGTGCAAAATCGGTACCACTGTTATGATAGTATTAATTATTATGCATGTATTTGAGTTTAGAGGTTCAGCAGTCAATAACAGTTCACTTTTAGAACTTAGCATTTGAATGTTCAAACTCAACAGTAGAACAAAGTTTGAGTCCAGTGTTGGTCTTAAAAGGTGCCTGTGGACTCCTACTTTGTTGTACTGCTTCAGACCAACACAGCTGCCCACCTGGACCAAACTCAGCAGTGGAATCCTAAGCAGAAGAATAACTTAGAAGGGTGTAACTTTTCTTCAGATGGCAAAGAATATTTCAGACATTAGTCTAACTCTTAATTTGGTATACTACTAAATACTGGCTATTTTCACATAGTAAGAACAACATCTTGGGCCATCAGGAAGATTTTTCATATTTTTTGTGCCACTAGCAATCTGGAGACAGAAAACTAAGTAAGAAGTGAGTTCTCTCTGGGTTTTAATAGGAAAATAATTCCATTTCTACATTATCATGCAACTGCTATTTTGCCATATAATTAATACAAATACATGATATAAAATCAGCTATAGACATACCCCATTTTTGCCTGGCCATCCCACGATATCCTAACAAATATACATTTTTTCCAGTAACAAATCATACTTCTAAAGGCTTCCCCACATGATCCTGAAAAGCATTTATAATTTTGTGTGATATTTCAAAAGGTGTTATATCTATAGGATAAGATCTTTGTCAAGTTATTAAAAGTGAGAAATTGAAATTGATAGTGTTCAATGCAATTTCACTTCACTGCTTTTTGTAGGTAGTGGAATTGACAAAATTGCAGCAATCAGAAAGGTGCGTTGCAGTGCTAGAGAAGGTGAGCGCACAGCTTTTAAAAATTAATTTTAATACATGAAGACTGGAAATATATTCATGATTTGAGCTGGTCTATTTTTGGCTGAAAACCTGAACTCTGTATTATTGAAAGCAAAGATCTTCGCTCCTAATTCACTCTACCAAGTCTCTTAGCTAATTTCCCCATCAAAATAAGAGACTTAAAGCACTGCCCGTAACATATTGCTGGTATTCATTATTGATTTTTGTTTGTTTGTTTACACGGATCAGACAAGCACTCCATGGTTCAGAGTACTTGGGCTTTAAAAATCAGAGACATTTTTAAAACTTAAAAACCTTTTACACAACCAAAGATTTCAGGTTTTCACGGCTGGTAACATCATTAGGGATTGAAGAATCTTTCGGGCTCAAGTGCCGTGTTCTACTGGAGAAAGTTTTCCTTCCAGACGTTTCGTTCTCGGCTGCGGAGAACATCCTCAGTGGCGTTGCAGCCGGAGCAGGCGCTCTGACCTTCTTGGCTGCTGTGCATTGAGTGAGGCCAGGGCTGCTGGAGAGCTGCTATTTCTAGGCTGGAGGGGGTGTGGTGAAAGGGCAATAGGTTTGTGGATGTGCCCATTGTTTGGTGGGGCTTCCTGGAAGGGTAGTGATAAGGCTGCAGCAGGGGCCATGGGTGGAGGGGCAGGTGTTCCGACTCTTGAGATAATTTGTGAGGGTCTCACCAAGATTTTGCCAGCCTAGGGGCCTCCACAGGATTTAATCTGGCATTGCCTGATTCAGGTGGATAGCTGTGTTAGTCTGAAGCAGTAGAGCAAAGTTTGGGTCCAGTAGCACCTTTAAGACCAAAAAAAGTTTTATTTGACGTATAAGATTTGGTGTGCAAGCATACTTCCTCAGATTCAATGAAATGGAAATTACCAGTGTATACATATAGGTAGAGAGTGAGCAGTAAATTAGCATATGGCATAATGAAGATGTTTAACAGATTCAAGAACCAAACAGAAAAACTAAGCTTAGTTTATATGGTTACGATTTGTTTGGGTTTAATTCCAGGGGAAACATAGTGAGGGAAATAAATATGTCAAAGTTGGAGACTGTATCCTTAATTGTGGAATGCTGAGAGCAATTAAACCTTGCCATTACGCTGGACCTGGCTGGCATAATCTCTGATCTGTAGTATAGTTAGTTTAATGATTCATTATTAATCCAGATCTTGTAGTGAACTGCCACATTAAGGTATTTTACTTTTGATTAGGAAACTTTTTGCTTTAGTGTTCTGCAATGTATCTGGCTTGTGTTATGCCAACCATTCTTATGTTCATATTTTTCTGGTTTTAAGTAGGAACATTTCCTTCCAAAGAATTTTGCCATGTAAACATATTCTGGTTGAGTAATGTTGTTACAATTGTATGTTGTTTTGTTGTTGTTCACTTGACTTAGTACTGTCCATTGCACTTGGAGGGTGACAGATTGCTTTAGGCTACAGTATAAATATTTAATATATTCCTCTGTTATTTGAAATTGCATTCCATATTGGCTACAGTTTGCAGTTATCACTGTGGTCCTACGTATCGATTTTTTTTTAAAAAAAACAATTTCTTCCTTTTCTTTTGGATGATGCCGTTTTCAGAAAAAGTTATTTGGAAGGAAAAAGTGAACTAAATACATTTCATAGAACTTTACATAGTGCCTGCATGTCCTTCAATACAATAATGGTTGAACTGTCATTCAATTTCTTCCAAGTTTTCCCATGCAATACGAAATAGATAGTCCAGTCTAATGAATAAGGCTGCTGTCCTAAGAACACTTTTCTAGGAGAGCCATTGAATAAAATGCAGTTTACATCTGATCTGGCACATTTAGAATTACTCTGTCTTCAACTCAGAATGCCTTAGAATAATAATAATAATAAATTTTTATTTATACCCCGCCGAAGCAGGCTCAGGGCGGGGAGTATTCCCCTTGTGAATAAGGATCAATGAGAAGGGCTTTTCTATAGATGTTATCCTTTATGGGAGATGAATTTGTCCTCTGTCAAAGACAGGGCCTCTTTAGTGCCAGCACCCATAGTATGGAACCCCTCCAATGGATAGTTTGCTAGGCCAATTCCATTCAGGCCTAGCAAATAGATATTTTTAGATATCTAGAAAAAGTTAATTTGTTTTGACAGGTTTTTTAATTGGAGTCCTATATATTGTTAATGGTTTCCCTATTAAAATTGTGCTTGTGTAATTGTTGCTATGCCATATTGCTGAAAAAGCTGCTTGATTGTTTTAGCTATAAATAAAATAAATCAATTAATATACAACTGGTAAAATCCCTATGAATAGCTGTATGAGTTGAAGGCCTACATATAGTGGAAACTCTTTGGGACCATCGGTGTACCCAGTATCAGGCAGGGACAGATATGGACTCCTCTATAAGAATGTCCAGCATTTTGCTTTCCCTCATAGCAGCAAACAACAGCCAAGAAACTATACCCCTACTCTGTAAGTCACAGAACTCATAAATACACATATGATCCTATGCATGCGTATCTGGTATCAGTGTTTTTAATGTATAACATGTACATTCTGTTCATGTGGAGGAACGTTTAATTTGATCCAGATGCATGCACACACTTTTCCATTCCTAAGGGGAGAGTTTTGTATTTTTATGATTGCTCAAAGATAAAGGAAACTTATCTAGAGAAGGTTTCATAAGTCTGCAGGACCTTTTGTGACCTGTAGCTGATACTTGCCATTTCTTTGAGCACAGCATGGTAATGTGCCAATCTGTGCCATCCAAGCAAAGGCCAGAGCTTTAATAACTGTCAGTCTCCGCAGGCCTGGGAGCTGTTTTCACTTGATGGGAAAAGGCAACAAGCTGCATCCACAAGAAGATCCTGTTGCCAGTTTGCAAAGTCTACATTAGTAGTTATGTGGTGGTGGCTTAGAAGTACCTCTGCTTGCAAACCAGGTGACTCTTGCTCACTGTATTGTCCCTTCAAAAAAAATTGCTCCTTGGAGCAGGCAAAACTGTCAGCTGTCATTGATTCAAAAAGATTCTAACCCACTGCCTCTTGTGGATTTAATATTGCTGACAACTGGAAAACATCACTGTTTGTGGCACTGGGGCACTGTTTGTGGCACAAGGGGTTGGACCCAGTGAAGGTGCAGAAGGAGGCAGAGTTGCCGAAACACAAAGACCAATTTTTCCTTCCAGGAATATTAGCATTAGCTCCATATTAGCAACATCAGCACAGTTAATAGGCAGTGGCTATTTTGCTGCTGTAATGGGTGGAGGGAAAGTAGATTCTTGGCCGATATCAGAGCATGTTGGAAATGGGATCTCAAGCAGAGTTTCCAAGCTATTTATAATGAGCTTTCCTAATGCTACAGTCGTATACTATCACGGCAAGAAGGCAATTACTAATGGCAAGGATGCACTAATATTAAGCAGCAAAGAAAGCTCACCAAAATATAGCTAGTCTCTTGAGTCCTCTGAACAAGCTCCAAACTCCTCCTTATCCACCTCGGTACAGCACCCAGTTATGAATGAGCTGAACAAGTAATTGTGTGCTGATTCATAGCCATCATGTACTTACATTGCAGCTTGATTTAGAGATGATGTCACCCTTTGAAAGGATTGAATGCCACTTGGAGTATAACTCTGTTTAGGATTGCACTGTAATTTCTGGAAGGGAAAGAACTTGTGGACTGAGAGATGTGTTAAGTTTCCCCATACTCAGGAGGACACGGTGATACAAACCAGGGAAAGCTTTGAGACATCAATGAGAGAAGGACTGAGATGAAATGAAGAATTGCCAGGGCAGTGATGTCCACAAGCAGAGGACAAAGCTTCTAGGGAAAGTTTCTGTTGGTGTATCCACCAACAGAAAGTTTTGGTTTTGCAGATCTATGTTAGAGGCAAAGTTCCCTCTAAGCTGCAGAGTCTTGTAAGCAGAAATTCTGCTTTGTGAGCTACTGGCATTAAAGTTGTGAGCGGCTGCATAAATTATTGTGCTCTGGGGTCATCCTTCCTGAGCTAAGACAAAAATGGGTGAGCTGGAGGCTAAAAATCTGTGAGCTATAGGGTTGCCAAGTCCAATTCAAGAAATATCTGGGGACTTTGGGGGTGGAGCCAGGAGACATTGGGGTGGAGCCAGGAGCAAGGGTGTGACAAACATAATTGAACTTCAAGGGAGTTCTGGCCATCACATTTAAAGGGACCGCACATCTTTTAAATCCCTTCCCTCCATAGGAAATAATGAAGGATAGGGGCACCTTCTTTTGAGGCTCACAAAATTGGACCCCCTGGTCCAATCTTTTTGAAACTTGGGGGGTATTTGGGGGAGAGGTACTGGATGCTATGCTGCAAATCTGGTGCCTCTACCTTAAAAAACAGCCCCCCCAGAGCCCCAGATACCCACGGATCAATTCTCCAGTCTATACTCCTATACTCCTGTGTATAGTTTGCTGTAAGTTGTATCCTGCTATGTAATTTTGCATTATTTATTGGGTGCCATTAACATTTATGCTTTCCTTCAATACTGTTTTTTGGACTCCTGGTTGGTTCTACTATCCAAATTCTATTTCATAGTTTAATGAGCATACCATCCTATTGATTGCATTGAGTACTATTAAATGGCAGGCTATAATTAATGTACATTTAGGAGGGTAGCTGTATTGGTTTGAAGCGGAAGAACAAAGTCTGAGTCCAGTGGCACCTTTAAGACCAAAAAAAAAGGTTTTATTCAAGGTGTAAGCTCCCCTCCTGAATCTATCTTCATGGAACGCACCACATGAAGCTATGAGGAATGAAACTTTATCAACCTTACAAAGAAACTCACACTATCGCACAGCTACAGCCTGATATTTCCTTTCTTACAAAATGCAAAAACCTGAACTTTTCTGAAGAAGTGTGCTTGTACCCAAAATGTTAAACCTTGAATAAAACTTCATTTGTCTTAAAGGTGCCACTGGAGTCACACTTTGTTCTATAATTATGCAACGAAATAAAACAGACACACCCTGAAAGCTGCAGATGGGGGGAGCACTGGACCAAATGTGTAGTACAGGGGTGGCCAAACTGTGGCTCAGAGCCACATGTGGCTCTTTCATACATATTGTATGGCTCTCAAGGCCCCGCACCCCACCCCACCCCACTGACCAGTCTGAAGAAGGTATTTGTCTCTTTAAATCATTTCGCCAAGCCAAGCCAGCTGGTCGCTTGAAGAATCATTTAAAGTTAATGCTGCCTTCTTTCTACCTCTCCCTCCCTCCCTCTCTCCTTCTCCATTTATTTGCCTTCCTCCCAGTCTTGTGGCTTTCAAACATCTGATGTTCATGTCTTGCAGCTCTCAAACATCCAACATTTATTCTATGTGGGCTCTTAAAATGAGCAAGTTTGGCCACTCCTGGTGCAGTACTTTGAATGATTTCTCTCATGTGATCATCCCTGGGACACCATGGTGGCTATTTATTTGATCAAATGTGTATCCTGCTCCTTCCCCCCTCCCCCCTGGAATGGGACTCGAGGTGACTTCCAACATGTAAGAGACACTCGATAGAACGGTACAGACAGAAGATCCAATAAATTGAAAAGGAAATTAAAACAATGAGCAATCTATCCCAGATAATATATTTCCACCCTGCAGGAGGGCTGGATTCAGGGACGCGGGTGGCCTGGAGTCTGGACCCCCACCCCTCCACTCTTTTCCAAGCCTCGCAAGCAAGCCCTGTGGACACTCCACCCCCACTCACCAAGGCAAGACAAAGGGAAACTCCGACAGAGAAAAACATCACCTTTGCTAGGGATTTAAACACCCCTTCTTCCCCCCGCACGTGGTGAGAGCCGGATTTCTCCCTTCTGAGACTGCAAGGACTTACTGGGGAGGGGACCTTCCCGGGCTCCGGCTGCAGGGCTCTTCCCATTTTGGCCTGTCTCAAGTCGCCACATCACCCCCCAGTTCAGTTTCTCCTACACCGACCCCCCACCCCGCCTCTCTAGCAAACAGCTCGGCTCCTTTAACCCTTCCGCGGCTGCAGAGCCCAGCAAGAAAAGCCCCCTGCCTTCCCTGTAAAGACCGCCCCCGCCCCCACTGGACTGGGCTTCACTCAGCCTGGCTGTGGTCATCAAAAGCCCTCTAGTGCGGCTCAGTAGGGCTGCTCAGGAGTCACAGCCATTTCAGAAAAGGGGGGGGGGGCTGAAGCTGGTTCCCAGTTTCTTCCTCCTCCACCCAATAATAAGGACTGGGGAACTCAATGGGGGAGTGTGGCACCAAAACTGGCGCCGTTCCCCCCCCCTTCCAGATTTTTGGAGAGCGGGGGAGTAGGCTGCAAATTCAGAGGTCCCTCGCCAGGGTGGGGGAGTTGGGAAGCCTAGTGAGCTAGCTCATGCTAACTCAGCTTAGAGGGAAGATTGGTTAGAGGTAGAAAGGAATCTGACAGTGAGTGAATGAAGAAAGGGGAATGGGTTTGTGATAGAGTATGGGATTCAGGGTGGGTGAAACACTAATTTGGAGGGTGACAGGGACAAATAGATTAGGATGAGAGCCATAAGTGTAGCCACCTGGCCTCAGAGACCCCATCCACCATAATCATATTTGAAAGGCTGAGCCTCTGAGCCTCAGATGTTGCAATTAACCAAGAAGAAGACGACGACATTGGATTTATATCCTGCCCTATACTCTGAATCTCAGAGTAGTCACAATCTCCTTTACCTTCCTCCCCCACAACAGACACCCTGTGAGGTAGGTGGGGTTGAGAGCTCTCACAGAAGCTACCCTTTCAAGGACAACTCCTACGAGAACTATGGCTGACCCAAGGCCATTCCAGCAGCTGCAAGTGGAGGAGTGGGGAATCAAACCTGGTTCTCTCAGATAAGAGTCCACGCACTTAACCACTACACCATACTGGTGTTGGTAATTTTTAACAATGTGTTCTTCATTGGCACTTTTAAAATTTGGGGAGCCTTATTCAGAAACTCTGTAATAAGCCTCTGAGTCATGCTAAATATAATTCCTTCTTTACTGTGCCAAGTTATCAATCTTCCAAGATTATTTTTTACCTACTAGGTTTAGGCTTATTGCTCAAATATGATTGAACATAAAATATGGCAAGAAGCCAGCAGCCACAGAACTGGCAAGGTCAAACCAATGTATGAATTTCACCTCCCCCCCCACACTTTTGGATCTCATTGCAACACTCCACAATTAGCAATAAAATACCTCCTGAGATTACAGTCCCCAACTCTCCAGACTTCCTTTGCCTAGCCATTTCCTTCATATCAAATATGCACAGCCCTCTTCTTTCAAACGGTGCCCTAGTGCTACTTTATCTTGGCTCCTCCTTAATTACCTCCATGCTTCTGCCACACATTTTTCCAGGTTCCTTCCTGCTGTTCAAGTCATTATCTTCTTTGCCTTATTTCCTGCTTCTCTAGCACTTTAAACACTATGACATTTCATCAGGGAGCCCTCTCTTGTCTCAGTTCCCTGTATTACCTGCCTTTTTCTTCAGACAGTTTTCTCTATATACCCTTCCTTCAGCTTCTTTTCCTCAATCAATTTCCTAATCTGTATTCTTATTTCTGCATGTATACTCTGGGCTCCCTGGCCCTTAGCTTTCTCTCTTCTCAGGAGCTCTTTCTAGTCCTCAGCCTGCTCTTATCTGAGGTTTTCCTCCCTGCCAAAATGGCAACTTTCCTTCCTTTCGCAGATGGTAAAATTTCCTGAGCAATGGAATGTTCTCTGTTGTCATGGCACGTCACACATTACAGAGTACACACATGAGATCCACATAGGCTTGCCAATCCCAAGGTCCCAGTGGGGGTTCTTCTGCTTTTCCAGGCTCCTTCCCACCCCCAGTCAGCTGGCCGGTGGGGGGAAGCCCCGCTCCCGCAGGACTATGTGCCTTTCCACCTCCGGAGGCTTCAGTCTCCGATTGGAAAGGCTTCCTCTTGGGATGGTGTGCCTGTGTTACTTTGAAGAAGTTGACAGCAACTCATGAGTAGAGAGGCCAATCCCTCGCTTCAGAGTCACCAGAAACGGGGGGGCGGAGGGGGAAAACGTCTGCTGAGCACTTCATTATTCCCTATGTGGAGATTGATTCTCATAGGGTGCAGCCAGACGTACCATTAGTGGCGATACAGCTCCGTCTCGCTGACGGATTAAATGTGTTTGTTCAGACATCCACATCTGGCAATCGAGCGTCATCCAGGGCCATCCCGGCTTGCTATGCCTCAATGGTGCATTAATTTGACAGCACATAAAGTCCGGTCCTTTTTCAAAAAAGCTGCACAAGATCGGCTTTTTCCTGTTTGGACAACTCACGCACGATACTGCCTCTCACCTTTTTTTAAAAAAAAGCCCCAGCAGACATGTGCATTGCCAGATCATCCGAGAATCTGAGGTGACGCTTCTGCTTCTCCAATCAACACAGGATCGGAGGGGGGGGAACGTTATCCCACTATTTAGAACAGGAAAAAAAACAAATAAAAGAGTCGCATTCTTGGATGCTCGTCTGAATGGCCCTGCATCGAATCAATATTCAGCTGTTCAAATTTGAGCACTACACACACGCTTTTAATGTGAGGTGTGGCCGCACCCATAGGGTATAATGGAGAATTGATCTGGAGGTATCAGGGGCTCTGGGGGGGGGGCTTTTTTTGATGTAGAGGCACCAAATTTTCAGTATAGTATTTTGGGAAGGCCTCTCCCCAAAATATTTCCCAAGTTTCAAAACGATTGGACCAGGGGGTCCAATTCTATGATCCCCAAAAGAAGGTGCCCCTATCCTTCATTATTTCCTATGGAAGGAAGGCATTTAAAAAGGTGTGCTGTCCCTTTAAATGGGATGGCCAGAACTCCCTTGGAGTTCAATTATGCTTGTCACACCCTTGCTCCTGGCTCCACCCCCAATGTCTCCTGGCTCCACCCCCAAAGTCCCCAGATATTTCTTGAATTAGACTTGGCAACCCTAGATCTACACTAGGCATGGGCATAAATCAAAGTAGGAACTGTGATTTGTGCTAAAAATGGCCAGTTCATGATTCATTATGAATTGGTTCAGTAAATGGTGCTGTGTATGAAATAAAAATGAGATGGCTTGTTTTGGGGGTAGTTCATCTGTGTCGTTAGTAAGGGATCCTCTTTGTGCGCTGCAACATGCCCAGCGTGATGACATCACCTGGAAGTGATGTTACTGCACCGTGCACATTGCCGGGGGTGGGGGTGTTCTATCACTTGGAGAAAATTCTGTGGTTTTTCCAAGTGATAGAGTGTCCCCCTAGTGACGTGCCCCGAACAATAACATCACTTCTGGGTGATGTCATTGCAGCGGGCATGTTATGGCACACCTGCACTTTCTAGGCATCTTGGAGACCGTTCCACACCTTCCCTAACTCAACAAACCAATGAACCATGAATTGTTCAGGAAATTTAAAAAAAAAACATTAATCAAACTGAACCAATGAACCACCATTTTCATGTTCTGTGCCCATCTCTAATCCACACCTTGTATCAGATGTAACATGGTCACATGTGAGTAGTGGGTACTCCTCAGTTCCCATGAATATGAAACCTAATTCATCGTGCTTACAGAAAAGGGTTTCATTTTTACCCCCTCCCCATTTCCCTAACTTGAAACAGTCTCAGGAGTAGAGATACTAGCCCCTCACTGGCAATCTCTGGAAGCAATGAGGGGGAGGAAACTTTGAAAGTCATTTTCACTGTGATGTCACTTCCATTGTGGTTCCAGAAGTGATGTCACCGCACTGGCAATACTCTTAAGAACTTCCCTATTCTTTTATGTTTTGGGGTGGGGAATTTCCCTATTCTCTGTGTTTTGGGGTGGGGAACCTTTTTTATGCCAAGGGCCATTTGGACATTTATAACATCACTCATGCGCCATACAAAATTATCAACTTAAAAAACAGTGCTCCACTAAGGGAGAACGATTCAGGCTGGCAAACTTAATGCAAATAATTGTTTTTGTATTTGAAGTAATGTGGGGAGAACCTAATTTGGCACACACACATTACCCACTACCCTAGGCAAATGCCTAGGTCCAGGGCTTTTTTTGTAGAAGAAGGCCAGCAGGAACTCATTAGCATATTAGACCACATTCCTAATATTAGCATATTAGGTAACACACTCATTAGTATATTAGGCCATACCATCTGGGATAATCAAGTGCAAATTGAACTGGAGAGAGAGAGGGGGAGGGAGGGGAAGAAAGAGGGAATAAAGGGAAATGAAGAAATGGGGGGAAGAAAGGGGAAGAAAGAAATGTGGGGAAGAAAGGAAAATAAAAGGAAATAAAGAAATGGGGGAAGAAAGGGAAATAAAAGGAAATAAAGAAATGGGGGAAAGAAAGGGGACTAAAAGGAAATAAAGAAATGGGGGGAAGAAAGCATAATAAAGGAAAATAAAGAAAGAGGAGAAATGGCAAGAAAGGGAAATAAAGACGGGAAGAAAGGGGAATTAAGGGAAACAAAGAAATGTGGCGGAAGAAATAGAAAGAAAGGGAAATAAAGAAATGGGGAAACTTACCTGAACTGTGACAATGACTTTTCCAGGCTCTGCAGCAATCCTGGCCGGCCGGCCAGCCAGGCCCCAGGGAGGCCACTGCACAGTACAGCTGGGCCCTGTGATCCCTGCTGGCCAGCCAGGCCTGGGGAGGCCACTGCGCAGTGTGGCTGGGCCCCACGATCCTCACCAGCTTGGGCCCAGGGAGGCCGCCACGTGGCTCGGCTCAGCCCAGCAATCCCCAAGGGTCAGACTAAGTGATCTCGAAGGCCAAAAATGGCCCTTGGGCTGGATGTCCCCCACCCCTGTCCTAGAGATTTAGAGAAATCCTAGAGAGTTGTATGATGCTGTGACATCACTTCCAGCTCCAAAACTGAAAGTGGCATCACAGTACCAGAAATGCTTATCCCTCCTCCTCCCAATTTTGCTCCTGCTGTTCCATTAATTGGCAGTAGGAACAGGGACCACGATGGTGGGAGGTTGCCCACTGTAGTGGGCAAACATGGCAGCCCTATCCAGGGGGCCACTATTTGGGGAAATCCATGTGTTCTCTGGAGTACACATAGGTTTCCCAAGCAGGCCAAAAACACTTTCACAGGACTGTTTCATATTGGGGAAAAAACTATAGCGGGGAAAGCTGAAACCCCTTCTGCATATGAATTGCAGTCATCATCCTAATCAGGAACAGTACACAAGGGAACTGAGAAGAAGCCACAACTCATATGCAATTGTGTTAATATCTGACACATGGTGGGGAGAGGCCAGCTGTCAAAGGCTTCACCATTGTAGATGCAATACAACAGATTGGACAGTATTCTCCCTGGAAGCACAATAATGTACTAGCAGCAGCTAGTGCTTTGAGGCCGTGCAGTTCTAGGCCTGTTGTTAATACATCAATGCACCTGACCCATATATGATTGTTTTTATGAGTTATTTTTTCAAGTGCTAGCTGTTTTGAGGAAAGGTTTGTTTAGATTAGAATCCAGTACACAGAGCTTTAAAATGAAGGGAAATACAAATTAAATCCAGTGCAGCTGGAGCCATTGCCATGTGAAAGATGGATGCATGTTTTGGAGTGTTCCTAGTCAAAGAATCTGGGAAGCAGTTAACCTGAGTTGACATTCATTAGTGCTGGATAATGTATCTGCCTGTCTTTTCCTTGTGAAAGGAACTGTGGCAACAGCTGCTGTGTCCAGTGGGAATACATGTTTGTGTACTCTGTGGGGAGGGTATGTGCTTGTGTGTGTGTGTGTGTGTGTGTGTGTTTAAAAGAACAAGCCAGCAACCACAGTATTAAAACCCTATATGTCTAAAACCATTTAATGAACTATTAGTATACAACTGGATCCAAGTAGGCTGATGATCTAAGAAAAGAAAAGCAGTGATTGGTTCAATTGCTGCTGCTGCAGCAGCTACTATGACAATGAAAAATCTATGTAATAGTCTGATAAATGGAGTGCTGGGTAATATGTAGGGAAGAGAAAGAAAAATAGTGTGGCTTGATATCTTTCCATTGGGAACTGTGATCAGCACTTGCTTATGAAGGACTGTGTCCTTGAACAATTAGAGCAATATAATTTTGGGGGAGGACTTACATGTTAAGATCCATTATTATGTTTTAGATTCTCCTCTGACAGAATACTTATTCTCCTGTGAAGCTTCAAAATCATATACCTCCAAATACAAAAAGCAGTCACTTGCAGTACAGTCCTAGGCAGAGTTATACCCTTCAAAACCCACTAGCTTCAATTGATTTAGTAGGGTATAATGCTTCTTAGGATCACACTGCTGAATCATTAAGGATAGAAAACTGTATATCTGGGATATAGACAAAAAAGATCTAAGCAAAATTGCTATAAGATCCAAGCAAAATTGCCATAAGATCATATAAAGAACCACATCCAGAAAAATGTGTAGGTAGAAGTCTGAACTTGCTCAACATTCTAGCGTAGATCATGGGTAGGAACTGGTGTACCCCCAAAAGGGCACAACATGAGGTAATACCAAACATTACAGTTGCAGATCTATGTATTAAGTCTGGTTCTGCCATTGTCATACAGTCAGTGAAAGAAGCGCCTTTGTGGTATAGTGGCTAGAGTTTTAGGATTAGGATTGGGGAAGACCATGAGCAACTTCTGCCAAGAAGTTTGATGTTTTCTCAGTCTAATCTACTTTAGCGGATTGATGTGAAGTAATTTAAAGTGGGGAAAGAATACTATGCAAACTATCATGCAAGTTACCATGAGTTACTTGAGAGAAGGGTGGGGTAAAAATATGGTAGATACATAGATGCCTTTGGAGAACAATCTTCAGAGAGTTGTACACAAGTGGCTCTTTTTATGATTGGATGTCCCTTGTATTTCTGGGGTTGGTGGTATCTGTATTCCCACCTGGCTCTAACAACACATTATAAACATAGTCAGATTCTCTTTGGTTTTATCCAATACCTGCTCCACGGAATCCTCCGCAGAAATAGAGCTTCCCTTCTACTGCACCAGCACAGGTAGAGTTAGTTCGCAAGGAAAGGAGAGGATAAGGCATAGGAGGACCGTCCCTCCAAAAATTCCCATCAGGGTGATAGATCTCCACCACATCAAGGCATTTTCGTGCCTGTCCTCTATCTCGACCAAGGCAGCCGATACCACCTGCAAAAGGAGAAAGATCAACAAGGATAGCAAAAAAAAATATTAGAGGGAATTAGAAAATAGAGTGCACTAGTATCAAAGGTTTGATGAAACAGACCTATGAATAATTGATGCTTTCTCCCTTTTTGCCAGCTTTTTCCTTCTTTCCTTCCTGCATCAATTAGCATTAGCATCTTAAACCCTCATTCCTTTGCACAGGCAACAGGAAAACATCTGATGTGCTTACAGCTGGGAGTTGTGGGGAAACTCATGCTGCTGTTCATATGCTAAAATATGTTTTTGGAAAATGATGACTGGGTGTGCCCTCCAGTGCAGAAAATGGGGATCATATGAATGAACAAAAGAATGAATTACTCACAAATGGTGAATATAAGCTAAAAGGGATAAGGGAGACTTGCTGCTCTTTATCCCACCCACTTTTAGAAAAAAATTATGACTGGTTGAGTATTTCTTCCCAAAAGATATATGATGAGAAAACACATAGGGTCTGAAAAGTGAATATAAATAAGGAACTTTTTTAAAAAACAGAAAAATGCATGCATAGGATGGGGTTCTGGTGTCAAATATATAATGACAGGAAAGTAACTCATACACCACATTCTACACCGCTACTACAAAAACAAGGACAGTGGTTAGGTAGGAGAGTTTCAATAAGAGAGCCAGTTCGGTGTAGTGGTTAAGTGTGCAGAGCAGACTCCTAAGAACATAAGAGAAGCCATGTTGGATCAGGCCAATGGCCTATCCAGTCCAACACTCTGTGTCACACGGTGGTCAAAAAAGAAAGGAGGTTCACAAGTGGGGCTAGAAGCTCTTATCTGGGAGAACCAGGTTTGATTCTCCACTCTTCCACTTACAGCTGCTAGAATGGCCTTGGGTTAGCCATAGCTATTGCAGGAGTTGTCCTTGAAAGGATAACTGCTGTGAGAGCCCTCTCAGCCCCACCCACCTCACAGGGTGTCTGTTGTGGGGGGAGAAGATATAGGAGATTGTAAGCCGCTCTGAGTCTCTGATTCAGAAAGAAGGGCAGGGTATAAATCTGCAGTCTTCTTCTGCTTCAATATGAATGCCTGGAAATTTTGATATATTCATAATAACCGTGCAGCATCAAAGGAAGGGTATGGACTGTTTCCAACAAATGCAAAATACATTGACATTTGTTGCACTCAGAAATACCAACACCACCCAGCTAAGGCAGAAAGATTCCTATTTAGATTTCTAACATTTTTTTAATCCTGCCTCTCTGACCCATATTTCAAGAAGAGAAAGAAATACCTTTTAAAAAAAGAAGTGAAGATATTTTATTAGAATGTGGTCACAATGCTTATTCAATTTAGAATAAGCTCAGATGGTTGCCAAGGGCAGCTTTCTGTGAAATATGCAAGATCCATCAAGGTTAAGCACTTTGAAGGCAATGGAATAGGCAATATTTACTGTGTCATGTCTTATGTTTTTAAGCCACAAATGCTTTCTCATGACAACTTCCCTTTTTAAAAATAAAAACATAATGGGAAGGTTTCATATACCACTGCGACGGGCCCACATATAGCAAGGTTCTAGGAGTGATTTTGAGGTACCGGTATCTTTCTTGGAAACAGACTTTTGTGCAATTTCTCTGAATATTATTGTACTTAAATAATGTGACTAATAATGTGTCCATTGGAGATGAATTAGAATGCGATTTATAATTGCACATTCATAGTGATTTTCCAAAGGACATATTTGACTCCCCCATTCATTTTAGTGCATGCAATAGGAAGTTGTATTCCAAGAGCTGCTCTTTCTGCTAAAGAGACTGGGGAACTTCTTGTACAGAAGATCTGTGTGCACAATAAAGCACACAGGATTCTACATGCAGGAAGTGAGGTGGGAAGTATTCAGTCATGTCCTCTATTGTAACAACCAACATTTGCTGATCAAAAATCATTTACATATTTATCATTTACATATTTTCCATTCAGGCTTAGAACACACTCCTTATCTCATATACCAAGAGCACACAGTCTTCATATAGAATAGACAGAAATGTTAACATTTCTGTTAAAGGATGATTGCACAAGAGCACCTTAATTTTATATAGAGAATAATTAATTTTAAAAGTATTCCTTGGCCTCGGATGGCAGAAGATTTTTATCTGTTATCTGTTAGTATTTTAGAGTTTTGGATAGAGACCATGTTGAGAGGTCATTATTGCATTATCTAGAAATGGACAGTAAGCATCCAGCTAAGCACTGCAAAAATACAAGATTTGCATGGATTCTTTCATTTAGGATCAAACTCTAACAGCTTAGTCCATATGCTGGACATGACTTGATGGCACTTAACACTGACACACACACATGAAGAGATGTGCTCTTCTAAGCCCATTAACTTTTCAATGGACTTAGAAAGACGTGACTTTACTTAGGCAGGTACAGATAGTTATTTTCCTACTGCTATTCCAAATTCAATTTTGTGATGGAGGAAGTATAGGTAAACTAGGCTTGCCAATCCCCAGTTAGGGGCAGGGGATCCCCTGGTTTGGAGGTTCTCCCACTGCTTCAGAGTTATCAGAAAACCAGGGGGAGGAGGAATGAACTCCATTATATCCTATGGAGACCAATTCCCATAGGATATAATGGAGAATTGATCCATGGGTCTCTTGGGGCTCTGGGGGGGCTGTTTTTTGAGCTAGAGGTACTAAATTTTTGGCATAGCATCCAGTGCCTCTCCTCAAAATACCTGCCAAAATTCAAAAAGAATTGGACCCCCAAAGAAGGTGCCCCTAGCCTTCATTATTTCCAAATGGAGGGAAGGCATTTAAAAGGCATGCAGTCTCTTTAAATGTGATTGCCAGAACTCCCTTCAGAGTTTAACCATGCTTGTCGCACCCTTGCTCCTGGCTCCACCTCCAAAGTTTCCTGGCTCTACCCCCAGAGTCCTCAGATATTTCTTGAGTTGGACCTGGCAACTGTAAGGTAAATGTTTCTTGACTCTCAGTCAGATAGGAGCTCATCACAAACCTCTACTGCCTGCCATATATGATAAAAGGTAGTCCCCTGTGCAAGCACCAATTGCTTCCAACTCTGGGGTGATGTCGCATCACAACGTTTTCATGGCAGACTTTTTATGGAGTGGTTTGCCATTGCCTTCCCCAGTCATCTACATTTCCCCCCCAGCAAGCCTCAGAAGGATGGAAAGCTGAGTCAGCCTTGAGCTGGCTACCTGAACCCAGCTTCCCCTGGGATCGAACTCAGGTCATGAGCAGAGCTTGGACTGCAATACTACAGCTTACCACTTTGCGCCACGGGGCTCCTATTTCCACATATGATAGCTAGAAGATATATATTCTTTTCCCCCCCAGCAAGCCTCAGAAGGATGGAAAGCTGAGTCAGCCTTGAGCTGGCTACCTGAACCCAGCTTCCCCTGGGATCGAACTCAGGTCATGAGCAGAGCTTGGACGGCAATACTATAGCTTACCACTTTGCGCCACGGGGCTCCTATTTCCACATATGATAGCTAGAAGATATATATTCTTTGACAGAACCACATGGAAGTCAACATTACAAGGTGATTTTATGTCATTGACCGTGCTGCTCAGAAACTCAACAGATCCAAATAGGCATCCTCATTCTAATTTTATTGCTAAACAAAAGCAAACTCTACTGACTGCAAGTCAAACTGAGAGATCTGTGATCTTGGTGTTGATTGGCTAGAGCCGATTTACAGCACCCCAGAGGCATGCTCTATAAACTCACTCTTTGCTACAAGTGTGTTGCTGTTGTTAGGAGAAGAAAGTCCCACAGTGCATTTGGACTCTCACTGGTCCCTGCACGATTCACAACAAGAACAGAGGCCGATCATTAGCCTGTTCCAGCAAAGCTGTAGCTGTCCATCCTTTCTGCATGCCAATGGCAGATTCCAAAGATGTGTTCCTGGATTTTGTCCCAGCAGAAGGTAAGGCACCTTTTCCAGATCATGTCCTTTCTTATCCCTGTGAGATGTATGCCATGGCCTAGGGCAAAAATACAAGGCTATCTGCAATCAGCTCTCACCTTTGAAGGTGTGACAGAATTCCGGCATAACAGTTAGAGTAGCCCTTTTCTTACATTTTCCCCCTTTGATGCTGGCCAGATCAAGAGCCTCAGATTAGAATGTGAAACAGTCCCATTGACTTTAATTGGGCTCCTTTGGAACAGATGGGTTGGGGGATTTACAGCCACTTGTTTCTCTAAAACCTTATCCAATAAGCTGTTCTAGGTTTGTGGTCCAGTCGTGAACCTGCAGAGATGAATGTGCTAGTGCAGCCCAGAAACATCTACATCCACACTGTCAGATACAAAGCCACGTAATGAGTACTGATAGTATTTCCATGCCAAAGGACTGTGTGTGTGATAATATGTCCAATTTTAAACATTAAATGACAGCTGTGTTCTCAGATTGCCACAGGAGAGCCAGATTTTTAACAGGCTCTCAAATATGTCCCTACAATAATTGAACACAAATGTTAAGTGAGAACAAAACAGATGCTTGTGCAGTCTCGACCCCAAATATTGCAAGCCTATGTTGCATACAGGATGGAGAGAGGAAATTATCTAAACACCACAGAGTTCTTCACTTGCTTGAGAAAATGAGGGTTCATTTTAGAAGGCACTAAAATGAAGGTTTTCCCCATGACACAATATTATTCTCTCTACTCACAGTTTGATCATTTGGAAAATTCCCATTTAACCGTTATAAAGGTTCATTATAATTACGTAAGTGGCTCAACAGCATATGGTGGTCTTAGGACTTCATCCAAAGCCAATTAGAGTACAGAGAAACATTCCCACTTACATCTCTAGGCTGCAATTCAAGTTTTAATCACAGTCCCTAGCTGAGTCTATTTAATAGGTAGAGTACTTATTTTCTCACTACGTATACTTGTTTCTGGGAGTGCACTATTTGTACCCAATGCTGGAACTTATCTGTTAACCATGCCTGTTCATCTGGTTCAATGTTCTTTGACTCTGGAACAGCGTTTATTAATGTGCACTGAATTTTGAGGCTGTTGCTGATTAATGGAATGAGATGTGTTATCAAAAAAAGTACGTATTTTTAAAATGAAAATGTGAAGACATGGTACTTGGGGTTTTCAAATGCATATTTTGTTGTTTCAAAATATTGTTAATGGGAAATACCCTACAAATCCATGGAAATGACTTGTCCATCTGGTTTCTTGTTCTCAGAATGGCATATGCTTTGGACAGTGTCTGAAGCACAGTTGCCAACCTCCAGGTGGTGGCTGGAGAATTCCTGGAATTACAGTCAACTCCAGGCAGCAGAGACGAGTTTCCCTGGAGGAACTGGCAGCTTTGGAGAGTAGATCAAGAGTGGACAAAGTTGCTTAATGTAAGAGCCACATAGAATAAACGTCAGATGTTTGAGAGCAGCAAGACATGCAAGGAGGGAGGGAGGAAGATAGATGGGGAGGTAGAGGTAGAAGGAAAGCAACTTTAACTTTAAATGCATTCTCCAAGCTGCCAGTTGGCTTGGCTTGGGTAAGTGATTTAAAGAGAGAAATGCGTTTTCCAAGCCAGCCAAAAGGAGAATTAAGGGCTTTGAGAGCCACCCAATGTGTGAAAGACCCACAAGGGGCTCCCAAGCCACAAAGTAGACTGTATGGAATCATATCCTTGCAGAGCTCCCCAAATTCCCTAGGCTCCATTCCCAAATTTCCAGGAACTTCCCAAGCCAGAGCTGGCAACCCCAGAAGTTAGGTAGGTTTCAGGAGTAGAACTAAACAGCAGTGTGCAAACCTGCAACTAAACAGTTTGGAGTCTTCTGGCCAGGCTTGGATCCATGGTTTCAGTTCTTGATTGACCAACAGAGCAGTAAATTCTGCTTGCTGCACTCTGGTGTCCCTTGAGGCCACAGACTTCCAAGTGTTTTAGGTAAACGTAGGGTGGGGCCACTTGTAGGGTTTCCAACTCTGGGATGAAGAATTCTTAGAGATCTGGGAGTGGAGTCTGGGAAAGAAAAGGGACTTCAGTGGCCATTTTCTCCAGCTGAACTGATTTCTGAAGCCTGGAGATCAGCTGTAATTCCTGGAGATCTCCAGGCTTCACCTGAAGCTGGCAACCCAACCCTCACAAGATACATTGTCAGATTTTCTACTCCTGTCCTAATGAGCCCTGTGCACATGCTAGATTGTTCTCATAAGCCATAAAACGTACTTTATCTTTCATTCAGTTTTTTTAATAACACCATAAAAGAGCACTATTATTTTTACAATGAAAACTCTCAGCTGTACATCCAAAACATCAGTTAGCTCTCTGACTCACTGGCAGCTGACAGACACCACCCAAGCAGCCTGATGGTTCATACAAAGTGTATTTATGGTATTTATGTACCATGGTTTCAAGCATTCAAAGGGATTGTTCTCTGCACTTTTTTGACCATTCTAAAATATTTTGCCCCAACGACATAGGATGTACAGTTTTGAAGTCACTTTTGTGCTGCTCCCCATCCCCGCAAAAGTGGCAAGTGCTCTTTATGTCTGCGATTAATGTTGCCTTTTGCTGATCAACTGGTGAATTAGACAGATGACAGAAGTGAAAAGCTCCTTAACGCCACTGTTCCTACAACTGGCATTGACATGAATGCTGCAAGCTAAGCCCCTCACATCCTCTTGAGCTGGCCACATCCTTGCTAATTAAATTCACATTTTTAAAATGTCATTCAGTCCCCTACTTTGATGAAGTTGTTGTGGGGGGAGGACAGCCTTGCAGGAATGCTGTTCCTTGTCTTTTGTGCCCTGACTGAATCTGTATTATTATGAATATTTTCATAGCATGGTTTGTATAATATAGTGGTTCAATGCAAGGAGGAGACAAGGTTGCAGTGATCATAGCTTTTTAAATTAGTTACAGCATGGTAGCGGTTGAATTAGAAGACTTCCTAACTGGGCCAACGGGGCCAACTATATACACCTTAAGGTTCCCATGCTAGGATACCACTGGATTATTCAATTATTTATTAGCAATAGGTTACATATATGGGTTAGTAACTATCTCACATTTGACTTCCCTAAGAACTCTTGATTGTATGCCATCTGGAGACTTATTGGTTTTTAATTTCCCCAAGAGGTCTACAACTTCATTTCTCATTGCCACAATTTGACTCCCTCCATGAAAATGGGAGCTGTGGCATAAGTACACAGAAACAAAACATTCTTTAACTTCTCTGCTATCTCCCCATCTTCCCTTAGCAATCCTTTTATTCCTTTGTAATCCAAGGCCCAATTGCTTCTCTGGATAGTTTCCTGCTCTGGATATGTTTAAATAAATGTTTATTGCTTGTAGGGTTGCCAAATCCAATTCAAGAAATATATGGAAACTTTGGGGGTGGAGCCAGGAGACTTTGAGGGTGGAGCCATAAGCAAAGTTGTGACAAGCATAACTGAACTCCAAAGGGAGTTCTGGCTATCATATTTAAGGGGGCCACATACCTTTTTAATGCCTTCTCTACATAGGATAGGGGCACCTTCTTTTGGGGCTCATAGAATTAGACCCCCTAGTCCAATCTTTTTGAAACTTGGAGAGCATTTTGAGAAGACCCATCAGATGCTACGCTGAAAATTTGGTACCTTTAACTCAAAATACTGCCCTTTCATAGCCCCAGATACCCCGGGATTAATTCTCCATTATACCCTATGGCCCAGCAGACATTTCCGTCCCTCCCCCCCACCCCCGGTTCTGATGACCCTGACGCTCCGGAGGGCCTCCAAACCAGGGATCCCCTGCCCCCACCTGGGGATTGGCACCTCTACTCACGAGTTGCTGAGTTTCCAAGTTTTTCACAGTAACACAGTAACACAGGGCAACCAAAGTAACAGTAACACAGGGCAACCAAAGGTTCAAGTTTACCTTCACACTATGCAAATGACCTCTGCAAAGATTATGCAACAAACAGAGGGTCTGGGCTCCTTTCACAGCCATGTTGTTCTGCTTCCTCCCCCCCTCCCCCACTCCCCTTCAGCCTTAAAGATGCAGACACACCATCCAAAGAGGAAGGCTTTCCAATAGACGGAAGCCTCCGGAGGTGGAAAGTCACATGGTGGCTGTGGGGGCGGGGCTCCCCCCCACTGGCCAGCTGACTGGGGGCGGGAAGGAGCCTGAGAAAGTGGGAGAACCCCCATTGGGACCTGGGGATTGGCAAGCCTAATTGTTTGTTATGATGCTTTTAGACATTCAGCCTTCTCACATTGCTACAGTGGCTTCACTGTCCTTTCATAAGCGATAGCTTGACATTTCTCAATCACTTCTTGAACCGGTGAGTAAAACAGGTGAATACTCAAGAGAAAGATTCAAGCTTTGGTTCCCTCAAGGGTTTGTTCTGTCACCATGGAATTAGACAACTCCATCTTAAACTGTAATAGGTGCATGAATTCAGTAACTGAATGGAATACTGTTTCTACCTGCAATAAAGGACCAGGCCACATGTTCGCATGGACAGCTGTGCTCATTCATGAGCATACTGTTTTTCCTTCAAGCAGCTACAAAATTATTATACCACAGTAGTACATCAAGATTGTCTTTTTTTTAAAAAAAAATCTTAGTTCCCCCCTCTGTTGAAATTGCTCTTGGGCTGGGTTTACACAAATGAGAGGGTTTTCAAGGTTTATGGCCACTCCTCAACACAGTATGTCAGTTGTGTGAATGATTATATTTTCCCAACAATCAAGCTATAACATTCTGTCACTAACCCTCTTCCGGTTGGCATATAATTAACTGTGAGCAGAATGCCTGAATATTAAATCTTAAACATCAGATTACTGAATATTGGAAATTTGAAGGACTGATTTAAGGAATAGTAGCATAGTGTATATCGATGTGAGTTTTATGTATTTTTAGGCTTTTATGTATTTTATTGTATAATTTTAATTGTATTTAAATCGACCTTTGTTAGCTTTTATTGTTGTAAGCCGCCCTGAGCCCACCTCGGTGGGGTAGGGCGGGATATAAATCGAATAAAGTAAAGTAAAGTAAAGTAAATCATCATTTTTTCCTACCAGCTAATGTGTCAGCTGTGATTACTAGTGCTATCTAGAATGTGGTTGTGCCTTGTGGGCCACTTGAACTGGGCTCTGTGGAGGGTGATGAAACAATATAAGAAATTGGGGAGTCCTCTCTATATCTGAGATCAGGTGGCCTTCAACTATTATGGTCTGGATCCTAAATGTTGCAGGTAGAGTAAGGCAATTCCTGCCACCCCCTTCAGCTTTCTGTGCCCTCCCAATTGTTCTGCCAACTCCCAGGAACAGTTTGGGGCAAAATGGGGTCCTGCAGTGGAAGGGGAGAGTTGGTAGAAAAGTATCTCCCATCTGCATGCTCCCATGCAGACAGTGGCACATCACAGACTTGCTGCTGGGAGCAACAGTAGCAAGAAAATACCCCCCCCCCAAAAAAAAAAAAATGAAGGAGGTTTTTCATGTTCCAATGGTTTTCATCCACTGCAGTGTCTTAGGTACAGTAGCAGTCCTCTTTCATTACTATTACACATAGATATATAGACTGGCAACAACCAGAATTAAAAATACCTTTCCCTTATTCAAACATATAATTTGCAGCTGGTTAGCCATTTGAAGCAGTGTGCCAGTCACCTTCTATAGCTTTAAGATATGTGGGAAAAGCTGATGTTTGGCACGTCATCTTTCTTAGGAGAGAGATGGATTTTGTACTTGGACATTTGAAAGTGCTTTCAAACATTCAAAGCACACATTTTTTTACACAGTTCCATCAACTCAAAATGCATTCTGGGCATTATTTGTTTCTATCAAAATATCCATCCAGCTGGAATATTTGCATATTTTTAAAAATTCCAGCCGGATTCTTTCAATTGGTTTTCTGTGTTCTTGGGCTAGTCCTTTCATCATGTATGAAGTGAGAGAATATCAGCCCAAAGAATGATCCAGTGTTCTAAATGCAAGAGGTTTTCTTCCCAGTTGAAGAATCCTCACATTATTTGTTTTCTCTGAAAACTAGTTCAAATGTCACCAAGTCATTGTAGCATACCAACAGAGAGATATTTGTGTTACCACAGCCATTAATGCTTCAAATCTTTCTATATCATGCTTGGATAGTTCTGCAATCAAAAGTGTTTTCACTCCACAAAGCAATGCATTTAATGGCTTTTAAATTTAACAACGTTCTGTCTGTAGAATGCAAATACAAATGGATACAATCATTATTTAAAAATTGAGATTATAAACCAAGTGTATGATACAAAACCACTAGGCAGTGTCATGCTCTTAACATCCTCATGGTTTCAGTGAGGTACAAAGTACTATAATGCATGTAGGTGGCCAACCCACAATATTGCTATTGCATGTGACATAGGTTGTGAGACAATCGAGCACAAATAGCAGGAGCAGAGCCATGAATGTGCTGATTTATTATTTAGGGTGCATTCAGATACCACGATAAAGTGTGGTTTCTAATTCATGATTGATCAGATTTCAATTAGTGTGGCATCTGAACTCAGACCATTCAGTGGATTTGATGATGAGCACCAAGCTAGGATTTCAAACTAGAGTTTGTATCTGGTTTGTTAATCACAGTTTCAGTTAAAATTGTGGTTTATCGTAACACCTTATTTTGCACATTACAATTTGTTTAGCAGCTCCATCCCCTTTCTATCCATCTGACCATGCAGACTTATAGGGAAGATGTCCCTCCTTCTGGGAAGCAGAGAAGAGGAAAGAAGCAAAACAGGGTTTATGTTATTTATATTTACTATACAAACCACACCAACACAGAATCAGAGTTCAGTTTGTCCCAATATTCTAAATGCTGCCACAGAGTCACATGAACAAATGAAGTTGCTTTATACGGAGTCAGATAACCAGTCTATTAAAGGTCAGTATTGCCTAGTCTAAACAGTAGTACCTCCCTGTGGTCTCAGGTAGAGGTCTTTCACATTACGCTGCTATTTGACACTTTTAACTGGAGATGCAAGAGACTGAACCTAGAGCCTTCTGCATGCAAAATCAATGTTCTAGGATTGAGCTACACTCAGGTCTCTGTCGCTTCCTGCCTTTCTAGTACTGCTCTATGATAATCATAAAGTTTTCCCCCAAGTGCTAGAGTGTCCCCCCTGCAACGTCTCTGGTGAGATAATGTTATTTCAGGGTGACGTTATCATGCTGTGTGTGCTTTGCATGCATGAGGAAAATCCCCTAACAGGAGCCAGGTAAGACCCGGCAACCCTAAATGTGAAATGTATTCTGAACAGAGGTTAGAGAGAGAAAATTATGTTTGGGAACAGAACTGATCAACTTTCTTCAAAATTCTAGCCCATAACCTTTTACCTACTTTACCCTATAAAGGAAGGACTCAGTATCTTGTTCAGTGTTCTTGCATGATCTGCTCTTGCAGGCACCAGGTCATCCTTAATAAAGACGTATGCTCTGTTAGCCAAAAGCCCTGAGTGCTTATCCTGCCACCCCCACTGCAGTTTTCTGTGCCCTCCCAATTCTTCTGCCAACCCCCAGGAACAGTATGGGGCAAAATGGGGTCCTGCAGTGGAAGGGGGGAGTTGGTAGAAAAGTATCTCCCATCTGCATGCTCCCATGCAGACAGTAGCACATCACAGACTTGGTGGGCAGGGGCTGCCTTTCTGGGCCCTCCTGTAACACTAGGCAACCACAACTGTAATATTAGTCTTCAAGCATTTTTTCCTGTCAGCAAAAGGTGAAGGGGAGACCCCTTTCCTGGAGCTAGGCCCACCAAGAAAAGATGCAATCCTAAGGGCACTTTCCTGGGAGTAATTCCCTATTAAATTATATGGGATTTGCTTCTGAGTATACCTGGATAAGTTTGCTCCCACATTATCTTTATCACAAATCCAGTAATAGATTTTCTGCATCACATCTTTCAGAACATAAAGAGAGCAACACCACAATAACTACCTATGACCTGCCCACCTTCATGCAGCAGCCCAGCATGTAGCCCAGATACAATTTACACAAATGCCTGACTTTGTCTATGTTCACCTTGTTCTGTATAAAATGCCTTGAGTGAACCTCATGATAACTTTCTGCCTTTCTAACCTCACTGATTGCAATCAATGAGCTGATTTTACTAGTGATTTACATAGTTTTTAAAAAAAAACAGAGTAAAAATAGAGAAAACTCCTACAACTGAGCATAGTTGGTGAGCAAGCCCAGGCAAAAAATTTAAACTTTTCTCACTTTTTGCCAAAATAATTCACTATTAAATTGGTTTTTAAAATACACAATGGATTTAATAGCTGTAATCTTTCACGTAACATTTTCCCTCACTAGTTCTTAACAGCAGTCAAGCTGAGAGTCTTAGTACATACATTGCTCCCTCATTCTCCGTAAAAGAGCTCTACATAACTGGCCTCATGAAGAAGAAATAAAGGAGCAATAAAGACAGACCCAGCAAGCTCTGACAGAGCTGCAGTGGAAATGCATTTCCATTTATTACCGTTGCTGCTTGAGCTATGAAGGCATGCTTTGGGCCATACTTCTTGGAAGTAAATATCATCATCATCATCATCATCATCAATGAGGCTTAATCCCAAGTAAATGAAGTTACAATCAGTGTCAGCATGTTGTAATTGGCACTGCACACTAGGTGGCGAGACAAGAAGGAGGAATGAGGTTGTGTAAAGCAAACTGAGCCCCCAAAACAGCAGGGACTCATTTGCATATTAGGCCACACCCCTTGGTGCCAATAACATTTTAAATTATTTTGGTAACAGGTTTTTCCTTTCCAGGACACTGGATAGAATCCTCATAAAAGGAAGAGTTTTTAGTTCTGCTGTCTTGGTAAATCATTAGCGTTCATGTCCAGCAAACAGAGCAGAACTGTGGGCTGATTACTTATCACTCAAAGGAACTCCTAAAATAAATGTAGTAATAGGTTTACTTTAGAAATGGTATAATTTATGCAAAACAACCAGCAATACTAAAGCAATGTAGCTAAAAAGCCTTTTCCCTTTCCCTCCCCACTCTAACTTTTCTTTCCAATGAGATCCCCAGATACCATTTCAAATAAGTATTTCATGATGGAGATATGCAGAATTTAATTGAACCTCACTTAACTACTTAAAACTTTAAAAAAGAAGCTCACAGCAAGGGCTCTAGGGAAAACTGGATTTTAATGAGGTGGAATTCCAGGCTGAGAGGATAAACAAAGATTCTTTGATTTTTCAAATCTTTTCTAATAGGATTTCTTCTTTAATTCCCTCTACATTTTCTTATTTATTAAAAAAACCAGGGATTACATAACACAGAAACAATGCAGCATGAATGCCCTTAATGCCAAGGCTGTATTCCTCACTGATGACTTCTATTTCACAAGCTTGTCATTCTTCTGGTAGTGTTTGAGCTTGTGCCCTTGGCAAGATATTTTTTTAATTTGCCCATTACTGGTAATGAGTTTTCACAGGCCTCAGCTGTGAAAGATTTTTTTTTGCATTTTTTTAATGCAATAGATTAAAATGCACGGCCTCAAACAGTACCTTCCCCCATCTGGTCTCCTTCCAAAAGTGGCTCGATTCAATTGGCTCTGTCATTAGCCACACAATGCCACCCTTTCTTGGGCTTCTGAACAAATATAGTTATGTTCCTGGGAAAATATGGAGAGAAAGAGCTAAGATCAGTCAAATGCTATGAATAGGATAAAAGATTTGGAACTTCAGGAAATGCTCTTCATTTCCTTCTAAAGATTACTTGCCATTTAAGAAGCAACGGGAGCCTCAAGGAATTTTAACAAATGCATCAAGAAGGCAGGAAATCAGATTAAAGACACGGTGCGGGTTTCAGCTAATACTGCTATCATGTGCCCAAGAAACCTGAGCTTGTTTCTCACAGGAATGTAGGAACTGTCATATTGGATCAGGTTTGTGGTCCGTCTATTCCACAACCTAACATCCCAAAGTAGCCAAAGCCAGGAAACTCAGCCACATCTATAAGAATCCCACAGGAACAAGCTGTGAGATCATTTAATTATTTCCACAACGAACCTTGAAGTTTTAAACTGTAACTGTGAAGGCCTGAATGGTTTCTTTTTAAAATGGATTTTACCTTAACTTTGGAAGGAGTGTTATCCCTTGGTAAACTTACCCAGTAATATTCCTGTGGCATATCCTTTAGCTATAGTAATAGCTCAGGTACAGTTTTAATATATGGGTCAAATTGTGCCATTGTGAACATTTTCAGCAATAGGAAATGAGGTAAAAATGTAATACAAGGGTTGCCAACTCTGGACTGAGAAATCCTGACGGCTTGAAGGTGAAGATTTGGGAGCTGAGTGTGGATGTCATTCCATAGATTCCATCACTTGAAGCTGCCAGTTCCTTTGGGGAACTGATCTCTGTAGTCTGGAACGGAGTTGTAATTCTGGGAGAACTCCAGGCCCCATCTGGAGGATGGCAACTCTACAACCCAGTAAATAACACACTACTGATGGTGATCACATGATAGATGAAGAGAGCCCTATTCATCCACACAACAGCCTGGAAACTTGTGAGATTAGTACATATGAGGAATGTTACATAGACATTGTGATCTTCTTTATGTGGTACCACAGTTACAGTTTAAAACTGAGGCAGCAGTACGGAAACACAGTCTACAGTAATCCTCAGTTTCTCTTTTGGTAAGAAAAAGGTCAGATCTTTGCTGAACACCATGGGATTTGTAAAGGACTTTAACATCTCATGGTATCCTAAGGGTGTACAATTTTGCTGTGTTCACAACAGCTATGATCCTTTGGCCTGTCAGCTTCAGCCCTTACGATTCTCATTTCCTCACTGCCATTATATGCGTGATCAAAAGTTGTGCCAACCAGAATTTTAAAAACCCAAAACCTTTTTCACAGTTTCACAACAATCAGCCTTTTAGCTTGCCCAGCTAAAGATCAAACTCTTTGTTACACTGTAGGTCTATGACTGTAAAAGGAAGAACTGCTTTTCTGGAAGACAACTAAGTAACTACTGTTTTCTATGTTTTGTTTTTAACGGCAGATATATTCCCGCCCCCATGCAGAAAGAAAATAAATTAATGGTATAATCCTATGCATGTTTACTCAGAAGTAAGTTGCACTGTGTTCACGGGCTCATTTCTAGTCAAACATGTATAGAGTTTATTCCATATTCTGGGGGATCCAGTCATCAGTCCGGAATATAGCATAAACCCTTAGAATAAAAAGTCATCAATATTTCTTCTCAAGCTCTCTCCCACCCACAGTGATGCAGGGAGGGTGATAATCTTCCTGGGGTGCAGGCTGGTGGAGAACTTCTGTCTTCTTCAGACTAACTTCTAGGCCGAATAGCTTGGCAGCCTCTGCAAAGCAGGACGTCATATGCTGCAGAGCTGATACCGAGTGGGAGACGAGTGCAGCATCATCAGCAAACAGTAGCTCGCGGATAAGTTTTTCCATTGTCTTGGAGTGAGCCTTTAGTCGCCTCAGGTTGAACAGGCTGCCATCGGTGCGATAGCGGATGTAGACACCATCGTCATCATCTAGATCTACTGCGGCTCTTTGAAGCATCATGCTAAAGAAGATCGTAAAGAGAGTTGGCGTGAGAACGCAGCCTTGCTTTACACCTGTGCCTATTGGGAAGGGCTCCGAGAGGTCGTTGCAGTGTCTGACTTGGCCTCGCTGGTCTTCATGTAGCTGGATGATCATGCTGAGGAACCTTGGGGGACATCCTAAACGTTCCAAGATTTGCCACAGGCCTTTCCTGCTAACGGTATCGAAAGCTTTGGTAAGATCGACAAAAGTGATCCATGCAACAGTGATCCATGCAACAGTGATCCATGCAACGGTCACCTCGAGGCTGGATTACTGCAATGCCCTCTACATGGGGCTGCCCCTGTGCCGAACCCGGAAGTTGCAGCTAGTGCAGAATGCCGCTGCCCGGCTGTTGTTAGGGCTCCCTAGATGGGAGCACATTCAGCCGGGGCTTCGGGGACTGCACTGACTGCCAATAACATACCGCGTTCGGTACAAGGTGCTGGTTATGACCTTTAAAGCCCTTTATGGCCTGGGACCTGCCTACCTTAGGGACCGTCTCTCCCCACATGTTCCCCAGCGAGTGCTGAGATCGGGGTCCCAAAACCTTCTCACAATCCCTGGGCCAAAGGAGGCCCGTCTGAAAGTGACTAGAGACAGGGCCTTCTCGGTGGTAGCTCCTTGTTGGTGGAATCAGCTCCCGGAGGAGGTGAGGGCCCTGCGGAGCCTTGAACAGTTCCGCAGGGCCTGCAAAACAGCCCTCTTCCGGTTGGCATACAAGTAAATTGCTATCGGAATGCCTGAACATCTAATCTCGAACATCAGACTATCTATATTGGAACACTGAAGAACTGATTTGAAGAATGGCAGCATAGTATATATTGATGTGAGCTCTACCAGCTTCATGTGTTTTATGTATTTTATATGTATTTTAAGTATTTTATTGTATAATTATAATTACTAATGTATTTTTAATATATTTAAATTGATTTTGTTGGTTTTATGTTGTAAGCCGCCCTGAGCTCGCCTCGGTGGGGTAGGGCGGGATATAAATCGAATTAAATAAAAATAAAATTAAAATTAAAAAAGTCACATATAGACCCTTCTTCTGTTCCCTGCATTTCTCTTGGAGCTGCCTGAGAACAAATACCATGTCGGTGGTGCTCCTGTTAGCTCTGAAGCCGCACTGGCTCTCTGGGAGGAGTTCTTCTGCAATGGTGGGCACCAGTCTGTTCAGGAGTATTCTGGCAAGGATTTTGCCTGCGATGGAGAGCAGGGTTATCCCCCGGTAGTTGGAGCAGTCTGACTTTTCCCCTTTGTTCTTGTGTAGAGTGATGATGATTGCATCGCGAAAGTCCTGTGGTAGTTTGCCTTGTTCCCAGCAGGTGACAAGTACTTTGTGAAGTGAGCTATGTAGTACTGTGCCCCCATGCTTCCAGATCTCTGGTGGGATTCCATCAACTCCCGCTGCCTTGCCACTTTTCAGTTGCTTGATGGCTTTAACAGTCTCTTCTAGGGTGGGGATCTCATCCTCTCTTCTCAAGCAACAGCTATGTTATTGCACATCACCTAGCAATACTGAGGCCTCCCCCGGTTGGTAAATGTGTCCCCTTCTCTAGCTGCATGTCCTTTGGATGACAGCCTCCAAAGTCACAATTCACTATGCAGTAGGTTGTCAGTCTGTTCTGTCACCTTTATCCCAAGTAGCTCCTTTTCTTCAAAGACTCCTCAACCCCATTTTATTTTCAGAATACTTGCTATTTAAATACACCAAATCCTTCTTTCATTAGCCCCATTGCAACAGGCATCTCAGCTGATGTCAGGGCTTTTTTTTAGCAGGACTCCACAGGAACGCCATTCCGGCTGGCTTGGCACCAGAGGGTGTGGCCTAATGTGCAAATGAGTTCCTGCTGGGCTGTGTGAAACAATGATGACATCAGGGGTATGGCCTAATATGCAAATGAGTTCCTGCTGGGCTTTTTCTACAAAAAGACCTCCTCTGACTACTGGCGTTTCCCAAGCAATGTTGTTTCTTACCTGCTTCCAATAAATTCATCTATCTTTCCCATTTCCCTTTTCTTCTGCTTGGATAGTGATTTGCTGATTTCCCCCCCCCCCTCTGTCTGCATTTGATTGCGTTATTATTGTTTTTAATCAACTGAGTATTAGCTATTTTAAGGGATCTTATATGGAAAGGCAGTTTAAACAAAAAGTTTAAAAAGTAATATTTAACCACCAAGCATGTCAAGAGGGAGTTTTACAAACAATATGCTGAAGTTTAACTAGTCATCATTTTTTTCACATACTAGTTGACAAAGAAGCATCTTTTATCCTTACTCCTGTATATGCATAAAGGAGAAGGTTTCCCACAAACTGGAGATTAATCCAGACATTCTAGGAGAGCTGATAGTTTTCTCCATTATCTGCAAAAACAGCCATTCTGGATCATACTCAATGACCCATTTGGTTCAGCTTCCTGTTTCTAGCAATGGCTACTGATGGGCACCAAGAAATCCATGAGCAAGGCATGAAAGCAATAATTCTCCCTTATTGTTTGCAACCCCTAGACATTCAGATGTAGATTGCGTCTAAACAGGGACATTCTTTTGAGCTATGTATTTATTACATTTATATTCCAGCTTTCATCTTGAAATCCAAAACAGCATAGAATGGGGTTTTCCAGGAGATCTCCTTTCCAGACTCTGACCAGATCCAGATAGTGAGGTTCTTATATTAGGTGCCTTGCAACCATAACTTGTACTAGTTATTCTGGCTAGTAGTCATTGATCATCCATTAATTTTCCTAATTCCCCTTTGAAATGCCGTGTCACATTTTTATCTTACCCTTTCTCCAAGAAGCTGAAAGTGGTTTATATGGTTCTTTCCTCCTCCATTGGATCCTTGCAAAAATCTTAAGAGTTAGGTCAGGCTAAGAATATAGGGTTGCCAGGTCCTAGGCCCTCTCTGGCAGGGGTGGGAGGCAGGTTTCCAAGAGTAGTGGGGGGAGGCAACGTGATGTTCCCTGATGGGGAAGTCACAGAGTGACACTCTAGTATTTGGGTCAAAATACCAGAGCATCACCACCTGACATCCCTGATGTGATGACATCTTCCATGTGACATCATCACGTTGGGGACGCTGCACTGGGTTGTGGCTGTTGGAGGCAGGGCCACAAATTGGGGGATCCTCTGCTCTCACCTGTGGGCCGAACCAATAACAAAACAACTGTGTACAAATAAGCAAATTAAACAAATAAACAAATCTAGGCTGGCAACCCTAGAATGGCCTAAGTCACTTGGTGAACTTCATGGCTGAGTGATGATTTGAACCTGAGTCTCCCCAGTCCTAGCCCAACATTCTAATGACTAATGTCATATTAACCCTCTAAACCAGTGACCACCACAACATCTTTAACAACCTTATTCCTGGATTATGCTTGGAGAAACGTCGACTGAGGGGTGACATAATAGATTATGCATGGGATAGAGAAGGTAGAGAAAGAAGTACTTTTCTCCCTTTCTCACAAGACGAGAACTCATGGACATTCAATAAAATTACTGAACAGTTGGGTTAGAACTGATAAAAGGAAGTACTTTTTCACCCAAAGGGTGATTAACACATGGAATTCAATGCCACTGGAGGTGATGGTGGCTATAAGTATAGACAGGGATTGGATAAGTATATGGAGCAGAGATCCATCAGTGACTATTAGCCACAGCGTATTGTTGGAACTCTGTGTCTGGATGTTTGGGGGGGACACAGTGGGAGGGCTTCTAGTGTCCTGGCCCCACTGGTGGACCTCCTGATGGCACTTGGTTTTTTTGGCCACTGTGTGACAGAGTGTGGACTGAATGGGCCATTGGCCTGATCCAACATGGCTTCTCTTATGTTCTTATACTTGGGAGGAAATATGTGACAATTCAGTTGAGAGTCTATGGGTAAAAATAAAAGGAGTAAGAAATAACAGTGATATTATGGTGGGGGTCTGCTACAGACCACCAAACCAGGCAGAGGACTTAGATGAGATACTCCTGCAACAGATTTCAATGTTCTCAAAGAGAAAGGACACAGTGGTCAAGGGAGATTTCAGTTATCAGGACATTTGTTGGAAGACCAACTCTGCTAAAAGTCAAATAATTCTTGACTTGTCTTGCTGACAACTCTATTTCCCAGAAAGTGGAGAGGGAAACAAGGGAATCTGCTATCTTGGACTTGATTCTCACCAACAAGGAAGAGCTGGTTGATGAGGTGGAAGTAGTGGGCACCCTGGGTAGTAGTGACCATGTGATTTTGGAATTTACAGTTTTTGGGAAGGGTAAAGCTGTACATAGTCAGACATATAGGTTGGACTTCAGGAAAGCAAATATTGACATATATTGAGTTATGTTGGGTAAAATGCCATGGTCAGAAATACTTGAGAAGGGTGTTCAAGAGGGATGGGAGTTTCGTAAAAGTGAAATATTGAAGGCACAATCACAGATGATTCCTATTAGAAGGAAAAATGGGAGGAGCCTAAAGAAGCCAAGCTGGCTTCATAAACAGCTCTCTAAAGACTTGAGAAATAAAAAAAGACTCATTTAGGAAATGGAAGGAGGGTCTTATAAAAAAGGATGAATATAAACAAATAACCAGTGCTTGTAGAGAAAGAGTTAGGAAAGCTAAAGCTCAGTATGAGCTGAGGCTAGTGAGAAATGCTAAAAAAAGGTTCTTTTCCTATGTACAAAGTAAGAAAAAGAGCAAGAGTGGTAGGCCCCTTGTGGGAACAGGAAATTGAAATTGTAACAGGTGATGAAGGGTGGGCAGAACTGCTCAATTCCTACTTTTCCTCAGTCTTCTCTTCTGAGGGAAATGGTGCTCAACATGGCAAAAACAGAACAGATGGTGAGGAAACAGAGTTGCAGCCTAGGGTCAGCATAAGAACATAAGAGAAGCCATGTTGGATCAGGCCAATGGCCCATCCAGTCCAACACTGTGTCACACAGTGTTAAAAAAACCCCAGGTGCCATCAGGAGGTCCATCAGTGGGGCCAGGATCCTAGAAGCCCTCCCACTGTCCCCTGCCCCCAAGCACCAAGAATACAGAGCATCACTGCTTCAGACAGAGAGTTCCATCTATGCTTGTAGCTGCCACCACCTCCTGTGGCAGTGAATTCCATGTGTTAATCACCCTTTGAGTGAAGAAGTACTTAATTTTATCAGTTCTAACCCAACTGCTCAGCAATTTCATTGAGTGTCCACAAGTTCTTGAACTGTGAGAAATGGAGAAAAGTACTTTATTCTCTACCTTCTCTGTTCTATGCATAATCTTGTAAACCTCTATCATGTCACTGCTCAGTTGTAGTTTCTCCAAGTTAAAGAGCCCCAAGCGCTTTAATTTTTCTTCATAGGGAAAGCGTTCAAACCCTCTAATAATTCTAAGTCCTCAGGGCCAAATGAACTGCATCCAAGGGTACTAAAAGAACCTGCAGACATAATTTCTGAGCCTCTGTCTATTCTGTTTACATAATTCTTAATTACCAAAAGCAATGACTGGTCATTCTTTGCTACCCTTATGGGATCCTCCTAAGGAAAGCAGACAAGTTTTTACTACCCAAAGAAGGCCGCGCTTTTTTCCCAGTGCCTTTCTTTTAACCTACAATACAACAAGAAAGGATGAAATCGTTCATTTTATAGAGGCAAATTGCTGGGGAAAATAAAAAGTGGCCACCCTATCTGTTAAAAATCTGTTTGCTCTTACCCAAGACATAAATCTCATTGTTGACTACAGCTGTGCTGAAGCGGTATTTCGAGTACTTCATCGGGGTACGCTCTGTCCATTTGTCTTGGCCTGGGTCATACTGCAACATTCTGTTGCTTAATCGATCAGGCTCATCGTCAGGGAGATCCATCTGTATGAAATATGACAGCCATATAATAATACAACATTTGGAGCCCTCCATGCACGCCTGCATGCTATTAATCACAGAAGACAGCTGAGCAGATAAATAACATAAACACATCAATTATAGCTGCGAGGTGATTCATACTCACTAGGCTTTAACAGCACTCATGACTTGTGGCTGGGAAGTACATTGTAGAAGGCACATGAATAATGACACATTTATATTCTACTGCAAGAGAGCTGAGAATTTGGATAATAAGAAACCATCTACAGATGCAGTCTTGACAGAACATAGTTCTTCTTAAAAGGCTTCTCTGAAGTCTCAAGAAGAAAGAAAAACCTCTTTATTTTCCCCTGGAGATGATATGTTGATTTACTTAGTTAGTTGTTGTTACTCACAAGTTTCCAACAGACCTTTGAAGTTATGTCTGTGAACAATTTTTTTTTAAAAAGATAATTATATAATACCAAAGTAAAGACAAAGAGACCTAATTTTTTTTCAAACTGACACAGGGGAAAGGATTAGCCCTCAGTTGTGATGCACCACAGCCCTCACCCAAACTGGCCATCATGATGGGGCCAATTTGACCGGGGGACCAGGAGGGCCCTTTGGCGGGGTCTCAAGCTCAAACTGAAACTCAGGTAATAATTTATGAGGGCATTTGATATGTTTCACACCTTGTTTTTATGCACATCAAGTGCTGGCATTTTACAATTTTTATTGTGTCTAGGAGACTTAAAAGCTGCAAATGGCCTGGGCCTCTTTAGATCTCTGAGAGGGTCTGCATCCTGTGGCTTTTAGGGTTGCCAGGTCTTACCTGGCTTCCAGTGGAGAGCTCCCGAGTCTATTCTTGCACATGCAAAACACACATGATGTGATGTCACCCAAAAGTGACATCATCACACTGGGAACATCTCACATCAACACACTAGCATTTTGGTTGAAAACTCTAAGGTAATCATGGAGTTTGGGCCAAAATGCTAGAGTGTTGATGTGTGACATGCCCAGTGCAATGACGTCACTTTCGGGTGATGTCATTGTGCTGATGATGTCAATACTGAAGGGGGCTGTTTGGGGTTGGGGTGGATTGGAGTCCCTGAAATCAAGGGAACCCCTGCCCTGACTGGGGGAATTAGTGACAAAGTGAGCAACACAGATGTGGTGAAAGATAATAGGTGTGAAGCCTCCATGTGATAAAGTCTCAAGTACAACAACTTACAACGTACTTATATATATTTTACAAATGTTTTAAATATATCATTGAACAGTCTTTCATATAATACATCCAAAAAGTCGAAATGGAACACAACTGTTAGAGTATGCAATCAGAAACAGCCCAGAAGGTAAGGATTCATAAGATGAGAACCAGTCAATTTGACAGATAGCTTCTACTCCGATGTTGTGCAGTTCTATTCCTCTCCGTATAATTTCAGTTCATAATAATCATGAAATGGTGGTTTACACATGGAACTGGTTTTCCATTACATTTCACATAAATGCTATATCAAAGCTTTACATTCAGGGGGAAAATTTCTTCCCAAAAAGAGCACTCAAAGTTCTGCAATCTCCCACAAGGTCACAGGTGTGATGACATCACTTTTGGGTGATGTCATTGTGCTGATGATGTCAACACTGGAAGGGGCTGTTTAGGGTTGAGGTGGATTGGAGCCCCTGATATTGGGGGAACCCTGCTCTGACCGGGGGAATGGCAACCCTATGTGATTTTAAAAACAAAACACAGATCTTTTGAGTCAAGTCTAGTTTATCCTAAACACACACAAAAGAGAATGGGCTGTAAGACTTCAAATTTCAACTCAGCTTGTTCATCTCTGATATGGGGATAATAATACTGGCTTACCAATATTATTGACCTTTCAGGCCTGTCAAGGTTGTTACAAAGATGACTGAGATAATACGCGTGAAATGCTTCTATAATCATAATTAATTAATTAGTGCAGTACAGTCAACATGTTAGGATTCAGACTTGGTCAGTTAGCTGAAGCAGGGTGCAGTACAAAATAAATTATCTAGGGCTCAATTGTCAAGTAACATTTTATGCTGATAAAGTCATCATGAAATTATTTTAGTCTGCTTGCGCCACATCCACATAAAAAGGATTTTCCATTTTTGTCGTCACTGGAGTGAATGAAGTAGCACTAAAGCATCTACACTTTCTTCCATCAGCTGTCATTTTCCCCTTACCACATAAATAGAGTCCTTTATTTAAATAGTAGTAATTGTTATCAAGCTACAATACAATAAGGATGTATTGCCACAATCTACTGGATTCCTCTGAAGTATCAGGTTTCATTTAAAAAATCCACTGCAGCTTGGAAATGAAAGTGGAGGGAAAACTCTGTGTAGATAGATGCAGCCTACATGTTGTAGAAGTTTTATTTCATTGTAATCTCAAATGAAAAGAACTGGTATTTACCTCAGCAAAGGAAACCAACAAAACCAGATTATGCTGTATCCCAGCTCTCATCATACAAAGACATATCCAGACAAAATTGTCACCTCATGCAACTGAAATATTGACTTTATTTGTGTCAAAAAATAATGTGAGATTCAAGCCTTGGTTTATAGATCCTCCAGTGTAGAGACTTATTAGCTAGATAACCCTGTGAGCCATCCTGTCATCAATGTGAAGAGGGAGTGCTCTACCTAGACTTCTCATTGTCAGCGTAGAGAAAGGACACTGACTGGTAATTTGACTGCACTTTGCCTAAAGCCACCTTGGAATATAAAGGCAATCTCACCTCCAGATAGAGCAGTAGAGGGTTGACACTAGTTGGTTCAGTATGAAATGGGAAAATCCTGCACCAGTTGAGCCAAATAGAGCAGTTTGTATTTTGTGGGATTGGGATGTTGTTGCTGTGGAATTGAACAAGCCCATGTGCTTGTTTCTGAATATAAAAACTCATTACGGATAATTTGAATGTGAAGAGGTCTGACTTCCAAGGGAAAATTTCCTTGAGTGCTTGGAATGTCCTATTTATAGACAGGGCAACATGAAACAATATTAATTAAAAAAAATCACCTACACAATGCCACCTCCAAACACTGTCAGACAAAATGATAGGCCTTTGAAATTATATGCTTATCAAAAAATCAATAATACATCTGTTGCTTTCTTTCTTATTTTCTGTCTGAGCCTTTAAGACATGCTGGAATCCGATAATCAGTGTTTGCTGCTTAACAGGCAGAAATTTTAACATGGCAGCTGAAATTCAGTCTTCTGCAATTGTAAGATGAAGGCCTGTTGCTTTCTGTAGACTATAACACACTGTGTGACACCTTGGTCATCTTTTTAAAATCTCTGCTCAGAAGCACAAGATCTGATTGGTTCTTAGTATAAGTGACACCTATCTCATTTCAAATCTCAGACACGAGATAAATTTGGTTCCCTACCAGTATTCCCATGATTTTCACTACAGTTTTTCCTCATGATACACATTCTCAAAATCTGCAAACTTCCTACTGCTTTTGCACCAATGTTGGCACATATGTCTGCACATATTTTTGCAACACTTTCTAGTCCTATAGGTTGAATATATTTCATGGAAAATAAACTGTATCTCCACATTAAAGGTCAGCTAAATTAATAAGCGGGCAGTGCCAGTGAACCATCAGCAATTTGGTGTGAGATCAAAGGTAAAGCTATGGGTTGCAATTAGCCTCTTTCTAAAAGCAAGGTCAACATTAAGGCTCCACGCTCACTCCACCTATTTACCACTCTCCCACATAGGGTTGCCAGGTCTTACCTGGCTCATAGTGGAGGATCTTCCTCAAGCATGTGGTATGATGATGTCACCCAGAAGTGACGTTATTGCACTCGGCACATCGTAGGGGGTGCTCTAGCACTTCAGAAAAAACTCTATGATTTCCAGGTGATGTCATTGCGCCAGGCATGTCATAGTGCGCCAGTGCTCTTCAGGGGTGAGGCTTCCCCCACCAGCCAGATTAGAGGCCCTGAAATTGAGGGGAAACCCACCCCTGGCAGGAGACTGTAAACCCTACTCCCAAATCTGTCTCATAAGCTGTTAGTGTCATGACCCCCTCTAAACCAGCCCAGCAACTTAGACTCAGAGTCCTCAGTGGAAGAGCCTGAGGAACCAAGGGCAAAGGCTGAGGAGGATAATCCAGACTAGAAAGGGCCTGACTTGACAGAGGTACCAGTGGGCAATGTCCAAGAAGACACCTTGTTAGAACCTGCAAGTAAAACCTTGCCACTAACCCCTGAGATCATCACCATGCCTCTACTGCACAGATCTCAAACCTGGGCCCACATCTTCTGCAATCTGTCTCCTCTCTACAGGAATGACAGCGACAGAAGGCCCAGGTTGAAGTAACCCAAAGAAGGTAAAGTGTCAGACTGCCAGCATATAACATTGTCTCTGAACCAGGCAGTGAGGAAGATACTTTTTCACAGGATTCTGGCCACAACACAGCCGCAGAAGCACAACACCTGTCAGCAGTACAGCTGAGCCTAACTACCTCCCAATCTTAAACTGAGGTGTTGGAAGGCTGTCTTGCTGGATCCAGCTCCCACTGTGCATAAGCCTGTGTGCCAGCTCTAGCTCCTTGCCTTCAATTCCAGCTCTTGGCTGCCAGCACCTATTGATGCTCCCAAGCCTTGCTATCTAGACCTGATGGCACTGCTCCAGAGGAGATCTATCTGGTTTGCCTGCAAAGTACAGGACTGTTAGAAGCTGTTCACAATTGCTGACCAGTAAAAGTCACCATTAGGGATGGAAGAAAACTGGGAAAATGTGGTTCAGTGCATGGTTTGTGGTGTGCCAGGCTCATGAACCATGAACCACCATGAATTTTTAACCATCAAACAACCCAGTTCAGTTTCAGAGGTTTGTGACAGGGTAGAATGGCCCCCTGACATGCTAGCGACACCAAACTCTCCAGGGATCTCTGGACAACTCTGTTCTACCTACCCACCAAATTTAGTGAGTACTGAATTTACAGGGCCCATGTTATGCCCCTGCAAAGAAGGTACCCCCAGGAGAGTACTTTCTGGGAAAATGACAGGTGCAGGTTCAGGAGTATATAGAATGGATCCTGTGCAAACTAGAGACATCAAAGTCACAGGGGATCTCCCCCCAGATGCTCCTTTACATACCCTCCAAGTTCTGCCCCCCCCAGTTACTTTGAAGTTTGGTAAATATTTAGATTGAGTGGAGACTGGAAATTTATCCATTCACAAACCACCATGAACAGCCTGAAAGTTCATGATGGTTGACCTGCTACAAGCTTCAGTTGTGAACTACCAACTGGCCAAAATTAATCACGAACTTTAGTTCAAGCCCATCTGTAGTCATCGTAAGTCAACTACAACTTACTGGCACTTATGTACTTAAAGGCCAGTTCTACATCCTCCCAAATCCTTCAAATGATTTTTAGCTCTCTTTCCCCTCAAATTTTGCCTTGGGCTGCTGCCAGAAGCAGCCTTGTTCAGTTTCATTTCAGCTTCCCTCTCTTCCTTACCATGACTAGTATGTGATTCTGAGTATCCTTGCTCATCCCAGTCTCTGCTTCCCCTTTGAACACATGAAGCTGTCTTTATTGGTCTATCAAGGTCAGCGTTGCAGTTTCCCAGGATCAAAGGAACAAGTCTTTCTTATCACCTCCTTACCATCTGATTCTTTCTGACTAGAGATGCTGGGGGGGGGGGCTGAATCTGGGACTGTCTGCATGCAAAGCAGATCTACCCCTGAGCTGCAGCCCCTCTTTTATCCTTCTTCACTCCATTCCACTCAGCTACCCAGGGAACATAGATCCTAAAGCTGTGTTTCACATCTCTCCAAGGTAGCCATCAGCTTATGGTCATGTTTTGTAATCTAAGAACTGTTCTGGATAAGCACTGGAATAGCTGCCATTAGTTTGTTAAGGAAACAGTTATTTCAGATCTCACAAAACAGGCCCAGTGCACCTTTGTATACAGAGCAAATTAATTTGGAGAAGTAGCTTTACTGTCTTCTCTGATATTTACCTTTCATTGTCTCATTAAATAGTCCACAGGCTTCCAGACTTTAGTCCTACATTAAATGAAGGTATAGTGCTTTATTGTTGTTCTCTTGCATAAAATGGAATAACACTATGCATTCTTCTTTCCCTAACATAAATTTTTGCCTTTTGAAGTTGAACTTTTGAATTTTATGTACATTATTCTTCTTCTCATTGAATAATGTCTCCGGGGTTGAGATCTACATACGTGTTTTCCACAAGGCTACATAACAGCACTTCCTGAAGCTTTTCCAAATTTAGTGCCCAACAGCAGAAATAGCCCAAATCCTTTTAAATGTCTGTGGCAGAAAATCTAAACAGTACCCACCTCCAGTAAAAATATAAGTAACTAATTGACTATTTCCTTCCATTTTAACAGTCTTCCTAAAAGCTGACGCTTGAGGCAGACTGCTCCACCCTGCCTAGACATAGGGCTGGGTCAAGCATAAAACAAATACTATAGAAACCTGAAATCTGGTCATTCACTTGCTGCAGAAGCTTCCAAAGCAGTTAACACTGAGAGAATGATTTAGACCAAACAATCCACTCAAGAGACTTCTTCCCCTTCACTTGAATATATGTAGTTGCTGGAGGAATGTAGTAGCTAATGGTATGAGTTGGTCCCCAGTTCAAATGTTGCCTCAGGTGTGATCTCATTTAGCCAAGATGCAATGCTCTCTGCCTCAGATCTCTTCTATAGAATGTGGACAATAAGGAGAAGGGAGCAGGAAAAGGCTACGGGGATTTTCAGGAAAGGCAAAGAAGAAACAGTGAGAGAGGAGAAAATAACATGCTCCTTCACTAGTCCTTGAGGGTCCCCTCACCCCTGTTTTTATCTTACATAAATGGCAGATGATTATTAATGTTATTATTTTGTTTTAAATACACACTGGTTTTAAAGGCCATTTGCCATGGGTATTTAATGAAAACACATATAATGATTAATATAAAGCAAAGGCATTACAGCATATGAAAAGTTAAATCTAAACAGGGCTTTTTTTGAGCAGGAAAGCAAGGAACGCAGTTCCGGCTGGCTTGGCATCAGGGAGTGTGGCCTAATATGCAAATGAGTTCCTACTGGGTCTTTTCTATGAAAAGCCCTGTGTGGAATAATGGTGACATCAGGGAGTGTGGCCTAATATGCAAATGAATTCCTGCTGGTCTTTTTCTACAAAAAAAAGCCCTGAATCTAAAAATAGCAAATCATCTATAAGCAGGGCTTTTTTCCTGGGGAAACACAATAGAACAGAGTTCCAGAACCTCTTTGTGGAAACAAATTCTCAAAAAATGTTTAAACATTCATGAGGGGCACCCATGTGTTTCTCCTTCATTTCCCTCTTGAGAGTTCCTGAACTTCTTTTTCTAGAAAAAAAGCTCTGTACATAAACATTAGAAACCATTATTATAAATGCTTAATAAAAAGAAAAAAGCTGGAAAATGGTATGCTGTGGTTTCACTTCCGAATTGTGCCACATGCACCTGGAGTTTTGATGCCAGTGGAGAAATACAAACAAAAAGAAAAAAGAAAAGAAAAGGCTTACACTACCATTTTATGAACAGATCACAGATTTCTCAGACCTGGGCAGGCAAAATGTTCTAAATACGTGAGCAGCATACTGTATAATTGCTCTTAATGGTAATTAGCATCTTTTTCCAAGATGCTCAGTTCTCTTTTAAAGTACCACAAAACTTCTGCTTTAGTTTGATTTAACATAATGTTGAAGATGTTTGTCCAGTGAGGTGGTGGCCTTAAATACACTTTTGGATTCTGCCCAAATGGTTAGGCTTGCCAGCTCCAGCTTGGGAAACACCTGGAGATTTTGGAGGTAGAGCCTGAGGAGGGCAGGATTTGGGAGGGGAGGGACTTCAATGAGGTATAATACCATAGAGTCCATCTCCAAAGAGGCCATTTTCTTCAAGTGAAGTGATCTCCGTCACATTGAGATCAGCTATAATCCCAGGAGATCTCCAGCCACTATCTGGAGGTTGACATAAACAGGCTAATTGATCTAGCTGAAATGCAAAGCAGTGTTCCTCACCTGTGGTGTCCATCCTCCCATTACGTACAACCTGTTTTTCACGGTGACCACAGCATGGCAGGCTAATGGCACTGGGAGAGGAGCCACAGTTCTCCAGTTCTCTTGCTCCATGGAGTATTTATCCACACAATTTGTGATATGGTATTGGTTTTTCAGTTTCATTTGACCTCCTATAACATAGAGGTCATTGCGAAGGGTACCCAGAGCATACAGCTCACGAATCTGGGCAGTACAGAGACTTTGCCAGCACTGATTTCCCTGGCTGTTGTACCTATAAGAAAGCCCAAGATTAGAAGTGCCATGGTTACCAAAGAATGCATATACATTTGAATTTAAACCCCTCCTTATTTTCCAGCAATGTCAAATGGGGTCAACAGGGAGTTTTTATTTTCCACAAATAGTAAAAACATTACTAAATATTTGTCTTAAGATAACCCTCACAGGGTATTTTGGGCTGAATACCCAAAATATATAAGCACAACTCCCTATGATGTTTGCAGAGATGCAGCAGAGAGAAAGTCAGATAAAAGGGAAATAGGATAGGAAGCTAATTGTTCTTTTTCAAGGAGTTACATGCTGACCTACTTCTAACTGCCTCTCAGAATACTGGGTATATTTGTGCACCCCTTCAGAACAAAACAGGCAGCCTAGGTTGAAGATAAACTAGTCTGAAGCCAGGTACTAAGTTCGGTAACAACCAGGAGAAAAAAATGTCCTGTACCCCTTTTATAGAGGCTTCGTGAGATGTTAAGTCCTTCCATGCCATTAAAAGCTTCACTATCCATTTGCACATACTAAGCCTCTATTAAAGAGACAGGACATTGTTTTTTTCCAGGCTGTTGGCAACCCTACAAGGTACATAATATCTTACGGGGCAGCTAAGAACACACCAATCGTTAGGATTGTGATAGCAGCAGGAATGGAAATTTTCTGTCAGAAAAATTCCTCTGCATAAGCTGTTCAAGGAATTTTTTTCTTTTTTAAAAAAGGTGAAAATATAGTGAGCAGGGCTTTTTTTTTGAGCAAGAACTCACAGGAATCCAGTTCTGGCCGGCTTGGTGTCAGGGGGTGTGACCTAATATGCAAATAAGTTCATGCTGAGCTTTTTCTACAAAAAGCCCCATGTGAAACATTGGTGATGTCAGAGGGTGTGGCCTAATATGCAAATAAGTTCATGCTGAGCTTTTTCTACAAAAAGCCCCATGTGAAACATTGGTGATGTCAGAGGGTGTGGCCTAATATGCAAATAAGTTCATGCTGAGCTTTTTCTACAAAAAGCCCCATGTGAAACATTGGTGATGTCAGAGGGTGTGGCCTAATATGCAAATAAGTTCCTGCTGCTTTTTTCCTACCAAAAAAGCCCTGGCGAGCAGTATACACACACACAATTTCACAGCCCAATCTAAACCAAGATTACTTAAAGCAATTTAATTTGATTTCAGTGATGTGTTATAGTATGTTCAAGAGCGCAGACTCAGAGCAGAACAACATCGTATGTGGAATAAATTTTGAGTCCAGTGGCACCTTTAAGACCAACAAAAGTTTATTTAAGATATGAGCTTTTGTGTGTGGGCACACTTCCTGAGATACATAGAAATGGAATATATATATGAACTGTTAACTTCAATTCATAACTGTTAACTTCCAAATTTGTTCTACTGCTTCAGACCAACACGGATGCCTACCTGAATATATTATGTACTATTCCATGATTATTTTTCCTGATTTAAAGAAAAGTAGAGTACAGCCCTGGAGAACACAGTGTAAACGGGTATACCAGCATAGTGGGGCTGTTTAACTTTCTTCTCATTCTGTTTTCTCACCAAAATTGCCACTTCCAAACTGTTTTAAATTCTCATAGGGAAAATGTAAAGTATCTATATATTTCCTCAGATGAGTTAAATGATCATCATCCCTCTATGCTAATTCCCCCTCTAAATTGAAACCCTGACAGCTGTTTTTTTAAAGTTGTGAAAACACTTGTTTCGTAATAAAAATAGTGTGAAGGCTTCCAATAACAGTACCATTAAATTATACTATTAAAGAGGTAGAACATGAGTACTAAATATGGGATATATTTCACAGTGCTTGTGACTGAATATGGACTAAACAATTTTTGTAGGTGGGGGATAGGAATTATGTGTGGTATAAAGAAGGCACTGCAGCTTTACCCACTGAACTGCCAACAAATGGACTATATACAAACTTTGTAGGAAATTCCATTTAAGAGACTGTCATGTAATGGGTGCATGTTATACATATAGTATTAAGCATACTGCAGAGGGCAAGGAGACTTCTGTAGAAGTCTTTTCTACGGAAGCTTGAGAAAAGGCCACAAGACTTGATAAAATACAACCAGTGTGGTCTATAGCCGGATGCAGAATTTTAGATATCCCAGATCTTCCATTAACACACTTCCATTTTACCTCTTTTGCACAACAATACCATAAAATAACTGAACTGGGATAAAAACCATTCTACCAGTTTCCCACCCTTTGAACAAGAAGAACATCATAGGGACTAAAAAAAGCACATTGTAGTCCCAAAACATTATATTGTTTTAGGCAGCAGCTCTTAAATCCAATATGCACATTGTCATTTAGAGTGGAAGAAGGTGGCTTATAAGTATTTCGTTTCTTTATGCAAGAGGATACAAACCTATAAATTTCAATTTTCCTGGTCTTTTGTCTTGACAATTTCGCTGCGCTTGCCTCACCTGCCACAATGATATCATTGTTCTCATTAACCACACCAGTACATATGCATCCCAGGCCTTCTCCATATTTCGGGGAGGAAATGAAATAAGTCTTTTGTGTTGCAGGAGCATAACAGAAGCTGGCATCAGCATAATTACCATGTCTTGATCTGATACCCTGTGAGTTATTCCCAATGCAAAGCAGAAGAGTTGTGGTCTCCATCCCATAGCGGAGAGTGAAAGATGGCTGGTTGGATTTCCTGATGGTTTCCAACGCTCCTTCGATCATATCACTGCATTGCGAATTACTCAGAAGCACTGTGTTCCTTTTCCGAGCTTCCACTAGGAACGAAGGGCTTACAAGTGTGAGCCTCACTTGTTTTAGGAGTTCAATGAGGCTATTGGCACGCAGTTTCCTGCTGTGGTTAACCCATCTGAGGACTAAGTCCAAGATGGTGTCTTCCCTGGACACATTAAGATCATCTGATTGAATCAGGTTTAGCAACTGCTGTGCTTCTAGCTCTAATATTTCTTCATGCAGGCTCACCTCTGAAAAGTGCTGGTACATATACCTCCTGGCTTGGTCAGACAGCTCTTCTGCCCCAATCTGCTTTGCAAAGTAATAGATCCCCACACAATTGGAAGCATCCATGTGGTCCATCATGTATTTCTGGCACATGTTGAAAACATCATCCATTTGCATGAAAAATGCTGCAACAGCCACACTCTGCACATTGCCGTTAGTGAGGTGTAGCTCGGCAGTGTACATGTAGTGAAGAAGGACAGACACGCTTTCTGCAGATGTGTCGTGTAGGACCACTTCCTTCTGTGTGCATTCAACCAAGCCACAGGTAAACATTGCTTTGAAATAAGGGCTGAAAGCAGCTAGGATCAGTTTGTGGCAAGGGAACTTTTCATCTTCAGCCACCAAGATCACATCAATCATTTCAGTTAAATTTTTCATACTTTTCATTTGATCCAGTAAATGTAAGCTATGCTGCTGCTTCCTTTTGCCTACAGTCTTGTAATCCATGGGAAACATGCTTGTATAGCTATTTTAAAACCTTCTCTGGTATTTGCTTGAGCTTTAAAAGGGCTATTTGCATGTCTGATCGTTCTCAGAGTGATATGCCTTCATCTTGATGTTCCTGGGGATAGGGAGGAAGAAGGAAACATATAATTTTCCTATATGAACAGATCTTCTGACAATCAAATTTTACTGTTAGAGCTTCAAGGCAGTAAATGTTTTGAGAGGACAGGTTATAAATCCGTAATACACCCTTGAGTGCATACAGTGTTTTCATTTTCCAATTGAACACAAAAACTGTATTTTTCTACTCTAGATTTTGATGAATGAACAAATTAAATATATACTCCTTTTGGACCTGGTTGTTTAAAAAAATATTTAACATTGACTGCCTTTGTTAATTTAAGGTTCCTATTTCATCTTCCAATATAAATGCTCTAATAAAAATTAATAGGATTCATATTGTGAATGGTGAATGAGTGAGGCCCAATATATATAAAGCTGGAATCTAATGGATTCCAACAATGAACTGTGTAGACTAACAAATGAAAAGGCTTATGAATTTTAGTAAAGCATTCATTAATACATGCTTACTTTTTTTAAAAGTCTATTTTCCCACTCTTTCCCAAGTCTATTGCAGATTTTGGCAAAAGGAAAACTGACACAGTCACTTTTTGGCCAGTCTGTTAACAGATGCTGCAACTTTATTCTGATACCCAGAGTGCAATAAGAATGATCTTGTATAAGAACTCTGCCAATTCAGCTTTGTGGATTCGGAAGCCTAAGGAAGCAATCTGCAAGCTATTTTATCTCCCCTGAAAGCACAGATAAAGGCCTTCGTTTATGGATTAAACATCAGCCAAAACGCTTGCACTGGATCTTTCCACAGGAAGGTGCTTTCACTGTCAGTCTTGCTGCCTTTTGTAATAATCAAAGAGGAGATAGGGTTGCTAGCTTTTAAAAATATATACAGTATGTCACAGAAGTGAGTATACCTCCTCACATTTTGTAAATATTTAAGTATATCTTTTCATGTGACAACACTGAAGAAATAACACTTGGCTACAATGTAAAATAGTGAGTCTACAGCTTGTATAACAGTGTATATGTGCTGTCCCCTCAAAATTACGCAACACACAGCCATTAATGTCTAAACTGCTGGCAACAAAAGTGAATACACTCCTAAGTGGTAATGTCCAATGGGGCCCAAAGTGTCAATATTTTGTGTGGCCACCATTATTTTCCAGCACTACCTTAACCCTCTTGGGTATAGAGTTCACCAGAGCTTCACAGGTTGCCACTGGAGTCCTCTTCCACTCCTCCATGACGATGTCATGTAGCTGGTGGATGTTAGAGACCTTGTGCACCTCCACCTTCCATTTCAGGATGCTGCATAGATTAGGGTTTAGGTCTGGAGATGTGCTTGGCCAGTCCATCACCTTTACTTTCAGTTTCTTTAGCAAGGCAGTGGTCATTTTGGAGGTGTGTTTGGGGTCGTTATCATGTTGGAATACTGCCCTGCGGCCCAGTCTCCGAAGGGAGGAGATCATGTTCTGCTTCGGTATGTCACAGTACATGTTGGCATTCATGGTTCCCTCAATGAACTGCAGCTCCACAGTGCCAGCAGCACTCATGCAGTCCCAGATCATGACATTCCCATCACCATGCTTGACTGTAGGCAAGACACACTTGTCTTTGTACTCCTCACCTGGTTGCCACCACACACGCTTGACACCATCTGAACCAAATACGTTTATCTTGGTCTCATCAGACCACAGGACATGGTTCCAGAAATCCATGTCTTTAGTCTGCTTGTCTGCAGCAAACCATTTGCGGACCTTTTTGTGCATCATCTTTATAAGAGGCTTCCTTCTGGGATGACAGCCCGCAGACCAATTTGATGCAGCATGCAGTATATGGTCTGAGCACTGACAGGCTGACCCCCCAACCCCTTCAATCTCTGTAGCAATGCTGGCAGCACTCATACATCTATTTCCCAAAGCCAACTTCTGGATATGACGCTGAGCACGGGCACTCAACTTCTTTGGTCAACCGTGCCGAGGCCTGTTCTGAGTGGAACCTGTCCTGTTAAACCCCTGTATGGTCTTGGCCACCATGCTACAGCACAGTTTCAGGGTCTTGGCAATCTCCTTATAGCCTAGGCCATCTTTATGTAGAGCAACAATTTGTTTTTTCAGATCCTCAGAGAGTTCATTGCCATGAGGTGCCATGTGGATCTTCCAGCAACCAGTATGAGGGAGTGAGAGCGATAACCTGCTCCCCCTTCACACCTGATACCTTTGTAAGCCAAAATGCCCTCAAAACGAGGTTGGGGAATTGACAGGTGCGCACCTGGCTTAAAAAGGATCTTTGAATCTATGTTTACAGGATACACGTCCAGAAATTATTGCTTAAAGAGGAGAGCCAGTTTGGTGTAGGAGAGCCAGTTTGGTGTAGTGGTTAAGTGTGCGGACTCTTATCTGGGAGAACCAGGTTTGATTCCCCTCCTCCACTTGCACCTACTAGCATGGCCTTGGGTCAGCCATAGCTCTGGCAGAGGTTGTCCTTGAAAGGGCAGCTGCTGTGAGAGTCCTCTCAGCCCCACCCACCTCACAGGGTGTCTGTTGTGGGGGAGGAAGGTAAAAGAGATTGTGAGCCACTCTGAGACTCTTCGGAGTGGAGGGCGGGATATAAATCCAATATCTTCCTCTTCTTCTTAAAATTACAAGGGACACTAATTAAGTAAAAACAATTTGAATTTATTGTAGAAAAATATAGGCACACATACAAGGTAATAAACTCATAAAACATACATACAGTACTGAGAAAAATAGAGAGAGATTCAGAGACAACACGAGGATGGACAAACAGGGTGATAATTACCAATCGTAGTCTTCAAGGAAGGCTCCAATGGCGATGAACGAGGACTAGGGGGAGGGAACCCTCAACTGATCAGGAATCGGGGATGTATCTAGACAGCGGAACTGAGGTACTGCTAGATGCACACCTGTGAGGAGCTGGGTCACAGGTTATAAGGACTACCTTGAGCCCTTAGGGGATGGGAGGTACAGGGGCGGATGACAGTGGTAAGCTGGTACATGACCTCAGAAAAAGGGGAGGCTCTGCAATGACCATAAGGGCTGGACATGTGCAGTAGCCAATAGCCAGTTAATTGGCGGTCCCTGATTGGATGCTCATAGCTAGCCTATGAGCAGACTTGGCCTTAGTTACCTGATTGGACATCCAGGTAACAATGGGCCAAGGGGGAGACTCCAGGATAACCATTAAGAGAAAGAATGGGAAAAATTGTTAAGGTGGGGGTACTTAAGTCTATCAAACTTATCTAAAAAGATGACAATAGATGGCCAAATTGCTACCTAGGTAACACCCGGTATATACAAAGAAACTTGGCTCTGGGTGAAGATGTTCTTCCTCCTCTTCGATCTTCTACTGGCACCAGTCTTTGTCTTGAGTTCCGTTGGACAAAGATTTAGGCGGTCTGACAGGATCCACGCCTAAGATAAGCTTGATGGCTTTATGCATAGGTGACATCTGTTGAGTACATGAGCCTCCCGCTTCGCTGTGATGGAGTCTGGCACTGCAGGAAGATAGCTGCTGGTGGTGTTAGCCTCCCAAGATGGATTCTACTGGACAGTTCCTGGCGGCACACCTTCTTCCGCTACTATGGCCAAGATTGGGATTGCACGGAGTGACTGGAAACCATCTGTTTTCCTGGTTAGCACTCCTCAAGACACGGAGTGCTGCTGCAATGTTGTGGCTGTTAGTACTCATAAGTCCCTTCCAGTGTGGTAGACAAAACCCATGTTCTCCTGGTAGATGTGTGAGTTGAGTCTCCAGGCACCCTGGCAACCAAGCGGGTGACTACAATGTTCTGGAAACAGGGGTATTATTCTCACACCTTGTACCACTAATGAGTCACATGACACCAGGAAGGGAAAATGGCTACTTGGGCCCCATTTGGATATTATCACTTAGGGGTGTACTCACTTTTGTTGCCAGCAATTTAGACATTAATGGCTGTGTGTTGCGTAATTTTGAGGGGACAGCACATTTACACTGTTATACAAGCTGTAGACTCACTACATTACATTGTAGCCAAGTGTCATTTTTTCAGTGTTGTCACATGAAAAGATATACTTAAATATTTACAAAATGTGAGGGGGTATACTCACTTCTGTGACATACTGTATATAAAGATCAGTTCCTGGATACAATTGCCAAACAGCTATTAATACATGAAAATAACACTCCCACTGAGATACCATTTTGATAATATTTTGCATTAGACATCCTAGAGTAGAGGAGCTCTGTTTGGACAGCTGGGAATTCAGCAGCTCATGAGAGGACAGAAAGAAATAGTAAGGTGGAGCATGAGCAAAACATTGTGGAGGCAGACCTCTGGTACATTAGACAGTTTCCAGCTCACTAAAAGGCATTGGTCTTGCCTGAGCAGAAGCTCCTTAGTGTTAGAGGAACATGCTCTGTAAAAGAGGACCACCTCCACAACAGAAGAGGATGTTGCACAAACAGAAACAAGTCCTAGGATGCAACCATGGTTCTTTTAATATAGAATCACAGAATCATAGAGTTGGAAGGGACCTCCAGCATCATCTAGTCCAACCCCTTGTACAATGCAGGAAACTCACAAATACCTCCCCCTAAATTCACAGGATCTTCATTGCTGTCAGATGGCCATCTAGCCTCTGTTTAAAAACCTCCAAGGAAGGAGAGCCCACCACCTCCCAAGGAAGCCTGTTCCACTGAGGAATCACTCCATCAGGAAGTTCTCCCTAATGTTGAGACAGAAATTCTTTTGATTTAATTTTAACCCATTAGTTCTGGTCCTACCTTCTGGGGCCACAGAAAACAATTCCACACCCTCCTCTCTATGACAGCCCTTCAAGTACTTGAAGATGGAGATCATATCACCTCTCAGCCGCCTCCTCTCCAGGCTAAACGTGCCCAGCTCCTTCATAGGACTTGGTCTCCAGACCCCTCACCATCTTTCTTCATAGGACTTGGTCTCCAGACCCCTCACCATCTCCGTCGCCCTCGGGCCCTTCGGGGAAGAACTTCAGTGGGATATAATGCTGTAGAGTCCACCTTACAAAGAAGTCGTTTTCTCCAGCTGAACTGTGTTTCTTAGAGATCAGTTGTAAGAAGAGATCTCCACCTGGACGTTGGCAATTGTACTATCCAGATAGAATTTCTTGAACAGGGAAGCAGTCCTGTACACATGTATGCACAGGAGGAGCAGGACTCTCTCTGTCTGCAGTCCCAGCCCACATTTGCTCTGCATAATCTGGGAGTAGACCTCGGCACATGCAGACTGTATTGACTAGAACCAAAGCCTATATGGATATAGTTTAGAGGAGCATAGGCTTTGCTCATGCGTTGTGCTGAATGTGTCTGAGGGAGGATTGGCCCAGTAGTGGCACTCCACTTCAGTCCTGTTCATGTGTTCAGTCTACAAATGCAATGTGTACAGGCTCAAATACGCAAGCCTTATAGAAATCTGTAACAATTTCATGTGCACTCTCTGCTTCATTGTGATACCATCTTCCCCTGATGTATTAATTACTAAGTCTTGAAAGCTTTCAAAACCTAACTGTTCTATCTGCGATACAATATATTTATAGAAATAGCACATTTAAATACTCCAAAAACAAAAAAAAAGGCTACAAGCTCCTTTTTATTGCTTTTCTTCATTGCTGTTATGTGCCCTGTCAATGTTAATTTTGTTTTCTTTCAAGCAAATCTGTTTTAAATTTTGTAATTATTAGGGTTTTTAACACAGCATGCTCTCACATTCTTTAACAAAAGTCTTAGCGACTGTGCTTTGATAATATTCTGCACATCTGCTCTCTAGAAAAGCTGCTGGGGTCTACTCAAAACACTGTTGAAATGTCAAAATAATATTCAAACCTAAATCTGCACAGGCCCAGTAACTCTATGAGGCACAGCCTGTGGGCAATAGGTGAAAATTATCAGTTTCTCAGGTTTTGACCTTCCCTTTTTCCAAAAAAGCTCCAGGCTGCATGTGGTCTTCACACCCAGTGACAGCTCAAGATACCTCCCACTAGGAACATGAGGAGATAATTCTGCTTACCTGTTCATTCCCACTTGCTCTCTCTAAAAATTTGCAGCAAGCTGTGCATAGGGCTTCCAGAACTCCCAAGAGTCAGCTACCAGTTTGGTCATCCTGACAACCAAAGATGGCAACCAACCTCTCATGAGAGAGTATGAGAACTGGCAAGCACAGGGAAGTGAGGGAAGTGGAAGACTGACAGGCAGGCGCAAGGATTTATTTCATTTATAGTTTGCCTTTCTTGCTGAGACTCAAGGTGTATTGCAACAATATAATACATACAAACAATGTGTTAATCAGATCACAAAATTAGAGAATGTAAAAAAACAACAGTGTAATATATATCACAGACAATGCATTCAAGCTGGACTTCTAAACAGGTGCACAATGTAAAAACAACACACATATGCCATAAAAATGGCAGTACAATACATATAACCACACAGTATAATCAAACAGGTTTGTAGTGGTATCTAGCCTGTTTGGCACCAAGGATGAATAATTAACACACACACCCTCTCTCTCTTTCTCTTCTTGCCATCACGTCTTAACTGATTTATGGCAATCCTGTAGGGTTTTCAAGGAAGAGACAGACAGGGGTGGTTTGCCATTTCCTGCCTCCAGATTCACCCTGCTTAACTTCTGTGACCTGATAAGACCAGGCTAGGCAGGGCTACCTAGGTTAAGGCCCTTCCCCCATATAACAAAATTATTTTCATTAATAATCATGACATAAAATGAATTATAATAACGGCTGGGAAGTACATTCAGGTGGGTAGCCATATTGGTCTGAAGAAGAACAAAGTTTGGTCTTAAAGGTGCCACCATACCCAAACTTTGTATTCAATGGCCAGAAAAGAAAGACAGTGAAAAATTCATTCTATTTAACTTCATATATATAATCATGTCAGTAAAAAAAAACAAAAAACAAATTCCAACACACTATTCCATCAGGAGAGCCAGTGTAGTGTAGTGCTTAAAGTGTTGGAGTAGGATCTGGAAAATCCAGGTTCAAATCTCCACTCATGCCATGGAAGCTTGCTGGGTGACCTTGGGCCTGTCACATTACTCTCAGCCAAGTCCTGACCTGGACAACCCCAAGATAGAATGATCTCCTCAGATCTCAGAAGCTAAGCAGGGCCAATGTGGAGGCAGGCAGTGGTAAACCACCTCTGAATGTCTCTTGCCTTCAAAACCCTGTGGGGTCACCAAAAGACATCTGTGACTTGACAGCAAGAAAAAAAAAATCCATCACACCACTTGTATTCTGAGCAGGCACTTGGGAGGGCTTCTGTTCTCCATTTTGAAGACCAAGAAATAACCATCCCAAACATCTATAAGACATTTTTGAGAGCTAGGAGTCTGCCTTTGTACTAACTTTTGCTAACCAACACTAGCCAAAGCCTCACAAAATAGCTTAACTAGACTGGATGCTAAGAAACACAGTACCCCCTCAAAGAAGGTGTCCCCATCCTCCATTGTTTCCAAAGGACTAAGATCAAACCAGAGAATCTCCATGGTAGAAACAGAAGGGGGGGCATTTTTGCACCCCAGTAGAACTACTAAAAAGTACAGAGTACCTAGCATAATATTAACAAAGGTTTGATATTATGCTGCTCTTAAATACATTCTGTCACCAAGTAGGATAGAGATGAGAGGGTCTTACCAAGAAGTGAAAATAAAGTGGGGTGGGGCATAGAAAAATTAGGTGAAGGGAGACAGAAATGAATGAAAAACATGTGGAAAAGAGGGAGAGAAGTTAAGAGAGGAAAAGATTGTTTCATCTTGCTGCAACACCCTAACTACTGCTTTGCAAGATCTGACTGAGCTGGATCCAAGGAAAGGGAGAGAGAGGCAGGCTATTGGAGAAAATGACTGGCAGGCTGGCAATTACTGTAGCAGCTATCAGCACAATCTGTTAAGGAAATTTGTTAACAATCTGTTAAATCTTGGAGAAAACTGCTTAGCCAGTCGTAGGCCCTATTCAGACATACAGTTTAATCAGTTGTCACTGCTGTTTTCCATCGGATTAAAAGTGCATGATCATCAGACAGCAACATCTGCCTCCTGGTAGTCAGTCACTGTGCTCCCCCCCCCCTCAGAATCCTTCTTCAAATTGGATTATTTTGGTACCTGTTCCCTTGGGGTGCAGTCAGACATACCATTAATCACGGCACAGGGCTTTATCCCTGACTGATTAATTGTGTTAGTCTACACATCCCCATCTGCCAATCAAATGACATTTATGGTCATCCTGACTTGCCCCAGATCTATGCCAGAGCAAGTTGATGGCGGAGAAAGTCCAGACCTTCAAAGATGACGCAGCATACTATCAGGTTATTTCAGTCTGGACACGTAATGTGTGACGCTTCCTGTTTGTGAAATTCCCACCTGCCCCGAAGCTGCTGTGTTGTTGTTTTTTACTATACTCCAATTTCCTGTCCCCCTAGTGGCTGTAGCCAGAACTGCATTTTGAAAATAAAAGGGAAGACATTTGACTGGAGGTGGCAGGACAATACTGTCTTTGAGGGTGAGCATCTTTTAAAAGCATTCTTTAAACTGTACCTGAGGCACACTGCCCCCTTAGTACACCACTACAGTTTTGTAAAATTGATAGTGCAATAAAAATAGTATAAAATGTTCAGAAAAGCATTTTGTCCTCAGAGGTTTGAAAAAAGCCAAACCTACACTTTAGGTAGGTTTTGACAGGTTTTTTTCCCCCTCTGGGCAGAGACCAGATGGGAGGAGGGGGGAAGTCAGGGCAATTACTTTCCAGACAGCCCACTTTATACAAATGCTAATAGAGCCATCAGGACAGATAATGAGTGGGTCAAGCTCTTTCCCTTCTCCAAGCAGGGAACAGAGGTTTGGAGGCATTAAGGCTAAAAGTCTTCAGGAAGGAGAATCTAGGAAAAGGTGTGACTTAATCAGGATCAGGGGGTGTTGAAACAGATGTGATAAAAACTCCTTGCAACAAGGAGGGTTCTTTTTCTTGGATGCTGTGTCAGAAGTGCACACAAACCTCTTCACTGGGAACTCAGCCATTGATCATGTGCTTGCCTCAGGAGCTGCAGCAAGCTTCAGGGTAATAGAGACTGTATAACAGGGGTGGCCAACGGTAGCTCTCCAGATGTTTTTTGCCTACAACTCCCATCAGACCCAGCCAGCATGGCCAATAGCTGGGGCTGATGGGAGTTGTAGGCAAAAAACATCTGGAGAGCTAGTGTTGGCCACCCCTGCTGTATAAGGATCTGTAACATCCTAAGAAGAAGGACCTGTCCTATTTTAACATCTGATAGGGCATATAGAGAGAGAGGGACAGAGAGGGCATATATAGAGAGAGGGACAAGTCATACAATGAACAATGCAAGAAATAAAGAACTGATTATGCTAGCTGATGGTAGATGGGATTTGCTGTCCCACCAAATCCACCACAATCAACACTTGCCTTAGGTGCCTCATTATACAGGTGACCCTCCTACCAAACAAACCTCTGAGTTAGATTAAGAAACAAGAGTGACTGGCTCAAGGTGGCTTGAGCTCAAAGGAAGAATAGGAACACAAACTGCAGCAGTGAATTCCATGTGTTAATTACTCTTTGGATGAAGAAGTACTTTTAAAATTCTGTTCTAAGCCTCCTCATTGGTGTCATTGAGTGCTCATGAGTTCTTCTACTACCTTCTCTATCCCATGCACAATTTTGTAAACCTCTATCATGTTATTCCTCAATTATTGTTTATCCAGCTAAAGAGCCCTAACCTTTTTAACCTCTCTTCATAGAGAAGGTGTTCCATATCCTCAGTCATTTTAGTTGCCCCTTTCTGCACCTTTTCCAATGCTATAATACCTTCTTTGAGGTGCAGTGACAAGAACTGCACACTGTATTCCAAATGAGGCTGCACCATTGTTTTATCATTTCCAACAGGTGAGACAACTGGCCCCATATCTCTCCCCCCAGGACTTGATTACAGTGACCCACCCATGTAATGGTCACTTCCAAGACTGATTACTGTAATTTGCTCTTTGTGGGCTTGCCCTTGCAGTTGATCTGGAAACTCCATCTGGTGCAAAATATGGTGGTATGGCTGCTGATTGTGTTGCCTGTGCGGGCACACATTCTGCCAACACTACACCAATGGCACTGGCTACCAATTGAGTACCAGATCTGCTTCAGGGTACTGGTATTGACCTTCAAAGCCTTGCACAGCCTGGGACTACCTGAGGGACTGCCTCTCTCCATATGTGCCCCAGAGAGCCTTGTGCTCTGCTGAGCAATATCTGCTGGCTGTCCCTGGCCTGAGAGATGTTCCCTTAGCCTCGACCAGAACCAGAGCCTTTTCTGCCCTGGCCCCAGCCTGGTGGAACATGCTCCTCCATGAGATCAGGGCCCTGGCGGGACCTTTTACCACAACACAGCTGCTCTGTCAGGCCTTTGCCTGAGGTGGCAGGCATCCAAAAAAAAAAGTTGGCCTCTTCTGCTGAAGATATTGTTTCTTTGCTGCCAAATTAAAACATCAGAGTCCTGCAGCACCAGCTTCTGAGACTATGCACACAACAAATGGTGCAATCATTTTTAATTTTTATGTTATATATTTTAATTATTTATTAATTGCTTATATTTGCCTAATGGCCTAGTTACTGTCTGTGAGCCCATTTGCAGGGAGGGCAGAATATAAATCCGAAAAATAAAAATTAATACTGGCTGATTTGTTTTCAGTCCCCTTTCTAATAATCTCCAGTATAGCATTTGTCTTTTTTTATTGCAGCCACACTCTGAGTCAACATCTTCAGTAAGTTGTCTAGTACAATTCCAAGATTTCTCTTCTGGTCAGTTACCGCCAGTTCAGACTCCATTAATGTATTTTTATAGTTAGGCTTTTTTGCTCTAATGTGTATTACTTTGCACTTGCCTCATTTGCCACATTGACACCCACTCATCCAGCCTCCATGGATCCCTCTGGCGAGCCTCATAGTCCTCCCTAGTTTTCACTGCCCTGAACAACTTAGAGTCATCTGCAAACTTAGCCACTTCACTGCTTACTCCCAACTCCAAATTATTAATGAACAATTTAACAAGCACTTGTGACTGCTTACCACTTTCCACTGTGAAAACTGGTCAGTTATACTCAATCTTTTCTTCTGTTAATTAACTAGTTTTTAATCCACAAGAGGACATATCCTCTTATCGCATGACTGCTGAGTTTACTTAGGGGCCTTTGATGAGGAACTTTATCAAAAGCTTTCTGGAAGTCTAAGTAAACAACATCTACTGGGTCATTCTTGTCTATGTGTTCATTCACCCCCTCAAAGAACTCTTAAAGGTTAGTGAGACAAGATCTTCCCTTAGAGAACCCATGCTGATTCTTCCTCAAAAGCTTTTGTACATCAATGTGCCTACTAATTCTATCTTAAATAATGGATCCCACCAATTTACCCAGTATCAACGTTAAGACTGACTGGCCTGTAATTTCCCAGATTTCCTCTGAAACTCTTTTAAAAGACTAGGGTTGCATTAGCTACCTTCCAGTCCCCAGGAATGAAGGCAGATTTTAGTGGTAGTTTGCATGTTTTTGTCAGTAGATCCATAAATTCACATTTCTGTGCAGTGGAGGGGGTGAAGGCAGCAGGGATAGTCAGAGAGGTGGAAGCTGCCTTTCTGCAAGACCTGCCACCTGAGATCACCTTGCCTGGAGCCAGCCCTGCACAGGGCTCCTAATTTAATTCAGGGTTGAAATCTTTAGCAGGAGAGAATTGGTATATGAGAGGTGGTGTGCTTAACCCCATTCCCAGTTTAATCCACATCTGTCACACTACCACTTACCCGTTTTGTATTTGTACAGCAAATTGAGTTATAATTGGGGAATTAACATGCCTATTTCAACATGAATCATCTCTGCATAGATCCACCCTACCCACTGTCTTGATATACTCCATTAAATTGTATGAATTGGCCCTTATAAGACTGCCAGCAATTGCAATCAGGTTCACTGGCAGGATTTGGCCACATAATTTAAACACTAAATGTTATCAAAATTATACCATCTATACGGGGGTGTGTATGTCAAACATGCGTCCCATGGGCCAAATCAGGCCCCCAGATGCCTCCTATCAGGCCCCTAAACAATTGGCTGTCATCTGCTTCCTTCTCCCTCTCTCTTGCGTCCTTCTGTATCACAGCTTGCCTTGCCAGGCTAGCTCAATTGCACAGCAGCTACAGAGCAAAACCGCTGTTTTCTCCATTGACTGAGGCTCCTCCCTTGGGGAGGAAGGGGGGAGGGAGAACTTGCTCCTGAGCCAAGCCTCTCTTTCTTCTATTGGCTGAGGCTTCTCCCCCTTCTGGTCCCCTGGGGAAGGAAGGAAAGAGCCAGAGTTTCCTTTGCCCAGTTCCCTGGATCCCATGGCAGAAATACAAAGAAAGCACCTTTAAGACCAATGAGTGCTAATGTTTTAAGCATATTTTAAGGGTGTTTTTTTTAAAAATGTGTCCTTTATAAAGTTCATAACTCTGCTACCTAATCTTAAATAGGTACACAGATGGGCCATCTCAACATGGCCCAGCCCAACAAAGTCTCATTTATGTTAGCTTCAGCCCTCAAATCAAATGAGTTTGACACCCCTGACTAGTTATTACCCTATTAACAACACACAGCAATAAATGAATGCAGGTTGAAATGGGCTGATATTGCAGAAGAATGTTCTTAAAATGAGTTCTTAATTTCCTGGCAGCATGTTACCCTGCCCCAGAGACATGCCCCTAAAAGCTCAAGAAATATATAAACATACTGGCTGGGCATTTCTGCTTCTCTTCTGAGCTGACATGTATATAAAAATAACTAAAATTGCTGGGGATACTGGTGGTCCCCTTGTTGATGTGGGTAGCACTAGAAGCCTATCTAGTTGTGTGTCCTGGCTGAATCTTCTGTAATGGTTCCTCAGAGCCTCATACAGGCACCAGGATACATGTTTTGACTTCTGTAGCAGGCAGCCTCATGTAACCTAAAGGAGTCAGTTGTATTATTTAGCATGCATTTTATGTTCAGGTGAGTGGGCCTCAGATTAGTATTCCTAAATTAGTTATTGCTGCCTGCCAAGGCAGATGTTTTGGGTCCATGTATCTTAACTCTTCACCCGTTAGAATACCAGTAAGACCCTCATTTTATATGTCCCTGCTAGGGCCTCCAGTCTTTTATATAATGGTGTCACTATGCCATCTAAAGCTCAGCTTTCATCCCCATTACCTTGGACCTTAGCAATAAATCTCCGTATTGGTCACACATTCAAAAAAGAAGGGCATATTTACCTTTTTCTTTCTCTGTAGTTCTTGATATTTCTGACTCAGATAGATTAAGCCCAGATAGATTAAGCAGACTGAAGGAAAAGCAATACGTCCTATGCCTAGTTTATATATCAGAGACTCATGTGGGTGAAGTGAAAGCCAGAAGATATAAATAGGTTTGTCTCAATGTAAACCAGCTTGACTTTGTGAGAGACTTGTATTAGTGTCACTTTCAGGGGCACATGGAACTTGACTGGCATTTCTCTGACTGGCATTTCTGCTTCTCCTTTCTGAGTTAGGGGTGTGCATTCAGCTATACCAAAGATGAAAAAAATATTATTTCAGCCAAATATACATTTGACTATCTTTTCAGTTATCTGAAAAGATATTCAAAGATTTTCAGTTATCTGAAAATAGCTGAGCCCCTAGAATGCCAAAAATATTTGGGATTTTTCTGGATAGTCCTTAAAGTCCTTAAAGGGTGTTTAAAGGGATTGCAGTCCCTTTAAACACCTTCTGGGTGAACTTGCTCTTGGAGAAGGCATTTAAAGGGATGCCTTTAAATGCCTTATTTTCTCCCATTGAAAACAATGGAGAATGGGGAATCTTCTTTGGTGGGAAGAAGAAGAAGATATTGGATTTATATCCTGCCCTATACTCTGAATCTCAGAGTCTCAGAGCAGCCACACAACAAACACCCTGTGAGGTAGGTGGGGCTGAGAGCTCTCACAGCAGCTGCCCTTTCAAGGACAACTCCTAAAAGATCTATGGCTGACCCAAGGCCATTCCAGCAGCTGCAAGTGGAGGAGTGGGGAATCAAACACAGTTCTCTCAGATAAGAGTCTGTGCACTTAACCACTACACCAAACTGGCTCTTAATCTTTTCAGTTTTTTCAATCTTGGTCCAATCTTTTTGAAACATCAGAAGCCATTGACTATAATGGTCCCCACAGAGTATAATAGAGATGGGAAAAATTGAGATTTTTCAAAAAATCCTGAATCTTAATACCATACTAGTATTAAGATTTGGGAATATCAGAAAATACCAGTATTGCCATAAATCTGTGGAAGTTTGCAAATCCCCATTGAATAGACTCTAATAGGATTCTGAGTAGCCCTGTTGAGGATTGCACTGCTAATCTAGAGCTCAGAGGCCATAACCCAACACTGATGATAGATTTTAGAGCAGGGCCTATGTCAGTCCGTAGTACCTTAAAGTCTTGCAGTACCTCAAAGACTAATAGATTTGTTGTGCCATTACAACTTCATGCCTTACTTCACCAGATGTGTAAGGAAGCATTTTCATATTTCACATACCTGATTAAGAGGGCTGTAATTCATGAAAGTCATCTGCATGTGTTTTTCTTTATTTTTTTGTTTTGATATAACGTGATGTTAAGGATGTTTAAGCCCACTGAGAAGGGTGTTCTTAAATATGCTTTTGGATTCTGGCCAAATGGTTGATGATTTCCTGCTTCCATTTTTTACTTTGCTGTCTGTAGTGTTCTACAAATTCTCTTTGAAAGATAACAGAATAATCGTAAAGCGTTTTAAAGGTGGTGGATGTTTGGCCACTCAGTTTTTAAATTCAGTGCCTGCATCATTTCAGTATAAACCTCCATTCTTTAAAAGTCTTTCTTTGAAAGGACATAATCACCCTTTGGCATTTGAAAGTTGTTGGTTGATTGACCACTGAGGTTTCAAGTTGAGTTATTGTATCATTTTAGATGCCATCTATATTCTATTCAAAGGATACATTGGAAGAGACAGGATCTCCTTTAAGCATTTTGGGAGTTGGTAGATTGTTACTGAGTCTTCAAATTCAGTTATTGGATCATGTCAGATTCTATTTCAGATGCAATTTAGAAAAGATAAATAGGAAATCTGAACAAATGTAGATTAATCTTTTGTGGCAAATAAAAAATGAAACTGTATTATTTTTAGTGTTTTTCATGGCATAGATTGTCATGCATATCAAGTACCTGTTACTTGAAATTAATAGATAATCCTGACAGCACAAACTATTGATAATCTTGATAATGTTTGCAATAAGATAAACCACTGATATATAGTTTTGACAATGGAAGGAAACAAAACATACATTCTAACCTTGTTCTGTATGGAGCAAGGTGTAAATAATATTTTTCTTTAATAGATCTGTAATGTGAATATAAAACCTCCGTTGACAAAAACATGTTTTATTTCTGTTCTGTGTTCTTTTTTCTGCTACCAGAAAAAAGATTGGGAAGGGCAGCCGTGAAGGAACTAGAAAAGATTCTTAAGGATAAGGATGTATTGCTGGCAACCAAAATCAAATTAAGTCATGCCATAGTATCCCCTATTACTGTGTATGGGAGTGAAACCTGAAGAAATGAAGAAAGCTGACAGGAAGAAAGTTGATTAATTAGAAAAGTGGTGTTGGAGGAGAGTTTTGGGGATAATGTGGACTGCTCAAAAGACAAATAAGTGGGTTCCAGATAAAATCAAGCTCGAGCTCTCTCTAGAAGCTAAAATGATAAAGCTGTTGCTGTCATACTTGGGTCACATTATGAGAAGGCAAAAGTCTCAGTAAAAAACAATAATGCTGGGAAAGGCTGAAGACAGCAGGAAAAGAGGAAGACCCAGCATGCAATGGATTTACTGAGTCAAGGAAGCCATGGCCTTTTGTTAGTAAGACCTGAGCAAGGCTGTTGATATGAAGGACACTGACTTACAGGGTTGCCATGATTTGGAGCCAATTTGATGGTACTTAACACTAGGAGCCAGTTTGGTGTAGTGGTTAAGTGCATGGCCTCTTATCTGGGAGAACCAGGTTTGATTTCCCACTCCTCCACTTGCAGCTGCTGGAATGGCCTTAGCTGCCGTAGCCGTAGCTCTTGGAGTTGCCCTTGAAAGGGCAGCTGCTTTAAGAGCTCTTGTAAGCCAAAATGCCCTCAAAAGAGGTTGGGGAATTGACTGGTGGGCACCTTTGGCTTAAAAAGGATCTAGAATCTATGTATACAGGATTCCACCTCCAGAAATCATTGCTAAATCTGCCAAGGACACTAATTCAGTAAAACAATCATGAATTTATTACAGGAAAATATAGAATGCACATACAAGGTAATGGATACATACAACTGTAAGTCAAAATGCCCTCAAAACGAGTTTGGGGAATTGTCAGGTGAGCACCTGGCTTAATCAGGATCTTTTACCTGTGTATACAGGATTCCACATCCAGAAATTAATGCTTAAATCTACCAAGGACTCCAATTGAGTAAAAACAATTAAAATTTATTCTAGAAAATATAGGCATACGTACAAGACAATGTGCTCAGGAAACATTCATACAGTCCTCAGAAAAATAGGGAGAGATATAGAGACAACACATGGGTAGCCAAACAGGGTGATAATTACCGATCGTAGTCTTCAAGGAAGGCTCCAATGGTGACAAGCGAGGAAGTGGAAGAGGGGGCCCGAAACTTGGCCTTAGCATCTAGACAGTGGAATTGGGATACTGCTAGAAGCACACCTGAGTAGAGTTGGGTCAGAGGTTAAATAGACTACCTTAGACTCTCAGGGACTGGGAGGTACGAGGGAGGAGAAAGTGGAGGCTCTGCAGTGACCATAAGGGCTGGACTTCTGCAGTAGCCAATAGCAAGTTAATTGGTGGCACCTAATTGGGTGCCCATGACTGACCAATGAACAAGCTTGGTCCAGGGGTACCGGGTTAGACTTTCAGGTTGCAATGGACCTGGGTGAGGCTCCAAAATGACAGTTGGGGAGAAGATTGGGAGAGATTATTGGGTGGGGAGATGCTCAAGACTATTAAATTTATCTAAAAGGGTGACAATAGAGAGCCAAATCATTGCCTAGGTAACACCCGGTTTACACAAAGGAACTTGGCTCTGGCTGAAGATGGTCTTCCTCTTCTTTAGTCTTCTTCTTGGCACCAGTCTTTGTCCTGGGTTTCGTTGGACAAAGGCTTGGGTGGTCTGGCAGGATCCATGCCTGGATAAGCTTGATGGTTCCATGGGTGGCTCACATCTGTTGCATACGTGTGCCTCCCGCTGTTCTGAAATGGAGTTCCAGTACTGCTGGAAAATAGCTGGTGTTAGCCTTCCAAAGTGGATTCTATGGTCAAGGCTGAAAACCACTTCGTCTGGATAGCTCCTAACGGCGTGCTTTCCTTCTGCTCCAAGATAGAGATGGCGACACAACTGGAAACCATCTGTGTCATGCCTGCCCCTGACTCAGCACCTGCTAGCTCAGAGCAGGCACCTTTAACAGCCCTGGACGTGAGTCCTGAGGAGGCAAGCCGGCAGCAGGAGCCACCTGGAACTGATCAGGCCACGCCGGGCCCCAGCTCATCCCCTCCTGAATTTCCACCACCTGTTAGTCGGCTCCGTGAAAGGAGACGGCAGGAGATTAGAAACAGAAGGAGTGAAGCACGCATGCGGGGGAGAAGAGATCTAAGCCCGGCATACTAATGGGTTAACAAGCCAGCACAGTATATCTGCAATCCTGGCCCTTTGGCAAACTGTGCTGGCAACGAACGATCCTCCTGGGACGTGACCACGCTCTGCACCCTCTTGACTCCTGTGAGAACCCGCATATTTCTGACCCGACTTGGACCTTGGACCTCGGAACTCTGGACTGTGACTCTGCTCTGTGGACTTGCTTTGGTAATTTGACTTCATTCGGCTTTGCTCTCTCTGAGTACCCGACCCTCGGCATTCCTGTGTTTACGCTCTCTGTCTCATCCCTCGGCTCGGACTGATTTATGGTTTTGACTAATTGGACTGTTTAAGATAACGCCTGTGCTGCTCCCTGAAAACCTCAGCCGGCTGCAAGAGTTCTGGCTGACTGCCGGGACGCCAGCAGCCATTGCCTACCCGAGGCTCGAGTCGTGACAGCTTGCCAGCACCCATAACTCACCAGGCTCCTCCATGACCGACCAAGCAGCAGGAGGGGCTGACCCACTGATGGGTCTCCTAGACCAGGTGCAGCAGCTGACGCAGGCTGTAATCACACTACAGCAACAAATGGCTTCCAACGCTACTGCCCTGGCCATGGCAGCAGCTCCTCGTTCCCGCTGCCCGGTGAGTGCCCCTGACAAGTTTGGAGGGAGTCTGGAAGAATTCCCTGCCTTCCTTGCTCAATGTGAACTGTATATAGAGATAAGGCAAACTGATTTTCCCACAGACAAGACCAAGGTCTGTTTCATTTTGAGCCTGCTAAAAGGGCAAGCAGCCAAATGGGCCACTCCCCTGCTGTTGGAACCATCGCCGCTGCTATCAGACTACCCACGTTTCAAGGCTCATTTTATGGCTACATATGCCAACCCAGTGCGGGCTGAGACAGCCAACCGCAAAATACGGACGTTGCAACAGGGCCAAAACTCTGTCTCTCACTACACCACTGAATTCCAGTTGCTTGCTCAAGACCTGGCCTGGAATGAAGCCGCCCTAATGGACCAATATATAATATATGGCCCGCAGTGACCAACCAGCCACACTACAAGGCCTGATCCTGTTGTGCCTGCGTATTGATGGGCGGCTGCAGAGTCGCCGCCAGAAACAGAAAGGGAGCCACGCTCCAGCAAGGGTCCCCACAGCTGCTCCCGCTCCAGGTACCATAGCTCTTCCTCCAGCTGCGGAACCCATGCAGCTGGGTGTCACCCGCCCTCGCCTGACTCCCGAGGAGAAGACCCGGCGACGCAACTACAACTTGTGCCTCTATTGTGGCGAAGCCGGACATTTTGCAGGTACCTGTCTGGCCAAATTAAAGCGTCCCACAAGCTCTGCTGCCCCGGTAAAAGGCCAGCCCCAGGTCTAGTTGGAGCTCCCGGCCTGGGGCACTTCTTGAGGTCCTCCAGCTCCGTCTATCCACCACACACCCCGTTCCTGATTCCGATTCGTCTGCAGCTCCCCGACGGTCGGTGGATTTTTGTACATGCCATGTTGGACTCAGGGGCTGCCTGCTGCTATATGGACAACCTCTTTGCCAAGGAGCATGGCATCCCCATCCGGGAAAAGAAGATCCCTACCCTGGTCGAGGCCATAGACGGACGTCTGCTGCGCTCTGGACCCGTCATTCAAGAGACTCAACCACTCGTCCTATGGGTCCAGCAACACCAAGAGAAACAAACCTTTGACCTTGCCCGCATGCCACGATTTCCCGTCATCCTAGGCCTGTCCTGGCTTCAGGCTCACAACCCTCATGTGGACTGGGTACAACGAGACCTACAATTTCCAAGTGCCCCTGCGTCACGATCCACTCTGCATCCGGGTCCGGTTCCGGTGCCTCCTGATAGTCCATCCAGCTCCTCGCTCCCCACCATTCTCCTGGGGGCCGCCATCACACTACCCACTCCCTACCAGGAGTTCGCAGATGTCTTTGACGAAAAGGAGGCAGACCAGCTTCCCCCACATCGGCCCTACGATTGTGCCATTGACCTGGTGCCCGGCGCCCCGTTACCAGCAGGCCGCCTATACCCCATGGCGGACCTGGAGCTGGCTGCCCTACGGGAATACTTGGAGAAGAACTTGGCCCGAGGGTTCATTTGACCATCCACCTCACCATTGTCCTCGCCTGTCCTGTTCGTGAAAAAGAAAACAGGAGACTTGCGGCTCTGCAATGACTACCGGGCACTCAACAAAATCACCATCCGGAACCGTTACCCGCTTCCACTGATCCCGGAGCTCCTCGACCGTGTAAAAGGGGCTACCATCTACACCAAGCTCGATCTTCAAGGGGCCTACAACTTGGTCCGTATTAAAGCAGGGGACGAGTGGAAGACCGCTTTTGGTACCAGGTATGGCCAGTACGAACACCTGGTCATGCCATTTGGGCTCACAAATGCCCCTGCCGTGTTCCAACGGTTCATGAAAGACGTGTTCCGCGACCTTCTGGACCGGTTCCTGATTATTTACCTGGATGACATCTTGATCTACTCCACCTCCGTGCAGGAACACGTCCAACACGTACAACAGGTGCTACAGCGGCTCAGAGCTCACCGCCTCTATGCTAAGCTGGAAAAATGCACCTTCCATCTCCCGTCGGTCGAGTTCTTGGGTCACATCATCTCTCCCCAAGGGACTCAGATGGATCCAAAGAAGGTTGACGCCATCCTTCAGTGGCAAGCCCCCCAGAATCGGAAGGACGTCCAGCGCCTCCTGGGCTTCGCCAACTACTACCGGCAGTTCATCGCTGGGTACGCCAACCTAACCAAGCCCTTGACTCGGCTCCTCCGTCCCAAGGAACCTTTCCAATGGACTCTGGAAGCCGACCAGGCTTTCCGCAACCTCAAGCGCCGTTTCTCCTCCAGTCCCCTCCTGAGATACCCTGATCCCCGCCTACCCTTCATGGCGGAAGCAGACGCGTCCAGTGTGGCCATCGGGGCCGTGCTCTCCCAGCGGGACGACCCCAGCCAGCCATGGCAGCCCTGCGCTTACTACTCCCGGCAGCTCTCCACCGCCGAACGCAACTATACGATATGGGAAAGAGAACTCTTGGCCATCAAGGTGGCTTTCGAGGTTTGGTGTCACCACCTTGAAGGGGCAAGACACCCGGTCCAAGTATTCACGGACCACCGAAACTTAGAACACCTGCAGACCACCCGCCGGCTGAACCAGCGACAAATTCGGTGGTCCCTGTTCTTCTCCCGGTTCAACGTCACCATCTCATATATCCCGCACACCCAAAACCAGAAAGCCGACGCTCTGTCCCGCCGACCCGATTATGGCACCCCAAGCGCTACAGAAGCCCCCAAGGCTAGCATCCTGCCACCTACGGTCTTTGCCGCCACCCTGACTGTACCAGCCTTAGTGGCCGAGATACAGGCCAGTCAGGCTACAGACCCCTGGGCCCAAAAGCACCTGCAGGAACCACAGCAAGATACTGAAGGAGAATTGACCACCCGGGATGGGCTGCTCTACCATCGGGAGCAGTTATACGTTCCTCCTGGGCCTCTCCGATCCAGCATCCTCCGCCTCACCCACGACGCACCCCCGGCCGGCCACTTCAGGCAACACAAAACAGCCCATCTGCTGACCAGAGACTTTTGGTGGCCACGTGTCCGAGCGGACATCAGTCGGTATGTGGCTTCCTGTGAGGTCTGCCGCCGAGCTAAAAACATACCTGCCAAGCCCTCCAGTCTCCTGCAGCCCCTTCCTTCTCCCTCCGGTCCCTGGGACGTTGTGTCCATGGACTTCATCGTGGATCTGCCCCGATCCCAGGGACACACGTGCATCTTCGTCGTGGTGGATCTATTCACCAAGATGGCCCATTTTGTCCCCTGCGCCAAAGTACCGTCAGGACCAGAAACCGCCCAGCTATATCTGGCCCACGTTTTTCGCCTGCATGGGTTACCCAAGCAGATTGTTTCGGATCGAGGCCCGCAATTTACCTCCCGCTTTTGGCAAGCTTTCCAGCAAGGTCTGGGGACGGAGCTCCATTTATCTTCTGCATACCATCCCCAGACCGATGGCCAGACTGAACGCACCAACGCAACCCTGGAACAGTACCTACGCTGTTACACCAGTTACCAACAAGATAACTGGGCCTCACTGCTACCACTGGCAGAGTTCGCCTACAACAATGCCGTACATAGCTCCACACAGACCACACCGTTTGCGGCCAACTACGGACAGCACCCCCGATTTTTCCCTCCGCTCGGCCCCTCCGCCGATGTCCCCGCAGCAGACAACCGGATAGAGGAACTTCATGCGCTCCATGACCTCCTGCGCGCCCAGCTTCAGCACGCCAAAGACGCGTATAAACTGGCCGCAGATCGGCATCGCCAGGAAGGACCATCCCTCAAGGTCGGGGACTCAGTCTGGCTCTCTACCCGGTATCTCCGGACCCCTGGCCAGTCCTCCAAGTTAACTGCTCGTTTCATCGGCCCGTTCCCGATCGAGGCGCAAATCAACCCTGTGGCGTTCCGCCTACGCCTTCCAGTCCACCTCCGGGTACACCCGGTTTTTCACCGCTCCCTCCTCCAACCAGCAGCTGCACCGGACCCTAACCGAGATGTTCCACCACCACCTCCACCACCGGTTTTGGTGGATGATGATGAGGAATACGAGGTCCATCAGATCCTGGACTCCCGGCTGCACCGAGGGCAGCTCCAGTATCTAGTGGACTGGGAGGGCTACCCCCCCGAAGACCGTTCCTGGGAACCGGCTACCCACCTGCATGCCCCTGACCTGCTCCGGCAATTCCATGAGGCCTACCCGGATAAGCCAGGCGGTTTGGATGAGGGGGGGCCTGAGGGGGGGGATAGTGTCATGCCTGCCCCTGACTCAGCACCTGCTAGCTCAGAGCAGGCACCTTTAACAGCCCTGGACGTAAGTCCTGAGGAGGCAAGCCGGCAGCAGGAGCCACCTGGAACTGATCAGGCCACGCCGGGCCCCAGCTCATCCCCTCCTGAATCTCCACCACCTGTTAGCCGGCTCCGTGAAAGGAGACGGCAGGAGATTAGAAACAGAAGGAGTGAAGCACGCATGCGGGGGAGAAGAGATCTAAGCCCGGCATACTAATGGGTTAACAAGCCAGCACAGTATATCTGCAATCCTGGCCCTTTGGCAAACTGTGCTGGCAACGAACGATCCTCCTGGGACGTGACCACGCTCTGCACCCTCTTGACTCCTGTGAGAACCCGCATATTTCTGACCCGGCTTGGACCTTGGACCTCGGAACTCTGGACTGTGACTCTGCCCTGTGGACTTGCTTTGGTAATTTGACTTCATTCGGCTTTGCTCTCTCTGAGTACCCGACCCTCGGCATTCCTGTGTTTACGCTCTCTGTCTCATCCCTCGGCTCGGACTGATTTATGGTTTTGACTAATTGGACTGTTTAAGATAACGCCTGTGCTGCTCCTTGAAAACCTCAGCCGGCTGCAAGAGTTCTGGCTGACTGCCGGGACGCCAGCAGCCGTTGCCTACCCGAGGCTCGAGTCGTGACAATCTGCTTTCCTTGCTGCCGCTCTTCCAGGAACATGGAGCGCTGCTTTTGCGTTGTGGCTGTTAGTAGCCATAAGTCCTTTCCATTCTGGTAGGCATACCCACGTCCTTCTGTCAGATGTGTGAGAGCTCTGTCTCCAGGCACTCTGGCACCCAGACGGGTGACCACGATGTCCATGTGTATGAAAAGTAGGGGGCTTTTTCTTACACAACACACATACAGACCTAATAAAAATAGAGAGAAATGCATAAAGGTAACATAAGGATGGACAAACAGGGCGATAATTACCAATTGTAGTCTTCCAGGAAGGCTCCAATGGTGAAAAAATAGGGTGATGGGGAAAGGGACCCTCAACTAATCAGGAATCGGGGATGTATCTAAACAGCAGGAATGGGGTACTGCTAGATGCACACCTGTGGGGAGCTGGGTCACAGGTTATAAGGACTACCTTGAGCCCTTAGGGGATGGGAGGTACAGGGGCGGATGACAGGTGGTCAGCTGGTACATGACCTCAGAAAAAGGGGAGGCTCTGCAATGACTATAAGGGCTGGACTTATGTGGTAGCCAATATTGGGGGCACCTAATTGGATGCCCATACCTGGCCAATGAGCAGACCTGGCCCTGGTTAACTGATTGGACTTCCAGGTAACAATGGGCCAAAGGGGGAGGCTCCAGGATGACCATTAAGGGAAAGAATGGGTGAAATTATTGGGGTGGAAGTGATTAAAAGCTATCAAAACTTATCTAAAAGTGACAATAGAGGGCCAAATTGCTACCTAAGGTAATACCTGATCTATACAAAGAAATTTGGCTCTGGGCGAAGATGTTCTTCTTCTTCACTCTTCTACTGGCACCATCCTTTGTCTTGGGTTCCATTGGACAAAGGCTTAGGCAGTCTGACAGGATCCACGCCTAAGATAAGCTTGATTGCCTTATGCATAGGTGACATCTGTTGAGTACGTGAGCCTCCCACTTTGCTGTAGTGGAGTCTGGCACTGCAGGAAGATAGCTGCTGGTGATGTTAACCTTCCCATATGGATTCTATGGTCAAGGCTGGAAACCGCTTGCCTGGACAGTTCCTGGTGGCGCAACTTCTTCTGCTGCAACGGCCAAGATGGTGATCGCATGGAGCGACTGGAAACCCATCTGTTCTCCTGGTTAGCACTCTTCCAGAGACACGGAGTGCTGCTGCAACGTTGTGGCTGTTAGTACTCACACAAGTCCCTTACAGTCTGGTAGACAAAACCCACGTTCTCCTGGCAGATGTGTGTGAGTTGAGTCTCCAGGCACCCTGGCAACCAAACAGGTGACTACGCTCACCCTCTCTCAGCCCCACCCACCTCACAGGGTATCTGTTGTGGCAGAGGAAGATAAAGAAGATTGTGAGCCATTCTGAGACTCTGAGATTCAGAGTATAGGGTGGCATATAAATCCAATATCATCATCATTAATCACAAAGGCTGCAGTGATGAGGTGGGTAGTGACCAGAGACAGGGCTTTTTCATCCCCTCTCCAGTGCCTGGACTGCTCTTTTTTAGAGGCCAGGCCAGACATTTCTTTTTACCCAGATTTTTAATTGGGTATTTGCTCTTTTTAACTGTTTTTATAATCTGCTGCTAGCCTGAGGACTGTTATGAGGATCATTTAGGCTGCCATATACTTTATGAACTGCATTTTTATGCACTTTTACGTTCCTGGGTTTTATTGGCTAGCTTTTAATTGTTGTTAATTTTAAAGATTTTGCTTTATGATTTTATGTTTTATGTTGTGAACTGCTTTCAGCAGGTTTTGGAAGTCAGCATATAAATGCTTTAAATAAACAAATAAAGAAGTGAAAAGTAAATAAGATCTGTGAAAAGAGGAGAATGAAAGATTTACACTTCAGGATTTAAAACTCGGCCAGAAAACCAAACCCAAGCTTCCTAGCATCTGCCACATCCAAAATGCCTTCACATACATATGCTTCTTTAAGTTCCCCATGTGCAATCTATAAAATAGGTTGTGGATGTGGATTACCATATGGATTGCTGTGAGCTCTTTCTAATAAAATGAAAGACATTGCCAATGATGTAGATTGATACATTTTGAATAACAATAAATTAACCAGGCTTACTAGACTAAGGAAACCAGCCTAATGTATATATTTAGATGATGGCTGCACAACCTGAAAATCACCTCCTTCAAAAATCTGGGGCTCAGTTTTTGTACTTCAGTGCAGTACCCATGGTTTTTGTACTTCAGTGCAGTACCCATTCCTTTAAAATGGCAAACACGCATATTATGAGGAGCACACATAGTATATATTCCTGTATCCTTGACTGTTTCCTGGAAGGTCAAGTGCTGAAGCTCAAATACTTTGGCCACCAAATGAGAAGGGAGCACTCACAGGAGAAGACTTTGATGTTGGGAAAGACAGAAGGCAAAAAAAGAAGGGGACGGCAAAAGATGAGATGGCTGGAAAGCATTACTGATGTAACTAACATAAATTTGAGCAGACTTAGGAGGATGGTGGAAGACAGGGGGGCCTGGCGTGACTTGGCCTATGGGATCACAAGGAGTTGGACTTGACTGTGTGACTGAACAACAAAAAATGTGTGGCTTGAGCACCAAAATTGAGCATCTGAAAGGAAGTGATAGCTAGATATTATCCTTCCATACTGATCGTGTCCCATAATGTTACAGAGCCTAAGAAAAATAATTCTCATCCTTCCAACATGGTGTGTGATCCAGTTCCATTACAAAGATCAAGCCTCTGTGTAAAAAGTACTGTAAATCATATGAGACAAAGCTCAGGATTGGAACGCCCACTTAGAATCAACAGCAATATTTTAATAGGTTATCTGGAAGCTGCTGGATATTCTTTATTACACAATGTCATAATGATACAGCTACATACAAACCATGGATGGTAAAACATGCCTGACTTATCACAATCTTACCAGTTTGCATTAGGGAGGTTTTGTGTATTTTATGTGTTTTTCTTGGAGACTGACTACAGCAATGGACCACTTCAAGCAGACCTCTTTAGATGTAGCCACGCAGCTGAATCTAGCAAGGGCTTTTCTCAGTTCTGTTTTCAGGGTTCTAAAGGAAAACCTGTAATATATGAAAATATATGAAAAATTCCAATATTTCTAGAAGCCACCAGTCTGTCATGTTTTTATTCATCCCTTCTGTTCAGAGCAGCAAATACAGTTCTCTCTTCTCCATTTCACAAGATTGGTTAGGATGAGACACATTACAGTTGCAGTAAGACCCATCAAATAAAATGGGCCTTGCTTCTGCGTAGACCTGCTTAGTCTTGATCTCTGACTGGCCCAAAGTCACTCAGTAATCTTTAATGCTGAAAGGGGTTCTGAAGCCCCAGTTCTCACTCAGCACTCTAATCACTGTACTGCTCTGGTTGATAACACATTTGTGTTAATAAAATATAAATTGTGCGGTTCCAGTCTTTCAGCAGTCATTGAGCAAGAGTAAAATGAGAAAGCAGTAAAGAAGGGAGTTGTCTGGGTTAAGAACTGAACTTGAGATATAGTGCACTTTAAACTCATTTTGTGTTGGCTTGTTCAAGTGAATAATGAAAACCATCTAAGGCAGGATACCTAACACCTGCAGCATCTTTAAAAGCCTGTTCAACCTGTTTTTTAATTCCTAAGAGAAAGGATATTTGAAACCTGTTGGGGCGGTTTGTTTTGTTGCCTAGCTGAGCTTAGAGAATTTGGGTCCCATCCATGTTGGATACTTAAGATCATCTTATTCTCTAATTATAGCTCAATGTTGATAGAAATTTCTCCCTGTAGCTCCTTAACTAGTGAGCACACTAGCCTGTACTTCTTTTAACCCTGCAGTGCATCCTGTAATTACTGCTTCATTCATTATTATACTGCTAGATGGAGTGCTTATATGGGTCCATCCGTATTATCCTGCAAAGCTTTCCTTAACCAGATGTTTTCCTATGTGATTGTATAGTATTATTTGCTCTCTCCAGGGGACAATATTAAAATAAGACTGGAACAAGAGAAAAAATTCACTGTTTAACAAAAGTACAGTAAGTGAAACTATACAATTTCACCCTGTATATTGGTAAGCAATTTTGCAGTGGCACAGTTAGTGTAGTATAGGTAAAAGGAGGGACACAGCTTTTTGAAAATTAATTTTTTTGGGGGTGGGAACACATGAAAGAGGATTATGTATCCAAAATAAATCCAGTTTTTTAAAGACACTTTTGGGGGGGAGGGGAAACCCTCTACTGCAACTATACCAAGTAGTTATTCAAAAATGTATATCTCACCTTTTCCCGTATTTCAAGCCATATTACAGGAGTGGCCAAACTGTGGCTTGGGAACCACATGCGGCTTTTTCATATGAATTGTGTGGCTCCCGGAGGTCAAGGAGGAACTTAATGCAGGCTTACTCTATAAGAACATAAGAGAAGCCATGTTGGATCAGGCCAACACTCTGTCACACAGTGGCCAAAAAAACCCCAAGTGCCATCAGGAGGTTCACAAGTGGGGCTAGAAGCCCTTCCACTTTGCCCCCCCCAAAAGCACCAAGAATACAGAGCATCACTGCCCCAGACAGTTCCAATAATATGTTGTGGCTAATAGCCACTTATGGACCTCTGCTCCATATTTTTATCCAATTCATAAGCGTGCTTAACATTAGGACCTCAGAGAGTCTCTGAGTGCTGATCCATAGGTAGGTGACTATTTCTGCCATGTGTGCAGCACAGAAGGAGGGGGGAATAGCCTGGCTAGCAAACTCTTCTCCACCATCACAGAGGTCGCCCAGAAACCAGGAGTGGGGAAAGAGAGTGCAAGAGCTGAGGAAACCACTGGAAGGAGGGATGGAATCAAAGAGGGCAGAGCAGGGTTCCCTCTTAGTTTCATGGCTCTTGTAGGATCTGTATTTACCAAGCTTGGTGTCAAGGCAAAGAGAGATGCATAATAATGCATGTGGTGGTCATTGATTTATATGGTACATGTGTTTCCTTCTCCCACTGGTGCAAAAAAATTTTTTTCCTATCCTTTCCCTATGCTGGTTTTATGGGGACTATTATTCCCAGCTATTGTTTTTAACAAGGCTCTTTTTAGCATGATCGTGTTGTAAAGTGCATACATATGTATTTTATTTTTCTGTGCAAAGAAAGTATTAAGAGTTTTTATAAAGACGTGTTTGTAATATTTGTTCATGTTTTGCAGCTCTCAAACATCCGACATTAATTCTATGAAGCTCTTATGTTAAGAAAGTGTGGCCACCCTTGCATATTATAATATAAAACCAAAAACATCAAATCAAAAACACCAACAGAGGAATCCTGGGCAGATCCACTCAGAATTCTACTCAGATCCATTCAATGGGGCTTACTTCTGGAAAAGTATTTTTAGGATTACACTGACTGAACATGCCTGCAACTTAAGCTCCATTAAAAGGTCTGATTTAGAATACCTTCTAAAAGTTTCCAAGAAACTTGCCTCCCTCACTTCTGTGGGGAGCTCATTTTATAAAGTCTGAGCAACCACAGCGGTGCCTGATGGGGTATAAGAAAAAGCCCCCTACTTTTCATACACATGGACATCATGATCACCAGTAAGGTTGCCAGAGTGCCTGGAGTTTTGACTCACACACATCTGCTCTAAGAAGTGGACTTTGCCCACGGTTTTTAAGGCTTATGTGAATAAGCCTCAGCTTTGCAGCAGCATTCTACATCTTTGGATGGGTGTTAGCCAGAACTACAGACGAGCCTCCAGCCGCTCCTTGCGTGCACAATCTTGGCTGTTTTAGTGGAAGAAGCCACACCGCCATGAACTGTACAGGCAACAGTTTCCAGCCTGTTTCCATGAACCAAAGGCTAACACCACCAGAATCCATCTTGTTTCCTGACTCCATTACAGCAAAGCAAGAGACTCACGTTTCCAACAGCTGCTTCAACTTCTGCATAAGGCAATCAAGCTTATCTTAGGCATGGATCCTGCCAGACTGCCTAAGCTTTTGTCCAACGGAACCCAAGACAAAGGATGGTGCCAGCAGAGGAGTAAAGAAGAGGAAAAACAGCTTCACTCAGAGCTATAGTTATTGTATAAATCGGGTGTCACCTTAGGTATCAATTTGACCCTCTATTGTCACTTATAGATAAGTTTGGATAGCTTGTTTAATCACCTCCACCCATGCCCTGCCCTAACTGTCACACTGGAGCCTCCCCCTTGCCCATTGTTACCTGGAAGCCCAATCAGGTAACCAGGTCCAGGTCCGCTCATTGACCAGGTATGGGTATCCAATCAGGTGCCCCCAATAAACTGGCCATTGGCTACCGCACAAGTCCAGCCCTTATGGTCATTGTGGAGCCTCCCCTTTTTCTGAGGTCATGTACCAGCTGACCACCTGTCATCCGCCCCTGAACCTCCTACCCCCTTAGGGGACAAGGTAGACTTTATAACCTCTGACCCAACATTCTGCACGTGTGCATCTAGCAGAACCCCGTTCCTGCTGTTTAGGTACATCCCCGATTCCTGATCAGTTGGGGGTCCCTTCCCCCATCGCCCTAGTTTGTCGCCATTGGAGCCTTCCTCGAAGACCAGGATTGGTAATTATCACCATTTGTCTATCCCTGTGTTACCTCTGTGCACTTCTCTCTATTTTTATTAGGTCTGTGTGTTATATGTATCCATTATCTTGTATGTGTGTTCTATAAGTTTCTGTAATAAAAGCATAATTGTTTTACTTAATTAGTGTCCTTGGTAAATTTAGCAATAATTTCTGGAAGTTGAATCCTGCATACATAGATTCTAGGTCCTTTTGAGCCAAAGTTGCCCATCTGTCAATTCCCCAACCTCTTTTGAGGGCATTTTGGCTTACAGGGGAACTAGACAAGGTATCTAACAGAGACCTTTTATTTTTTGCCAGATCCAGGTGAGTAGCTGTGTTGGCCTGAAGCAATAAAATGAAGTTAGAGTCCAGTGGCACCTTTAAGACCAACAAAGTTTTATTCGTTATGAGCTTTCTTGTGCAAGTACTGTACAGGGTGGCTGTCACCTCCTTGGAGACACAGGAACTTTCGTGAGACATTGATCTTTCTTGTGAGTGTAAATGCTGCTCCTGTCTTCAACAGCACCCACAGACTGTGCTGTACTCTCGTTTATATTTTTTATCAAAACAGGTCAGCTGGGGCAAGCTTTGACCTCTGCAGTCCTCTCTTTTAGCTGATTCAGGTCCCAGCTGGGTAGTAGCACTTCCTCTCTCACTTGGCCACATTACTTCTCAAAGTTCCTAGACTTTACAACATAAGCAAGCGGCCACAAATTCATTTCAGCCTAATTTTTCCCTTTGTTGGAGGTTTGTCAACTTCATATTGTACAGCTGCTGTCTTAGCAGAAGAAATTATCGGTCCTTGACTGGAAGAGAAACAGAAGATACATGATTATATTATGATGGGCTGGAGAAGAAAATGCATAGAAAATTGGAATGCAAAGCATAATAGTTGGAACTTTCTTCTCAATTGGAAAAACAACAAAAGAAAGCCAGGCAGCACAATAACAACCCTTTCTCTGTAATTGTGTCCAGTTTGGCTGCTAAAATGCAGCAACGTGCCATCCACCAAAGAACTACTGTTCCTTTTTTCCATGGTATTTGTTATGTAGGGCTTGTAAAGTAGGTTGTGTAGTCATCACCAGTAGTAAAAATTAGACCCAAAATAAATAGGTGCTTTTGAAAGGCAAGCCTATAAATACTCAGGGAAAGCATGTATCCATATGCATTTTGTATTAGTATTACATATTTCCTCTGTGGAAAAGGGGATGGTGTGCTGTGCTTGAAGCAAGGCAATTTTAATTTTAAATTCCACCTTTCTGGATGGTGTGCAATATCAACCTGGCTGAAGAGCTATGTGCCCAAACTCCAGCTGAAAGAGACTACAAAGCTTGCACAGTCTTGCATCTATATTACTTGTTAAAAAGGTAAAGGTGGTCTCCTTTGAAGCACCAGTCATTTCCAACTCTGGAGTGATGTTGCATCACAACATTTACACGGCAGATTTTTTACGGGGTGGTTTGCCATTGCCTTCACCAGTCATCTACACTTCACCCCCAACAAGCTGGCTACTCATTTTACCGACCTCAGAAGGATGGAAGGCTAAGTCAACCTTGAGCCGGCTATCTGAACCAGCTTCTGCTGGGATCGAACTCAGGTCGTGAGCAGAGAGCTTGGACTGCAGTACTGCAGCTTTACCACTCTGCACCATGTGGCTGCTATATTATTTTATTACTTGTTAACATTGTTTAATATTGTTATGTTACTTGTTAGCTAGGCAGCAAAACAGAGTTCTCTCCTTTCCCTCTTGTATAAACTAAACAGCTAATAGTTCCCCTTAAGCACCTTAAGTCTCTTGAATGCAGCAGGTAAGGTCTAACCCACAGGTGGGCAGCAGTGCAGAACCTTACTGACTACCTTCTCCTATAGAACTGCCATTTAGAATCATAGAATTGGAAGGGACTTCCAGGGTCATCTAGTCCAACCCCGTGCACAATGCAGGAAACCCACAAATTCACAGGATCTGCTGTCAGATGGCCATCTAGCCTCTGTTTAAAAACCTCCAAGGAAGGAGAGCCAACCACCTCCCAAGGAAGCCTGTTCCACTGAGGAATCGCTCTAACGGTCAGGAAGTTCTTCCTAATGTTGATCTGGAAACTCTTTTGATTCCATTTCAACCCATTGGTTCTGGTCCTACCTTCTGGGGCCACAGAAAACAATTCCACACCATTTTCCTGCTGCTTTTTCAAAGCACTTGCTGCTAGTGCACATGCATCAAGAGCAAGGGTACAACATCTTCTGCCTCCCTTTCTGTGCATGGTCAGAGGAGGAACAGGTTGGCAGAGTGGATTCCTTTCCAGCACAGACAGGTTCAGAGACTGGTTCTTCCTTTGTCTGTAATAGGATGCTGTGTTTGCTGCTAATGGGGGTTAAAGGTGCGTTCCAGCCAGGTGAGTTCCAGTCATAATAGCTGGCAAAAGCTCCTCCTTTTTGTACAGTCACTATCATTTGTAAAAGATCAATTAATCCATGTCATAAGGAATGGATGTCACTGTTTTTCCACTTCTGAAGCTTTCAGATTTTAAAAAGAGGCAGATAGGAATATCTTCTTCTTTTAAGATTCAACTGATGCCTAGGTAATTATAATATAGTGGGTTCAATGCAAGGAGAAGATGCAGTTGCAGTGATCATAGCTCTCTTTATTAGTTACAGCATGGTAATGGCTGAACTAGAAGAACAAAATAGGAGTCAATTGCACCTTTAAGACCAACTTAGTTTTATTCAGACTAGAAGACTGCTTTACTGGGCCAGCGGGGCCAACTATAGGTTTCCACACTGGGGCGCCACTGGATCATTCAAAGCAGCAGGGGGACCATGACTGGAGCAGGGCAGCAGGGATTTGGATCCTACTGCTCTTTGTTCCTGAGTCCCCAAGCTCCGACCTAAAAGCTCCAATGAGCCATACAGGAACCTGGACTTGGTTTAGAGCTAGTATGGTATAATAGGTGGAAGTGGATTCGGATTGTGGATTCAAATTCTCATGAAGCCCTAAAGCTCAATTTGCCTTTTTGGCCAGTCATACTCTGTAAGACTAACTTACTTTGCAGGGTAGTTGTAAGGACAAAATAAAAGCAAGGAGACTGCTGTATGCTACTATGAGGTCCTTGAAAGGGCAGGATAAAAATGTGATATAGAGAATGGCTTGAAGTGCTGAACCCTGCTTTTCTCTGTCATCATAAGGCCAGAGAAAGAGTCCTGGCAAGTCAGAGGAAAAAGAATATCATCTTGCTCAAGGGAAGGAGTCATATCCTTGGTTTGCTGCTGGCTGGGGATGTTTTTTCATCTTTTAGTACTGGAAGTATATAATTTCTTCCTGCTTATTTACCTTGCACAGGCTCTTCTGCCTTCTTGAAAGAACCAGGGAGGGTGAAGAGTAAACTACAGTCTTCCCTGCCTATTAGGGCAGTTGTAGGAGGGAGATTCTAAACAGTCACAGCCAACGGCTTCCACCACAAGAGACCATAATGTGTAGTCAGTCTCTTGAAGGCTTCCCCATTGTGTCAGACTTGGATGGCATTATGACAACACAGAATGTAACGCGAAACCCAAGCTGAGTCCCTCTCAGCCAGAGGGTGTGTCACTCAGGCAACTGTAACTAGTCTCCATGCTGGTCCTTCCCTCCTGCCTTGTTGTGACAGGGCAGAGAAACTAACTGTAAATCTTCCTGACATTGGAAGCTTTGGCACGTCAAAACATCCCGATGAGAAGGGAAAGGCAGGAAAAGCATATTATGACAGAGGAGGTTTGTGAAAACAAATTTTTCCAGGGCTCAGTGGATACCCTTGACTAAGTCAAGTTATTTCTCTGCTCCCTAGTGCCCAAATCCAATAGCTACCTTATTTCACTACAAACCACTAAAGCACTGCTGTACTGCAACTTTTTAAATTTAGTGAGTACAGGAATCTCACAGAAGCAAGTCCTACAAAAGAATTTCTTAAAATGGCTGGTGAGTTGCTCTCCCCCTCACCAGCTGAGTGCTATCCTTTTCTAAAGGCCCAGTTTTATGTGTGTTCTGTTGTATTTATTATTTTGTTTACTATACCAGTTGGCTTAGAACAGTTTACAGCAGTTCCTCCCCCCCCCCCTTTATTCTTCTGATCCCAGCAGGTTCATTATCAAAATCAGGGTACTTTAGAATATAATATCAAAGAAACCTTGTATCACCTGAAAGTTGTTATAGTCTGTTTGGGAAGTTCTCCTGCACAGGTCTTATTCAAATGAATGGGAGCAGCACACAAGAGCATGGGAGGCTGTATCAGCTCAGCTGGGGGGGGGGGTGTTTGTTTTTTTGCACACTGGCCATTCATTTCACTAGACAATATACAGTCTAGCTCTTTGGAGTGCCTTGCACAGCTCCCATTACAATAGTGCTTTCACAAGATGCTGCTACAACAGATTGTGCCCTCTTTTTTAGAATAGCAAAGTCTAAAATTAGGGAGATATGCTTTGTAGATCATATATTTAATTACTGTTAAACATTACAAAGATACAAAATGAACATCCACAAAATGAGAATGTTACTGATAAAACACAAACTATTAAGTATGCTGTACAGATGGGGGCTTTGGGGCAAATGTTTTTTCACTTTATTGAAGCAAAGGGTTCTACTGAGCCCATCATTGCAAAGTTTTGGAATTGTTTGTGTATTTACAGTGTATTGTGCCAGTTCACTTTACCCTGTTGACAGCCGATATTGCAATCAGGTATTCAGTTAGAGATCAGTACTGGCCACACAAGTTTGCACAACCAGTTTCTTGATTTCACAGTGGGTGAAAATGATATCTTCTTTATGATACACATTCCATATGGTGTCCTTATTTTAGCTTAATGCCAAAACAACAGTGTGGAAGAAAGCCAGGTAGTCAGGTAGATATGCCATTAGACATCAGCAAGAAGTTGTTATTGACTTGTTATTAGATCAGCTACCATCCTAGCAGGGACTCTCCTCCATGTCTTTTTGCTTGAGGAGAAGACTTAGCATGTTGACTGTTCTTTGTAGCTAAGGACCACCCTATATAACTTTCATTATTGACTGTTTTTTGTACCCAAAGACCACCCAGCATCTGTTGAAGATTTATACCACCTATTGTCATGCTTCCTAAAATTTTATTAATGATGTGCATGGTTGCTACAGGTGATGTGAGAGCCTCTTTTCTCTTCTGAGCCCAAATATTTATGTATGCCTTAACAGGACTGGGGATAATGGGCCCATTTGTTCAGGATCACTGCTGGATTGCTTTGTCAATACTGCAACAGAAACAGCTACAAAGCAATCCAGCAATGATGTCAGGAAATGGTCTCCTATTTCTCTGAAACTTCTTCTCTGGAGCAAATATCTTACAGACTGTAATGGATTCCACAACTCTGTACCTCTTTGGGCTTTGAACTAGAGAGAAAATAACCAGTTGGGTCACTTTAAGGAACTTGGCTCTAAATGCCTGATCTCTGACTGATTTCAGATATAACATATTGCTTCTAAATGCAGTCCCTGAATATTGAGTCATAATTTCCCAACCATTGGAATGGAGAAAGGGGATTAGAAAAACTTTTTTTCCCTCTTCCTGAACTCAAAAATATCCAATGAAATTGATGAGCAATAGATTCAGGATGGACAAAAAGGACTTCTTTACTCAACAAGTGATTTACTTGTGAAATTCAATGGATGCAATCAGACTCGTGGCCACTAGTATAAAGAGTATTCATGAATGTGGAGGGACAAAAATGGAAAATAGCTCCCCCCCCCCCCGTGTTGTTTTGGCATAGGAAAATGGAAGAGAAGGGAGGCAGGAGCCCTTCCTTCCTCCAGAATGGCATTCCAAGCCCAAACATGCACTTCTTTTTTTAACAGCCATTTCCCCCAGCTGCTGTGTGGCTGCAGGGATCCTGAACCCAAATAATTTAAAAAGTGAACATCTAGTGTGGCTTTAACAGAAAGTAAGACAGATTCATGGTGATTGGTCCACCAATGGCTACTGGCCAATGGCCATGATGACTAACAGGAACCTCCAAACCAACAGGCAATAAACTTCTAAATATTAGTGTTAGGAATGCCTTCACTTCTCTGTCCTATTTGTTGAACCTCTGCTTAGTGATACAAAATGCTGTACTAGATAGACCAGTGTTTGATCCAACAGGATACTTTTTTAACAAACAATTTTATTATAGAAATATTAAATGTACAATTGTCAGAAACCATAGAAATGCCAGAAATGAAATCAATACATAAATATAAATATCTGAAGATATCTTATACACATTTAAACACATTTTTCAGAAAGAATTTTTGTCCCCCCCCCCAAAAAAAAACATTCCTCCCTTGAACACCAAAAACGATATAAATAAGAGCAAAGTGGAATGACGTCACCCAGATGTGATATAATTGTGCCAGGCACATCATGCAGGGATGCTCTAGCACTTTGGTAAAAAAAAAAAAACCTATATGTTGCCATGGAGTTTTTAACCCAAATGCTAGAGCATCCCTGTGCAACATGTTTGGTGTGATTACATCACTTCTGAGTGACGCCATTATGCCAGGTACATCAGGTGCTGACAGAGCTCTTCAAGGGTGGGGCTCCCCTGCCAACCAATCTGATGCCGGCAGGTTGGAGGCCCTGAAATTGGAGGAAATCCCACCCCCAGCAGGAGGCTGGGAACCCTAACTCTGTTTGATTCAAGTGTCATCTAAAAGGTGTTGTAATTGGAGGTATTCATACCATGGTAAAGAACGTCTGGCTTTAGTGTCTAAAGTAGTCTTGGTTAGGGTCTTGCCCTTTGCTGTAATGTCACAGAACCTAGTTAACAAGGCCTGTCAATAGGATACTTCTTATGTCAATTTATTTAACAAGGCACTTGATTTAGCAAAAGCATTTTGAGTTTTCCCTTCTCAGACACATTTGCATGTTGTTGGAGCTTTCTGTGTTTTGCTCTGCATGCTGATTCCTCTTCTTCATGCTTCATCATCCCTTGTTATCCATGCAGCTTCTTGCCTTGCTTGCTTTTGCTAGCTGTTCCCTAGTGCCATAATCCAAAGAAATGCTTTCTGTGTTTTTTGTCCTTACTTGATATTTCTCAGATATGATGTTAAGATTGCTTCTTAGGCTTTTCCTTCTTCCCATCATCCTTGTCAGCATCAGTGAAGCAAATCTTCAGGAGCAGATTCAGCAGAATTGTAAATAGTTTGGCAAATGCATCTGATTAAATCTACTCCACAAATTAAATTACCCTTTTGCAATCAAAGAGGCTGTGGCAGTAAACTAGAGCAGAAGGATGGTATGAAGCCTGTTTACCCATGGATGCCAAAAGAAAATAATCCTTTACAAACTCCTGCTGTGAAAAGCATAGATCCAGGACCCACATACTTCCCATGTAACCACTGTCTCCTCCCATGCAAACAACTACAGTCTTCAGGCCACAATGTGTTGGCTGTTTCCCTACCTAAGATACCCTACCGTGCATCAGCCAGAGCTCATTCCTTCTCTGTTGTTGCTCCCATGTTGTGGGACACACTTTCTGAGCAGGGGAGGGTGGGCACCATCATATGTAATTTGTAAGAGGCGTAAGGCCATTTTATTTGCCATGACTTTTAAACACTTTTGTAATCATTGTAATTTAGAGACACATCCTTATACGAACATAGTGGATAGAAGTTTCCAGAGCACCCCTCCCAGTAAATTCATGTTTATGGCAGATGTATATTGTAGCAAACAGAACAGACTTCTGAGAATTACAGACATATGTGGATTTGATGTGAGGTCAGATAGGAAACTGCAACAAATTAAGGACAAAATAGGAAAAAATTACACTATGGAAGTTCTGAAAGTGTATACTTGAAGGCTGGCCAGAAAACTGCAGCAGCAGTGATTCAAGTATTTGAAAATACTGGAACTGTGGAGATGAATTCAGTGATAGATGGACTGATTCTCAAAGGCAGCCAGATAGTGATCCCAAAGACACTCTGGCATATCATGATCCGAAAGGTGTATGAAGGCCATATAGGGATTTAAAAATGTAATAAGAGAACCTGGGAGGTCATGTATTGGTCATAGATTAATCATGATATTGTTAACATTGTGGCAAACTGTTTCACTTGTTTGAAGTTCTAAGCATGGCAGCAGGTGGAGCCACTAGGGTTGCCAGACCTCCCAGTGGAGGCAAGTGTCCCCCATTGCCAGATTCTGACCCCCAGCCTCCGATCAGCTGACCGACAGAGGAACTTACCTAGAGGAAGAGAAAGGCCCAGGCAATGTTGTGGTGTTTGGACAAAACCTCTATGGTAAAGCTGCAGTCTAGGGTGCGGCCACACCTCACATTAAAAGCGGGTGTGTAGCGCTCAAATTTGAACAGCTGAATATTGATTCGATGCAGGGCTGTTCAGACGAGCATCCAAGAATGCAACTCATTCTGTTGTTGAGCAATCACACATCCAAAACTATCACGCTCTTTTCTTGGAGCATGCGTGATCAGATGTTGATTTCTGGAAGGGGGGGGTTTCATTGAACATGCGCCCAACTGTTTGGAGGTGGGAAATCAAACAATGCTTCAGAGGTAGGGGGGAAGGGGGGAAATTTCTGGAATTAACATTGCGGATTCAAACCAGGGAACTGCCACGAATTAATTTCCTAGAAACTGGCAGTGACAATGATATCTGGAAATACTCCACATTGAAAAAAAAGATTTTTTTTTCCTGTTCTGAAGAGTGGGATAACATTCCCCCCCCCCCTCCATTCCTGTGTTGATTGGAGAAGCAGAAGCATCACCTCAGATTCCCGGATGATCTGGCAATGCGCATGTCTGCTGGGGCTTTTTTTAAAAAAAAAAAGGTGGGAGGGGCAGTAAACATTCCAAGGGGCAGTATCGCGCGTGAGCTGTCCAAACAGGAAAAAGCCGATTTTGTGCTGCTGTTTAGAAAAAGGGCCGGACTTTCTGCGCTGTCAAATTAATGCGGCACTTATCCACAGCAAGTCGGAATGACCCTGGATGACGCTCAATTGCCAGATGTGGATGTCTGAATGAACATATTTAATCCGTCAGCGAGACGGAGCTGTGTCGCCACTAATGGTACATCTGGCTGCACCCCTAGAGTATCACCTAGATGTCACTGGTGTGATGACATCACTTCCTGTGTAATGCAAGCAACCAGGTTTGGGCTTTTCTCTTTCTCCAGGTATATCTCCCACCATCCCCTGCCAGTTGCCAGGAGGGTCTCTAGGAGCCATTGACACTGCATCCCATTCCAAAGAGGGCATATGAGAAGATATGCATTGATCTTTTACTTTTTGTTATAGCAGTGAGCATAACCCTCAGTCATTCAAACACATCCAGTCGCACTGTCAGAATCCTTCCTTGCTTTTCAACCCTTTTACCTCTCATTTCTACTTTCGCTCAGTCCCCACATCCTCACTTTCTCCTTTTTACCCTCCTTAAAAGGCACACTTGCTTTCCTTTATTTTTCCAAATACAGCTGTGATTGCATGGATAAGCAGTTTGATTCTACAAGATTAGCAGTCCAGTTCTAAACTGAATTATGCCCTTCCATCTCCATTGACTTTAGTCAATTTAGAAGAGTGTAACTCTGTTGAGGATTTCATTGTTAGCCCATCCGAATCCAGCAAAGCACTTAAATACCTGCCGTTCTTTCACACCTGTTGGACAACTATAACAATATATCTAGAAGTTAGCCCTATACTAAAAATATGGCCAGCGGAGGGAGGGGAGAAAAAAATTCAAGAAAAACCTTGTCCATTTCTTTTTCCCTCTGAGACCTTTTTTGGGTGGGGGGTGGGGTGGGGAGGAAATACTGAAAAACACACCTATTAAATATGTTCTATTTTAGAATGAATGAAATGCCTTTAAGGACAAGGTGGGTACATGCTGTAGACCTATACAGCTTTTAAATGTAAGGAGCATTTCTGCATTTCTGCACTTCAGGAGGGGAGCATGTAAGGCTTTCATAGCTTCTCAGCTGTCGCATGCCTTCTGTTCTCCTTTTGACCTGACTCTTCCCTCCTGGTTGTTCTTTTCACCTCTCCCCCAAACTGCTGTGTCACATGTACCCAGGGATTGGGTAACAAGTAGATTATTGCCCTGCCTTTCTGGAGGGAAAAAAGATCAAAAGGAGGTAGGGCAGAAACTACACCAAACCCTTGGAGGAAAACTCTCAGCTTTCTTTAAGCAGCAGCCACAGAATGAAGAAGTCAGCATCCCAGGTCCCAACTATTCCCCAGCAGAGGGATTTTTTGGGGAGGGGCAGGGCTGTTCTCAACATGATGACATCATGCAGAATGACATAATCATGCTGGGGATGCAGCACCATGCGCACACACCCTTCCCAGTTTCCCTCAACCATTTAAAGGGACCTTCCCTTTAAATGGGGGGAGGAAACAGGCACCACATACTGCTGCCCTCCAAGCCCTGAGATTGGGACTTGGAAGGCAAGAGGAGGTAGCTCCCCGTTCTGAGACAGTGGGCGCCACTCATGTTTGTCTTGCAAGCTGCAAATTTGCACTGGGGACTGTTAGGTGCAAGGCTTCCCCCACTCACCAACTGAGTGGCATTGGGGGGAAGCCTCCAAAATCAGGCATCCCTAGCTGGAACTAAGTTAGCACCTGGAGCTAAAGTTGCATCATCTTGCAGTTTTCTCTCAAATAAGGCCTTTATAACTTTTAAATTCCATAAATACCTCAAATATTCTAATTTTATATGCTAAGTAAGTTTTAAATTATGCGTTTTAAATTGATAAAACTGTAAAATTAGTTTAGGTTTTATAGAACAGCAAGCATTACATCTGTTTTAATTTTTCCCAGAATTTTCAAAAAGGGGGAGAAGGAATTTCTCTCATGCCTTCAAAACTTCTGGAAATTTTACATATCTAGGACCGCTTTATGGCTTCTCCATGGAAAGCAGCATGCGAAATATGAAGGGTTTCTAAGTGGTTCTGAGGGCAGTTCTTTCCTCAACCCTATATGGGGGAGGGGGCAGGAAGGAGGGGTGGTTATCATCCCTGGTGAATCTTTCCCTTTTTGCAGACTCTCCCTGGCAGAAGATATTACTGGCATTGGTTATATGTCCATTATCCTGGGGCCTAAGCATAGAACAGGCATTTAATTTTTTATTAGATTCCTAGTTCCCTAGTGGTCACCCTATCAGAATTGGCAGAGGTACTCTTGATTGTGATGCTGTAGACACCTAGGCTGATTGTTCTGAGGGTCTTCAAAATTCACATCAAGACACAGGCCACCCGATGATATTATAGCTTCTTTGACTGCCCCAGGACTCTCAAACTGTGATGTACCCAGCACATGAAAGAAGCCACACTTTGAACTTAATCTTTTGCACTGAGCCTTTGAGAGAAGGTCTGGTTTCAAAAGTAGAGATTTAGCCAGAAAGATGGTTTGAACATTGACTACACAAAGTTCATTGTGGCTCTGACACCTGCAGGAGAAGGTGGCCCAGTTAGAATCATATACCGATTCCACAGTTGCTGTTGCTCCTCCCCTGGGCTTCTGCTTTCATTAGATCAAGTGATCAATTCCCCACCAGTTGTTGCATGGGTGCATTTTGACTTGTGGCTCCCTCCAGTTCTCCCTGCACCTTCCCGATCTCTAAAAAAACAGGACTGGAAAGGTGCAGGGAGAACTGGAGGGAACCATGGGTAAAAATGCACCCATGCAACGTCTGGTGGGGAATTGATCATTTGATCTGACAAAAGCCTTGGGGCGGAGCATCAGCAACTGTGTAATCAGTAACAGAATAGAGTTGGAAGGGACCTCCGGGGTCATCTAGTCTAATCCCTGCACAATGTAGGAAATTCACAAATACCTCCCACACACACATATCTCCAATGACCTCTGCTCCATGCCCAGAAGATGGCAAAAACCTCCAGGATCCCTTGCCAATCTGCCCTGGAGAAAAATTTCTGACTGACCCCAAAGTGTCAGTCAGCATTTCCCTGGGAAATGAAGGCTCATGGATTTTACTGGATTCCAGAATGCCCTGGAGGATTTTAGGATTCCAAACACATACATTGTTGACGCTGAGGCAGGAGCTTTGAATGTGAAGCTCCTAGAAGCGATTGACAAGGTTGTCCTTTGTTGCCTTTCCTATCCTTAACACAAAGCTCAGCCTCATTGTTTACCATGGAGCTCAATGACCTAATGAGGGCTGGGACACATCTGGAACAACATAGGTGGAAAAACCATACTGGATCTGTGACAATGGCAACAAAGTGCTACTTAGCTACGATTGCATCAGCCAGTTCACAGCCATCCCCATCAATTAGCATCTACTGACTCCTCAGTCTGATCCTTTATTGTCTCAGGAACAGGAAATTAGTTGTGATGCCCTTGCAAAGTTTTTGTTGACAAAGTCTCTCAAATATGCTCTTAAGAAGAAGAAGAAGATATTGGATTTCTATCCCGCCCTCCACTCCGAAGAGTCTCAGAGCGGCTCACAATCTCCTTTACCTTTTCCCCCCACAACAGACACCCTGTGAGGTGGGTGGGGCTGGAGAGGGCTCTCACAGCAGCTGCCCTTTCAAGGACAACCTCTGCCAGAGCTATGGCTGACCCAAGGCCATCTCAGCAGGTGCAAGTGGAGGAGTGGGGAATCCCAGATAAGAGTCCGCACACTTAACCACTACACCAAACTGGCTCTCTAACTTAATGCAACCACACAAAAAATTGCTTTCTCCCAACTTTCTTTAGCCTGGAAGATGCCCCCCTACTTAGATCTGACAGATCTGGCCATCTGGATCCACATGATAGAATCATCAAGACTATAATGCATTCAGTATAGATATCCTCTCAAAATCAAGTCAGAAACTCCAGTTACTGCAGAACACTGCAGCTTGGTTTTATCAACAACTACGTGGCATGTGCATATTAAACCATATTCTGCCCATTAGTTACCAGGTTCAGTTTGAGGTAGTGGCCATCATATGCAAAGTCCTTCATGGCCTTGGGCCACCTCTACATATCTGCAAGACAGCCTCTCCTCCTGTGACCTGCCATGACAACTTTACTCATCTGAACAGGGACTTCTGCAGGTGCCACCTGAAAATGGGCAAGATAAATAATTGTCCATACATGTGCATACTCTGTAGTTGCCCCCACCCTATGGCTTGGCCTGCCTGAGGGGGACCTGGGGGGGGGGGGGACAAAAGTGGGGTGGGGCGGCTGAGTCAGCTGCAGGCAGGGTCCTTGAAATAAGCATCGTGCTACATCCTGTGGCATGTTTTTCTTTTTTTTAAGTTGCAGTTCTGGCTGCAATCACTAGGGACACAAGGAAACCTGAGCACAGTAAAAGACTCCTTGCTATCTGTGAGATAGCAGACTTGCCTAACAGATTATGCTAAGGCCATCAACCAAGCCAGTATTGGTGCAAGACAAGACAGCATGCTGATGGCTGCTATAGAAACTGCCATCCTGTAGGTCATTTTCCCCAATAGTTTGAGCCTTTCTCTCTTTCTTTCCTTGCACCCAGCTCAGCCAGATCTCGCAAAGTGTTAGTTAGGGTGTTGCAAACTAATTTGTTCTGTGTCTTTCTCACTGCCCCTTAATTTTCACTTCTTGGTCTCAGGTCCTTGCCATCCTCATCCTTCTTGGAATAGTACAGTAGCAAACGGTTGTTAATATTATGAGTTAATATTTCCCATGATCTAACAAAGTAGTAAAAGGATTCTTCCCCTCCCCTCCTTCCACCCTTTACAATTATGGCCATTGAAAATTAATCTGTTTTAGTTATACATGTGGAACAGAAGTTAGAACTCCCAGTTCAGGCAATGAGTTATCATTATTACTGTGTTGATAGAAGATCTAATAGCCCTTTGTAAAGGCTACTTTGCTATATGACAAATGATGCAATCTTTTTAATATAATTAAGCATTAGATTTATAACAAATACCATACCCAGTCTTTCTCCCCAGTGGAGATCCAGAGCTGCATGTTAGCATTTTATGCTCACACCCTGTAAGGTCTGACAGAATGTATCACCCAGCAACCTTCTATGGTAGGCTAGGGATCTGAGTATTAGAAACAGATGACAAGTTGCTTAAAAGCCCTTTTTTCATGTTGCTGTCATGAAGATAACCGGTTTATGGTGTTCCAGCTTGCTTCCTTTTTGGCACTGCAGCTTCCATCATCCTTCTGGGGTTGGTGGCCAGTTTTCAAACTTGTAGCATTATTTTCTGTGTTATGCCTGCCACAAACACAGACCAATTTCCCACTAACCTTACACCACTCTCACATTCCTCTTCTCAGCAGGGCTTCCTTCCGATTTCACACTATCTGCCCCGGGGCTGCAGCTAGTGCTGGCTTTTTCGCACCACAAACAGAAACCTCTAAAAACCAGTTTCTGTTTGCGGCGCAAAAATGCCCCAGGGCAGATAGTGTGAAATCAGAAGGAAGCCCTGCTGAGAAGAGGAACGTGAGAGTGGCATAAGGTGAGTGGGAAATCAGTGAGAGTCTTAGCTTCCAGTGTACATAGCACAGAATGGTGGTGGTCCATTTCACCTGGGCTAAGATTTTCCCATGCCTTTCAGTTTTGGCTCTGGAACTCCCACAAGCATCCTGAAGCTGGTGGCCAATTTTGAGTCTCCTGGTTTTATTCCCTGTTAAGTTATCCCTGCCAATGTGGTGTAGAGTGCAAAGTGTAGGACTGGGATCTGGGAAACCCAAGTTCAGATCCCCACTTTGCAGTGGAAACTTGCTGGGTGATCTTAGGCCAGTCACATTCTCAACCTAGCCTACCTCACCAGTTTGTTGTGAGGATAAAAATGAAAGAGAGAAGAATTATGTGAGCCACTTTGGGTTCCCACTGGGGAGAAAGGCAGGATGTAAGTAAAATAATTTTTAAAAATTAATAATAGCTGGAGAGCCAGGCTGATTATCTTGTTCAGATCAGGGTCATATTTGTTTGGATCAGGGTCATGTGGGGGGCTCAGGTGGAATCTTTGCCCGGGAGCTCATGGTTGCTCTCAGCAGCCCTGAGGAAGACCCCCACACTTCTCTGTTCTGCAAACTGCATAAAATAGGACATTTTTATAAAGGAATAAGGCTACATTATAACCAAATGATTTGGGAAGACATTTCAGTAGAAGAAATGGGACTATGGACTGTACTACTAGTTTGTATTATTTGCTGCTGTGTGTTTTTATCTTGTTCTCAGAACATATTTCACTTGGGTAATACCATTTCTTACATTGCTTAACACATCGTGTTTATTACATATGCCTTGTTTTAGATTTCTGCAATCCTAGTCTTATCACATTATTATATGTCTCTTCATCCAGCTGATTGTACTGATTTACATAATATAATCCACCTTGAGTCTTGGTGAGAAAGGTGGACTATAAATAACATGAATGAATAAATAATAGAGAGGGATGGAATCCACAGTCGTGTTTGATGGGAAGACATGACAGGACTATATGCAGACACAGTTAGACGTACCTAAGTCAGTCTCAGAATCATCCTTTTATGGAGTGCAAATAACCTTCTAGCTATTACTATAATTTCAGTGTTGAGCAGGTAAGGTTCCTTTGATCTGACTAATAAGTCATCTATTCAAAACAAGGGCTAGTTAATCTACATTAAGTTACTTTGAGTAAATCACCCTTACGTGTACCAGTGGGAAATGTTTGTGATAGCTAGAAATAGAAATACACACACAGTGAAGACAATAATGGAAAGTTTTAAAAGAGGGATAAAGCTGAACGCAGCAATCTTTTGTGGATTAGGAGGAAATGAGGTCTTATCATTACCTTGGGAATGAAAATATTCAGCAGAATGCATGGCCAGGAATAGAGGTACATTCTTTCTGTGCCTTAGAGAACATAGATACTTTTTTCTTCCTGCTTGAGGACTATAGGGAAATGACACGGATAATTTGATTAACAAAGTAGATGTGGCCATCTTTCCATCCATGTAACATGGTATAAGTAGGAAGATTTCCATTATGACTCAACAGAAACTGTAATGTGGTTGATTCTATTGGTTGAACCAAACCTTGGTGCATAATATCAAAATGACCCAGTAACAAATATTTTTCAATGCTATAATTGAAAATTTTTTGGAATTTTTAACATGCAGATGGGCACAAACTGGGAAAGTGTGGTTTGTGGTGGTTATGGTGTGCCTAGTTTGCAAATGAAAAACTGTCACAAACTTGTAAGTGCTTAATGAACTGGTTCAGTTTCTGAGGTTTGTGATGTGGTAGAACAGCCTTCCTGGTCTGCTAGAAACCACAAATTCGCGGGGGTCTCGGCTGACTATGCTCTACCTATCCTCCAAGTTTGACAAGGAGTGGATTTATGAGGTCCGAGTTACAGGCCCCCAAAGAAAGTGTCCCCTTCCTGCATTGTTTCCAATGCACAAGAAAAAATAACCCCCCCTGAAAAAGAGCAAGTGCGATAGAAGCCCAGCAGAACAGAATCAAAGCCCCAGAAAATCTCTTCAGCAGAAACTGAAGGTGGGGGGGCATTCTTGCAAGTCCAGCAGAACCAGTGGAAAGTACTAGTGCCCAGCAGAATCCTGTGCCATTATGGCAATGCCAGCTCAACAGGAGTGATGTGAAGTACAGAATCATGATCCAAGTGTGTGTGGGGGGGGGGGTTTGCAAGCTCAGCACAATCAATTCAGTGTACAGAATGCCCAGCAGAATCCAGTGCCACTGTAGCAATGCAAGTGAAAGAGGATTAATGTCAAACCAGAGAATTCCTGCAGTAGAAGCTGAAGGTGGGCAGGATTTTTCAAGCTCAGCATAACCAGTTCAGTGTACAGAATGCCCGGTAGAACCCAGTGTTACTGCAAGTTTAAAAGAACTAATCTCAGAGCATAGAGCCACAAATCCGAGCAAGGGGGATGGGACTTTGCAGCTCTGTACAAGGAAATGGAAAGGGAACACAAAGGAGAAAACGGGGGGGGGGGGGGGAGAAGAGTCTCATGAAACTGACATGACTAGTTTGCTATTGAGAAGTGTTTCCATGGCTGGAGAATTTCATGCCCCCCCCCACTTTGAAGTTTTGATCAACATTTTGTTTGAGTGGAAACTGTCTGGAAATGTATCCATTCACAAACCAACACAGACCTCCACAAACTGCTTGAAAGTTCATGGAAAGTTCATATCAGTTGACCAGCCACAAACTTCAGTTAATGAACCATGAACTGGCCAAATGTATCAAACTTCAGTTCTTGAGCTAGTTCGTGCCCATCCCTAGCAGAAATGGTTTACATGGTTAGCTGTTTTCTGCCTTATTCCTGCACAACTGTGATTCCCTGCTCCTTAGTTATAAAATTCTCTCAGGTGACCTTTCAGGATCCAAACCCAGGATGAATAGTAGATGGCCAACTAGGTGCTTCTTATTTCCTCTAGTTCTGTCCAGGAACAAAATATGTGCCTGCAAGGGAATTAATCCAAACTATACAGAGGCCAAAGCATTCCTTGCACACTCAGGATTCTCAAGGAAAGAATGGAAAACAGGCATAGCCAAAGAAATATTACTCTGGTATGTTTTTGCTAGCATTCACATAGTGGATGGAGTTATTACATTTTTTAAAATTCTGATGTTACAACAATTGGCAACATTGAGATGGATCCCACCCTGCCGATCATTTATGTACATACTGGGGAGGAGGGATTAGAAGATTCCTCCCTCCTGTGGCAAAACTCCAATTTCCCCCTTGGGGCAGGGATCTCAGTTCCTTTTAAAGCAGGATTTGGGGCTGCAGTAAGAGGAAGAAGGCAGAGAAGTTGTGTTGCCTGCTGACAGAAATCAGCAGAGATTTTCAGCAGAATCCAAGCCACAGAAACTATATTTAAAAAATCTTGTGTTCCTGATCAAACAAGTGTCTCGTGTAAGGAGTCGGACACATCTTTGTAATCGATGGACTATCCCTTTCACTTATTGAATTTCAGCAGCAATGAATTTTACACTGGAATTTTGAACAGAGGTACTTGTGCATGTAGCAGTCATCATGGGATTAGATGATTGTGTACCTGTTCAAAAGGTAGAATGAGCAGGGTTACAGCCACAGGCAATGTTACCTCTAAGCTGCAGAGTCTTGTGAACAAAATTTCTAGTTCTGCAGAGTCTTGTGAGCAAAATTTTGAATAGAGGTACTTGTGAGCTACTGGTATTAAAGTTGTCAGCTACTGGCATTAAAGTTGTGAGCTACAGTATAAATTACTGTGCTCTGGGGTCATCCTTCCTGAGCTAAGACAAAAATGTGTGAACTGGAGGCTAAAAATCTGTGAGCTGGCTCACACTAACTCAGTTTAGAGGGAACACTGGTTATAGGCATGATGGGAGACAAGGTATCATCTTGCAAAAAGGTGTCTGTTTTGGTTTGCTTCCTGCAGTTCTGGCTTAGTGGACAAGTGCTGAACCACCAACCAAGAAACTGCTGCCTACATGTCTCTCTGATAGGCTGCCTGAGAAATGGTCATTTTCCACACAGGCTTTTAAAGTGATGTTTTTCTTCTGACTAGATCTACAAGCTACTAGCAAAGAGTGTTGATCAGAAGAAATGAAAATGGGTTCATTTCCAGATCAGGATTTGGAATTGCTTTTGTTCTCTGCTTGAAGCCTACCTGGGCATGATGCCTAGTTTTTCAGATACTGTTTGCTTCAGTTCTTAAGGTGCAAAGGGCTGTTGGACATTGACACGCATCTGAAAGTAAAATTATAGGCCTGCATTATGGAGATGAGACAGAGAGGGGTTGAATATGCTTCCTTTAGGAGCTGTTGCAAAGAGTGCTTAAACAAAACAATAAAACTCTTAAAAGACTGCCAATTATAATGAAATAGTACATGGCACAATGGTACATGGTTTTATTTATTTATTTATTTTTACAGATGATTACTTTAACCACTTAATAGGCATCAAGGGATTGTCTTAAATACCATTTACAGAAAGATACTAATTCCAGAGCAGGAGCCACTGTTAGTCTGTTGTACCAAAATAAAACAAAAGTCTTGTTACACCTTGAAAATTAACAAAATTTATTCCAGTGTCAATTTTTGTGAGTCTTCTCACTTTGTCAAAGACATAGGATGGATGCTGAAATAAAATTTTATTAGGTCTTTAAGCAGCAACTGGTCTGCTGTTTAATTTAATTCTGGTCTTGGACCAGCCACACAGGCTAACCTATCTCATTAGACAAAATGTGAGTGTGGTGGTTGGGGATTATATACTCCACCCTGAGCTCCCTGGAGGAAGGGCAGGAAAAAACGGATAGACAAATATCAGAATGGCTCCAAATGATCTCAACCCCAGCAGTTGAGTCATGCAAAAATCCAAAGCATCTAGCCAAAGCCTAGTTAGATAATTCTGGGAATGTTAATGCAGGAGGGGCTCTGTAATATCTAATGGAGAGTTCTCCATATTAAAGGCTCTGCAATACTACTCTGCAGCAATAAGGATGAAACATTAAAAGATTGCATTAATAATAATAATAATAATAATAATAATAATAGATTTTATTTATATCCCGCCCTCCCCGCCTAGGCGGCTCAGGGCGGCTAACAACATTTCACACGATTAACATAAATAGATAAAACTTTAAATTTAACAATTAAAAAGAAATTAAACATAAAAACCAGTTGATTAAGTTAGGATACATAATTCAAATTACATTAAATATATCTGGCAGCAATAAAATTGTTTGGCGCTGGTTCTGCCAGTTTAGATAGTTCTGTGATCGTATTATAGATGGCGGTTCTTAGAACTATGCTTAGTTCATTAGAACTATGCTTAGGCAGGGTGCCTTAGCCATATCAGAGAAGAAGCAACAAACTTATAGATCCTGCTTTAAGTCCCAGGGGCTTTCCCACATCTTTCTCAAGTGTTTCTCAAATGCAATAGAACGCGCATAACTAGGGTGCCACTCTTCTTGTAGTTATCAATATATTCTCTATTTTGATCAGTGTGACAATAAAGATGTCCCTCTAAAGAAGTTCCTCCCCAATTGTTGAAAGACAGCAGAACCTTGACTTTTCCCCCTGCTTCTTCTGCCCTGTTTGTTAATTTTACACTCTAAACCTAAAGAAGATTTTGCACAGTTCAGCTGTTTGCTCTTCAGGCTCTAGTTTGTGTGAAAGATATCTCATCTGTTGGCTATTAATCTATTGTTCTGCAGGACCACCCATACTTCTGTGACTCTAAATCAGTTTGGTTCAGTGTATTTTGAAAATGTTTCATTTTGCATTTGCGTGACTCTGTTTAAAACATACAGATGCTTTGTGGTACCACTGGCTTTCTGGATTACAGGAAGTCTTTTGTGAAGGCAAAACTTCAAAATTCTCAGTATAATGTGCTGTCTGGGGATTATGAACATCAGGCACATTCTCTGGAAGTGCTTCACGTTTGTCTCCATTCTGCTGGATGTTCAGGAGAGAAAGTTAAAGTTTCATCTCTCACTCTCAGACATGTTAGATACAGAACTGAGTTTGGGCTTTTGGGTGGTAGTAGCCCAATAGCTGTGGGCTATGCCATGCAGGGCCACCCAAGATGGACAGGACACAGCTGAGAACCCAGACTAAATGTGATCCACTGGAGAAGGAAATGGCAAACCACTCCAGTATCCTTGCCAAGAAAACCCCATGAACAGAAACAAAAGGCTAAAAGATATGGCGCTGGAAGATGAGCCCCTCAGGTCAGAAGGTGCCCAATATGCTACTGGGCAAGAGCGTTCAAGTAACCAAAGAAAGAGTGAAGCGACTGGGCCAAAGCCAAAAGGATGCTCAGCTGTGGATGTGTCTGATGGTGAAAGAACAGTCCGATGCTCCAAAGAACAATACTGCAACGGAACGTGGACTGTAAGATCTATGAATCAAGCTAAGCTAGATGTGGTCAAACAAGAGATAGCAAGACTGAACATCGACATCTTGGGAATCAGTGAACTAAAATGGACGGGAATGGGTGAATTTAACTCAGAGGATCACTACATCTATTATTGTGGCCAAGAGTCCCATAGAAGAAATGGTGTGGCCTTTATAGTTAACAAGAGAGTGAGGAAGGCAGTAATGGGATACAATTGCAAAAATGACAGAATGATATCGGTTCGTATCCAAGGCAAACCATTCAATATCACAGTAATCCAAGTCTATGCCCCAACCACTGTTGCAGAAGAGGGTGAAGTGGACCAGTTCTATGAAGATCTACAACACCTTCTAGAATTAACACCCAAAAAAGATGTCCTCCTCATCATAAGGGACTGGAATGCCAAAGTAGGAAGTCAAAAGGTGACTGGAACAACTGACAAGTTTGGCCTTGGAGAACAAAATGAAGCCGGGCAAAGGCTAATAGAATTTTGTCAAGGGAACAAGCTGGTCATAGCAAACACCCTCTTCCAACAACCTAAAAGGCGACTGTACACATGGACATCACCTGATGGACAACACAGAAATCAGATTGATTATATACTCCGCAAAGTTGGAGAAGCTCCTTACAGTCAGCAAAAACAATACCTAGAGCTGACTGCAGCTCAGATCATGAGCTACTCATTGCAAAATTCAGGCTTAAACTGAAGAAAACTGGGAAAGCCATTAGGCCAGGTTTGACCTTGTCACATCCTTTATGAATATACAGTGGAGGTGAAGAATAGGTTTAAGGAACTAGAGTTGATAGACAGAGTGCCTGAAGAACTATGGACAGAGGTTCGTGACATTGTACAGAAGGCAGCAATTAGCACCATCCCAAAGAAAAAGAAATGCAAGAAAGCAAAGTGGCTGTCGGATGAGGCTTTACAAATAGCTGAGGAAAGAAGGAAAGCGAAAGACAAAGGTGAAAAGGAAAGATTCACCCAACTGAATGCAGATTTCCAGAGAACAGCAAGGAGAGATAAGGAGGCCTTCCTGAAGGAACAATGCAAAGCAATAGAGGAAAATAATAGAATGGGAAGGACAAGAGATCTATTCAAGAAAATTGGAGAAATCAAAGGAACGTTTAATGCAAAGATGGCCATGATAAAGGACAGAAATGGTAGGGACCTAACAGAAGCAGAAGAGATCAGGAAGAGGTGGCAATAATACACAGAAGAATTATACAAAAAGGTTCTAAATGTCCCGGACAACCATGACAGTGAAATCGATGACCTTGAGCCAGACATCCTGGAGTGTGAAGTCAAATGGGCTTTAGAAAGCATTACTAACAACAAAGCGAGCGGAGATGATAGTATCCCAGTTGAGCTATTCAAAGTCCTAAAAGATGATGCTGTTAAAGTGATGCACACATTATGTCAGCAAATTTGGAAAACACAACAGTGGCCACAGGATTGGAAAAGATCAGTTTATATTCCAATCCCAAAGAAGGGTAATGCCAAGGAATGTTCAAACTATCGCACAATTGCACTCATTTCACATGCCAGCAAGGTCATGTTAAAGCCAGCAAGGTCATGTTAAAGCCAGGGTTCAGCAGTATGTAGATCGGGAACTACTAGAAGTTCAAGCTGGGTTTTGGAGAGGCAGAGGAACTAGAGATCAAATTGCCAACATTCGCTGGATTATGGAGAAAGCACGAGAGTATCAGAAAAACGTCTATTTCTGTTTCATTGACTATGCTAAAGCCTTTGATTGTGTGGATCACAACAAACTGTGGCAAGTCCTTAAAGAGATGGGAGTACCAGACCCCCTAACCTTGTCTCCTGAGAAACCTGTATAAGGGTGAAGAAGCAACTGTCAGAATGGGATATGGAACAACTGATTGGTTTAGAATAGGAAAAGGAGTTCGACAAGGATGTATATTGTCACCCTGCTTATTTAATTTATATGCAAAGTACATCATGCGGAATGCTGGCCTAAATGAAGCAGAAGCCGGAATTAAGATTGCCGGGAAAAACTGGATGAAGCAGAAGCCGGAATTAAGATTGCCAGGAAAAACATCAACAACCTCAGATATGCAGATGACACTACTCTAATGGCAGAAAGTGAGGAGGACCTAAAGAACTTCTTGTTGAGGGTGAAAGAGGAGAGCACAAAAGTAGGCTTGAAACTCAACATCAAAAAAACTAAGATCTGGCTCCATCACACCTTGGCAAATAGAAAGGGAAGACATGGAAGTACTGACAGACTTCACATTTCTGGGATTCAAGATCACTGCAGATGGTGACTGTAGCCATGAAATTAAAAGACGTTTGGCCCTTGGGAGGACAGCTATGGCGAACCTGGGCAGTATAATAAAAGTAGAGACATCACCCTGCCAACAGAAGTCTATATAGTCAAAGAGATGGTATTCCCAGTAGAATGTATGGCTGTGAGAGCTGTACCATAAGGAAGGCTGAGTGCAGAAGAATAGATGCTTTTGAGATGTGGTGCTGGAGAAGACTCTTGAGAGTCCCTTGGACTGCAAGAAGATCAAATCAGTCAGTCCTAAGGGAAATCAACCAAGACTGTTCACTGGAAGGTCAGATGCTGAAGCTGAAGCTCAAATCCTTTGGCCACCAAATGAGAAGTGAGCACTCCCTGGAGAAGATCCTGATGCTAGGAAATACAGAAGGCAAAAGAAGAAGGGGACGGCAAAAGTTGAGATGGCTGGACAGTGTTACTGATGTAACAAACACAAATTTGAGCAGATTTCGGAGGATGGCGGAAGACAGGAGGGCCTGGCGTGACTTTGTCCATGGGGTTGCAAAGAGTTGGACTCAACTGTGAACCAGAACAACAACAAGCCCAGCTAACAATGTGGTGAAAGATCACTGAAATGTTAACAGTAGCTGTGAAACTGCCATGGAATCTCAATCAAGCCTTCCCTTAAGAAGGCAACATGCGGTGATTTTTCTTTAAGAACACAGTATTTTTATTTCTCATTGCTTTTAATAGAAAAACTCTAATTACTGTTGAAGGATTTACAATAATGTCACTTTGGCTTCTTAGGCATTAGCTTTTCAATACTATAAAGAACTTTTTCACTCAGTTTGCACATAGCATAGCTGGCCCAAAATGGTTTAATTACAATTATCTGACAACAAAGCAAGAAATACATTCATTGCCTAATCTAGAGTACTTGTTTAATTAACTGTCACTTGTTATTAATTTATTGTTTACTGGGCATGTCCAATGCATACTGTGATGCATAGGTCCAATTAGCAGAAATATATTTTACAAGAAGCTGTGCACAACATGGGGCTGTATTTCACAACACTATAGAGTTCCAAAGAAAGGATGCTCATTGTGCTGTATGAAGACATCACTTTTTGAAACAAGGAGCAATTCTTTAAAAGAAAGTCCAGATGAGTAGCAAGTTAGTAACAGCAGAGGCAAAACAAGAATTTTACTTTTTAAGGTGCCCCAAGACCTTTGTTCCAAACAAAGGACATATTCCTTCAGAATAAGGGGCAACTGCCAGGCCATGTACAAGATGCAGTAGCCCAATCTATGCCAGTTTGATTTCTCATTGTAGAAAGGCCTGCAATGAGAAATCAAACTAGGCCTGCTATAAAATATTTAGGGTTAGATACACACACAGAGAAGAGTATATTATTTTCAATCTATATTAGTCTCTGTGCTTTTAATTTATTTGCATACCCCAAGAATATTGATAATAGTTATAAGGCTTTTGAAATGAGAGTCCTAAACTAAGAATTCCTACTGAAATATATGATGCTTACTTGTGAGGATGCCAGTTTAGGATTGTGCTGTTAAAAGAGCTCAAAGTGTCCTTTCAGTAATCCAGACAATGACCCTGTGAAGGAAGGTAGCCATAGGGGTTACCAAAGTGAGATCAGAGATGTCCAGTTTAAATTCCCACTGGGCTGGTCGGTTACTCTTGCTCAGCCTGTGAGTATGACTATTGTGAGGAGGGGATGACACTGTATGCTGTCCTGACCAATCTCATAAAAGTTGTGAGTATAACTATTGTGAGGAGGGGAATGACAGTGTATGCTGTCCTGAGCACTTTGGAGAGGGTGGGATAATAAAATAAATATTAAATGGCCTTATATTTAGTAAGACTTTGGATCCATCTTGTGCAGCCCAGGCTGTTTTGAATTACAGCAGTCTTTTATATGCAGAGCACATCACCAGTCTCCACTATAATATTACAGTTATCATCTTATGCATCGCAAGATGATGGGGATGCAGGGCTGAGGCATGGTTTGATCTGGTTGTTCCAAGTTTTCTCTCTTTAGAGAGCAATTCCTAAGCAGGTCTACTCAAAATCCTGTTCACGTCTATTCATTGGGGCTTACTCCCAGTTTTCTTAGGCATGCATCATTAGTCCCTGCGTAGTACTGCTGCTGTTCTTGAAGTTAGGCCCCATATTGTTGGAACACAGAATAAAATTGTTACTATTAACAGTGGTGTTACTGCCATCCTTCCGAGGTCGGTAAAATGAGTACCCAGCTTGCTGGGGCAAAAGCGTAGATGACTGGGGAAGGCAATAGTAAACCACCCCGTAAAAAGTCTGCCGTGGAAATGTGCAAAAGCGTAGATGACTGGGGAAGGCAATAGTAAACCACCCCGTAAAAAGTCTGCCGTGGAAATGTGCAAGGAACGTCACCCCAGAGTCGGAAACTACTGGTGCTTGCACAGGGGACCCTTCCTTTCCTACTGCCATTAATAATAGGAATACTAACAATTACAGTTCATAACAAAGTGCAGCTGGGGGAGGAATAGCCATTTTGTTAATCTGTTCTGACAAACATGAAAAAACGTCTTGTGGCACTTTTAAAGGGTTTAACAGGTTTATGATGGCATAAGCTTATCTAGTTGCAGAAACTTTACTATGCCATCATAAATCTGTTCATCTCTATGGTGCCACAAGACTCTTTATAGTCCATAATAAAGCTTGGATACATAGTTGTGGCCTAAGAGGTGCCTACAAGTTCAGACCCCCTTAATGATATTTTTAAAGCATTAATGCTTTCCCTCACCCCCCCAGGCAATATCTGAAACACAAAACAGCGAAATATACTTGTATTGTTGAATGCGTCTCCCTCCCCCTTCTATAGAGTATCTGCCACTTCACCCGGCCTGCGAGCTACCGGGGAGAAAGGCATGGCTGTGAGGTTAATTTCTATGGGTCGATATTTCCAACATAGGCGCTGGAGGGCTGCGGCCTTGTGAGTCTATCAGGGAGGTCTGATGTTCTCCGAAGGGAAGAAGGGCACCTCCGCCAGATGTCCCAATTTATCTTCCGCTGCCAGGTTGATAACTTGGGATTCAGGGAGATACCAGGCACGCCCCTACACCTCGGGAAAACTATCTCCTTCCAAGCCAGCGCTCAGACGAGAAGATCCTGCTTGGCCACAAGTGGGCTCTGCAAAGGCGCAGGGGAAGAACTTCAGCTCCCCCCGAGGCTACTTCTCCCAGCGCCACCGACTCGCCTTTTAATGTCTCTGTCCTAGAATAAACCTCCGCGCTTCGGGTACTTTTGTGAAACGCGTGTTTGTGAGTGAATGGAGTGAGCACCTCCCACTCTCAGTACCAGCCGCGGCAGCAACAACATTACAAGCGAAGCCCGTCTCAGCACTTGGTAACTAAGCCGTTTCTTCTCCACATCACCCCCCAGCACCATTCTGCAGGCACCGTGCTTTCCGTAGAGTGTGGATTGCGCTCCTTTCTCTAGGGGTCGCGGCTCCATGTGAATCTTTTTGCTAGCTTGGGGCTGCGCTGCTAGTGTAACCTTGCTTGCCTTTTCAGAACAGGCACGTTTCAAAGGTGTGTGTGTGTTTGGTTTTTTTTAAAAAAAACGTACAGGTTGTCTGGGCTGAGTTTTCCAGCTCACAGCAGGTCTCCCTAAAGGGTGGGTTAAGGAACCGCCAGATATTGTCCTAAGCAAGAGATCGGCGTGAAGATGCCCTCCCGCTACCTCGGATTGTCAGTGGCAAGAAGGAAAGTTTGCAAGCGACCTGCAGCCAGCCCCATTTAGGAACTTTCCTTTCGAATGGCCCTCAGCTCAGCTGCATGTGTTCAAGGTGCCTTTGATGTTTGTGTGTGTAGTAACATAGCAGATTAGTTTCTGGGAAGCGGACTGTTGCTCTCTCCACTCTTCATCATTTTTCTTCTCAACGCCCCCCCCCCCCCCGCGCTTCCTTCCCACCAGCCTACACACCCGTTTTGTTGGGGTGGGGGGGGAAGTGATAAAATAAACCAGAAGTGGTAAATGTAAGAACAGTTTCCCTTTCAACACAGATTACAAAGACGGGGGGGGGGGGGGGCAGCAAGCGCGAGAAGAACGCATCGCAGGCAGCCCAGCCCCTGTAGAGCACAGGAGCTTGCGAGGAGGGGTGGGAAGGGAGCGTAGCTGCTGGCAGTGGCTTGAGCGAGAGCTGCCTTTGCAACCCCGAGGAATTGATCTGGGCACTATAGCAGGGCGCTGGATGTTCCTGCGGCTCGGCGGCGACATGCAAAGAGCTCTTTCTGATTGCATTTGACTTGCAATGCCGGCTTCTCTTTGGAATGCAAAACCGTGCACAGGATGAAATCAGGTTTGTTATGACATTCTCTTCTCGGTGGGTCCCCCCTCCCATTCCCCCAGATGTCAGAAAGGATCGTAGCAACAAGGCAGTGTCAGTCACCTCATTACACTGTCTCTTGTGCTGTTCATTGGAGATTTTTTTTTGAAAGGGGAAATGATGAATCTTTTATGCAGCTGGTTTCTTGTATCCACACAGGAGCTTTACAATTTGCACTTGATTGCAGCTAAGATCCGCTTTCCCTAAACCGATGGAAAATAAACACAGATGGGAGGGGGGATACGAGCTGTAATGAGGCAATGGATGGGTGTCCTTGCTTCCCTCCACCCTTTCAGCATTTTCTCCAGGCAAAAAAAATTAAAAATGTGAGTCTTTGATCTGCAAAGCAGTTGGAATGAGCCAGATGAGATCCAGCCTAGGTTTGTGTACCTCTGGAAAGTGAAAGGGGTTCTCTTGGGCAGTATCTGTTGATTTGCAGATTAGCTTTCCTTCAATGAGTTGAATTGGGAGATGCTGTGGCAGCATTCTTTCCTGTCCTTTTTGCTAAAGAGGACTGTCTCGGTTCTTTCCCCACTTTGCAGGTCACTCTTCCAGAATGCCAGAGGAAAGTTCCCCAAGGAAGACTCCCCAGAGTGTCCCATATCAGGACCTTCCTCATATGGTTAATGCAGATGGACAATACCTGTTCTGCAGATACTGGAAGCCTGCAGCTACACCGAGGTGAGCACTGTTGCATGGTGCATTCATTGTGTGTGAATACTAAGACCCCATTTGTTCAGCATGGGTGCTGTTTGTATTACTGTATGTGGAGCAGCACAACAGATTCTTGCCCTGAGAAATTTCCCATACAGACTCAAGCAGTGTGATCTTTCTGGGTTTGCCTTGGAGTATTCTGTTGAAATATTACACTGGTTTGGAACCCATTCCAAGAACTTGCATGCCTATACAGTAAACAGGGATTTGGCCATAATGCATTCAGTCTCTTCATTAGAGTAGGCCTTGCTTCTTGCATGGAAAAATGCAACTTGCATGTAAAGTTTTGGAGAATTGAACAATTCACCCGGTGGAGAGGGGGGAACTTGTGAGAAAAAACCTGTGGCTTATGTGTTTTGACTCCTAACTAGACATTTTAATCAAAAGCTACTGGTTCTAAGAGTGATGTGAAGTACTTGGGTTTATGGGGTCCATTCCTTTCCATTATTTTTAGAAGCTTCAAAGCCCCATTTTTTAAGTTGCTGTAAATCGCAGTATAATGACCAGGGTTTTATATGTTGTATATAGTTTACCTCTTCCTAAATTTATAGCTGAACTTAGATGAGTCTTCCTCTTTGGATTGGCTGTGAGTTTTGGATGGGCTGGAACATAATTCCAAGGACATGTTCATGTTATTACCAGGTTTCTACATAATCCTTATAATGATTCCTTGTTTGGCTCCTGTGCTTCTGTAATGACTGTTGTATACTGGAAGGACATGTCTTTTAGATTCTCTTTCATTATATGTCATTATTGTCCTTTTGCTGGCCACTGTAGCCATACTGGCAGGCTGTCTATAAATGCTAGCTCTAGATAAGAACTGTAGTTCCATGTGGAAAAGGGTGAGACAATTGTTCTGTTCTTTGTCTTTCCTGCAAGCCAACAGGATAAGCTCTGTTTATTTTTACATTGCCAAGCGAGAAATCAGTTGAGGAAAATGGCTACCCAAGGAACAGTAGGAAATTCAGCTTTCCTGTCTCAGTGGATTTTGTAGCTGTCTAACTTCAGTGCTTCAGAAGCCTTGACTGTTGTGCTAGATGACTGATTCCAGGCTGAAGATAGGAATGTAAAACTTCGATATGTCAGATCCATGATCCATCTATCCTAGTAATCTGTCTCCAGCATTCTGGTAACCCGTCTCTCATAGTCTAGAAGCCTCTCTCTAACATTGTTGCATACTTTATAGAAAAGAAGAAGAGTAGCTAATACATCTCTGACCTTGGATGACCCAGGCTACTTTAATTTTGTCAAATCTTGGAAGCTTAGGTGAGTCAGCCCTGGTTAGTACTTGGATGTGAGACCACCAAGGAAGTCCAGGATTGCTACACAGAGGCAGGCAATGCAATACACTATTGTTCATCTCTTGCCTTGAAAGCCTTATGGGGTCACTGTAAGTTGGCTGTGACTTGATAACACTTTCCACTACCACTTTTGCCCTAGCCTGATCTTGTCAGATCTCGGGAAATGGTTAGTACTTGGCCCTGGTTAGTACTTGGATGACAGACAACCAAGGAAGTTCAGGGTTGCTGTACAGAGGCTGGCAATGGCAAACCACCTCTGAATGCTTCTTGCTTGAAAACTCTGTGAAGCATCACTGTAAGTCATCTATGACTTGACAGCAGTTTCCCCCACAGTTACTACAGAGCAGACATGAATCAGTTCATCTTCTTGCTGGTTGTCTTCAGTTTTCAGCTCTTCTGTGGATTATCTGTATGCTTCCAAATCCATGGTTATCTGTGTGCTTCCTAATGCACACCTGTGAACTTGGGGGAGTCTGGCTGCTAGGCTTGATGGATTACTGCTCTTTCTCTGGATGTGAGTTTAAGGTCCTCCTGATGACAGTACATGACAATTTATGAGCCATTGGTGTTGCTTGAAGATCCACCAAAGTGGTTCTTTGAACAAAGTATAGCCTTTCTCGAGGCTCATAGCTTTGGCCTATATACAAACCTTTTGAGGCTCCTAAACACCTCCAGAACAGGCTCTGAAGCAATATTGCGGCATCATTTCATAACTGCTGCTTTTGTGGCATACACTGTGTTATATTGTGTGCATTCTAGTGGGTTTATCCTTATGGAGTCAGTGGACAAACCTGACTTGTAATCATGTTGTCTCTGACACAACTGTCTTGACTTGTCCACGTCCATTTGATTCAGGCAGCAGCTCCTGCAAACCCAAGGGGAAAGTTTCTGGCACTGCCTGTAACTATCCTGGCATCAGTGTAAAGGTTTCCTCTAGTGAACAAATCCAGTATCAAAACAAGCTTCTTCTGTGAAACCAGCCTGTCACGTATTATAATGCTAATTAATCATTAACTGCCCACAGTGTTCTTCAGTGAGTTGCAGAACTGCATTCCCCTTTCATGTTTAATTTCTTAGCAAATGAGTGGTGTTCACATGAGTCTTTGATCAAGAAGTGAAAGAACCAGAATGTGTAGTGGAAGTTAGAACTTGGCGTTTTTCATTTCCTCCTGCTAACTAGCCTTTTCAGAGCCCTTCACACCAAGCAGTTAATTGAGAGGAAGATTGTCCTAGTTTTGTGACAACAAAGTAAACAGAACCAGTGCTGCTCACTTACAAGTGGCTCTCAAGTGTGTGGACCCATTTATTTTTAGTCCCCATTGTATTTTGTGTTGTGTATAAGAAAGAGAGAGATTATAGGCTGTTGAATAATTTGTTGACGGCATTTGACTTTCTTGGGATGTTCTCGAAATACTCGTAATGGAAAAAATTCATCCCTTGCTGTCCTCCAAATTACCCTTGTAACTTTCCTATTTCATGTATAGAAGCTGAGGTCTCATTTAAAACAATGATGATAGGTAGCTGCCTGGAATCATTTTACACCCTTGTGAATTTAATAGGGTAGTCCTGGAAGAGGCACAGTATTTTTTTAAGTATAAGGGGTTCACACTTACCCTATTTCCTCCTCAGAAGTACAGGATTGGACTGGAATGACTGTGGTGGTTATGTAGGAAAAAATAGGTTTCTAGGTTTTAGGCATTTTCTCAGATATAGTAACTTCTCAATTTTTTACACCGTTTCACACAGACACTTCCTCATGTGAAAAATGAAGTGAGAAAACCACCATATGAGAGTTTTACCAACTCAGTGTTGCTGCTGCCCACCCTACCTTTCAGTAATGTTAAATTTGAAGATGTTCAGCTTTACTCTTCAAATGCATAGTACAGAGAGATGGAGACAGTCTGAAAAACAGGATTTTCCTGAATATTCTGAAAGCACTATGCAAAAAACCCAATTTTGCTTAATTTGCATCATTTATTCCAGTTGTAGTGTTTCCAGATTTGACATACATCAGAATGTGAAAGAGGTCAAACAAGAGAAGCAGTTGGAACTCAGAATAAAAAGCTATGGAGAAGGATCCAGCCCAGATGAGCACACCCACTGAGTCTGCTATAAGCAGAGAGTCTCTGTTATAAGCAGAAACAATATGCACATTTTTCTGCACAACCACAAGAACTAGAACCCTTTCTTGTTTGTAATGTTTTGATTTCTCTAAAACCAGTTGCTTCTTCTAAGTAAATGCATATCCTAGATTATCTTCATGTCCTATGATGATTTTGACCCATCAAACAGTTGTCATAATAAAGTTTGTTTTGGTACATAGAGAAGAGATAAGCAGGAAAAAATAACAAAATTGTTGTATTGCAGTTCATAAAGACTGATGGAGATGAGCTGAGTCATGAGGAAAAGATGACTTGGGTTGTGGTGAGGAACTATTGAGGTAGCATGTTGCTGCTGAGTCAGGGGAAGGAAGAGTGCTGAAAGAGAAAGGATGAGAAAAAGGAACAGTGTATTAGGTATGAAATGGGCAAAGTGTGGATGAAAATAATCTCTGCTTCATCCAGTTTTTCCACGTTCCTTCCACCTTGGGTATAATGTGGGCCCACCAGTACCTCTGGGTGCTATCCCTTTACATTCTCCGAGTGTATGTGGCAAACACAGATGCCTGCAATGAAGTGAGGACCAAACTGCATGCAATAGTGAGAGTTCTGTGAATGAGATTTTAAAAAAGGTAAATAGTGGCAATGAGTGGCCTCATTTTATTCAGGGCTCCATCAAGATGGGGGATATAGATGTGCTCTTGCTAGGCTGCTGTTTGCCTTTTGGAGCAGGGGTGGGGGACATACAGGCGCCTGCACAGTTTTCTGCGTGGAGGAAAAGCAGCTCCAGGAAGTTAATTGAGGTTGAGAAAAATAGTACTGGGGAAGGCTTCCCCGCCCCCGCTATTTACTCTGCTTACTTTACTTTTGACATCACAACTGGATTGACCCTGAGAAACTGGGTTCTGCTTTGGAGAAGGTGATTAGCAGGCAATGGAGCACTATGTAAAATAGACTAGAGTAGGGGTGTCAAACGTGCAATTCGGGGGTCAAATCAGGCCCTCCAAAGGCTCCTATCAGGCCCCTGAGCAACTGGCTGCCATCTGCTTCCTTCTGCATAACAGCTTGCTTTACAAGGCTTCCTCATTTGCACAGGAGCTACAGAGCAAAACCTCTATTTTCTCCACTGGCTATGGCTCCTCCATTAGGGAGGAAGTGAGGGAGGCAGAGCTTGGTTTGCCAGGCTCTCCCAGTTGCACAGTAGAACTACTGAGCCAAGCCTCTCTTCCTTATATTTACTGTCCCCTGGGGAAGAAAGGAAAGAGCTAGAGCTTCCTTTGCCCAGTTCCCTGGATCCCATGGAAGAAATACAAAGAAAGCATCTTTAAAACCAATGAGTGCTAACATTTTAAACATGTTTTAAGTTTTTTAAAAAATATATTTGTGTTTGTTGTATCCTTTATAAAGTTTATATCTCTGCTACCTAATCTGAAATAGGTACACACATGGCCTGGCCTGACATGGTTCGGCCCAACCCGACATGGTCTGGCCCAACAAGGTCTCATTTATGTCAGATCCAGCCCTCATAACAAATGAGTTCGACACCCCTGGACTTGAGTGATGAAACTTCTGACATTTTCCCTTATGATGATTTTTCCCTGTGCTCTGTGGCAGAGGTTTTAGGGTTGGCTTATTGTTCAGCTCAAGACATATATGTAGATAAATGTAGATGCATTTATCTAATCATGAAAGCTGTTGAACTTGTTGAACTTGATTTGTTGCATGGCTAAGTCCTTTGAAATGCATTAAGGTATACAAGAAGGTGTATAATATGGGTTGGGCAGTTTAGGCGTGTTGATTCACTTCTGAAGAAATAGTGTTTTGTTGTTGTTTTTAAAGAAGTAGTCATATTCCTTGTAGTAATTTTATTTATCTTATGCTATTTATAGTTAGCCTTTCTTGCTGAGATTCAAGGTGGATTACATAGTCTAAAAGCAATGAAATCAATAGGATGATACATCTAATAAGCAATGTGATAGGACTAGAATTGCAGATTGAAACAAAACTGTCATCTGAACAAAGCATAAGTATTAAAGTTGACATTAAATAATGCAGAACATGGTGTTATATAAGTAGAAACACATTGTATTTCCTTAGGACAATCTGTTATGATGGACTCCTATTTCCTTTATAAACATTGCTTCCTGAACAGTTCTGTTTTATGTAGTCCATGAAATGTTAGGCGCATAGGAGTCTTCCTGACCTCGCACCAGCCGTTCCAGAGAGTGAGAGTCAGTACAGAGAAGGCGTATCTGTGGGCAATTGTTTAGCTTGCCCATCTTCAGGGTGGCACCTGCAGAAGACTCTTCTCAGAGGAGTGAAGTTGTTTTGGAGGGGCATCGGTGTAGAGGTGGTCTTGCAGATATAAGGATGCAAGGCCACAAAGGGCTTTCTTTACCTTGCATTGAGCTCAGGGGTAGCCAATGGAATTATTGTAGAACGTGTGTAAAATGCAGGCTCTCCCTAGCTCCCAATAATAATTGAAGTGCAGCATTCTGCACCAATTGAAGCCCCTGAGCTGATTTCAAAGGGAGATCTCAATAGAGTGCAGTACAGCAGTCTAGTCTCGATGTTACTGTGGCTACTATGGCATAGATCCAGGTGGCCAAAGTCAGCCAAGCCCAGATAAGGAGCCATCTTCCATTAACTTGCATCTCCAGTGGCAATACTGGGTCTAGTATAAGTCTCAGCTGAGTCAGCAAGAGTCAGCTGAACCCCATCAAAAGCTGAAAGCATGATATCCTTCAAGACCTCAGGCTTCCCAGCCAGCAGCATTACTCCATCTTGTTAGGGTTCAATTTGGTTTTGAGTTTTTTAGCCATTTAGCCACAGGGAATTTCGATAATAGAGCTGGCCTCCAATTCCAAAGCTATAAACAATTTATCCTAAGAGCTTTACATAGAGGTTGAATAAACATGGGGGATAAAATTTCACTCCATTTAACCCCCACAGGTCAGCTTCCTCACTGGAAATAACTGGTCAGTTGCAATCCTCTGAGTTTAATCCGTGAAGAACAGCTTTAACCAGTTCAAGGCACTACACCTGCCTCCAAATGCCTCAGTAGGATGGCATGAACCTACCTTTCTAAAGCTCCTGATATATCCAGTAGCAGTAATAATTAAGTATTGCATTTGTCTTCAAACAGAAGTCATCAGCTAGAGTTACCAGGTCTGTCTTTGTCCCGTAGCCCGGCCTGAAATCACACTGAAAAGGGTTCAAAGTATACGCGTTATTCAAGAAGACTTGATGTTGGTTTGCTTCTGTTATCTCAATATAATAACAGTTGTAGCTGCACAGCAAGACCAGTACAGGGCAGTACATTCAGGACAGTACATCATTGTTTGAAAAGTCAGGTAATAATTAATGCAAGAACATAGTTTAGAGAACTATACCATGCAACTGAGGAATATCATGTTTGGTTAAACATAGGATTCCCCCCTCAAAAAAAAAGAATTGTAAGCTACTTGCTTGTTGTATGAATAGAAATATGGTGTCAAGTTCAAGTAAAATATCAGGAGCTGAATACACTCGACTCCCGTTTCCCTATTCAGGTCTGTTCTCTACAACTTCCAGCATTTGTTTGCCAAAGTGAATCAATTAAGTGTACACTTTCATAAATAGCTGCACATTCTGTGACCATTTTTTGGCTATGTAACCATCTGGGTCTTCTGAGATAAAAACACATTTCTTCTGAAAACAGGGCTTTGCTGGCTTAGCATGTTCAGTGACCTAACATGAAATATTACAAAGGTGTTTTTATTTTAAAAATGCTTGGAAAGGGATGGTCTGTATGTCTGTGGGAGAGGCCCTGCTGCAGGTTCCAAAGGTAAGACATGTTCTCTGTAAGCTGAGTTAGTGTGACTTAGCTCACAGTTTTTTTGCCTCCAGTTTACACATTTTTGTCTTAGCTTAGGAAAAATGGCACAGAGCAAACTAATTTATGCAGTTCACAATTTTAATGCCAGTAACTTATGAAGTAGAATATTTACTCACAAGACTCCACAGCTCAGAGGGAGCACTGGATAGGACTTTGTGTGCTTTAGTCTTGTTTGTCAGATAGAGTCTAGTATAGGGGTGGTCAAACTTGCTACACTTAAGCGCCACATAGAATAGACATCAGATGTTTGAGAGCCGCAAGAGATGTTTGAGAGCCACAGGACAGGGAGGGGGGAAGGAAAGGAAAATGGGGGAGGAAGAGAGGTAGAAAGAAAACAACTTTAACTTTAAATGCCACTAGCTGGCTTGGCTTGGAGAAGTGACTTAAAGAGACAAATGCCTTCTCCAAGCCAGCTGATGGGGGGGCGGGTTCAGGAGCCACACAGTATGTGTGAAAGAGCCACATGTGGTTCCCGAGCAGCAGTTTGGCCACCCCTGGTCTAGTATTTCTTCTTTGTTAATTGCTGTCACTATTTTTTGCTCTTTGAGTCAGTGTTCTCATTACTCAAGGTTTAGTTTCTTCAGTAAGATCTGTAGAAGTTAAATCTGAATGGAGGTGTAGATACACCCTGCTTCTTGAGCACCTTTAGGTAAATCCATACACATGATTGCTCACAACCTTCTATTTCACATCCTGAGATTCCTGAGGCATGCTGTAATAACCTATTGAAGAACAAATTAGGGAGTGTTGCGAGTGTCTTAATTTTCTTCTATGGAGTATTGGAGCATATGGGATTGTGCTAATAGATCTTCAAAGACTGTGCTCCCCCCCTCCACTACTATAGTTACGTCTCCTATGACATAAGAAGAGTGACAAACACAAGTAATCTCACTTCAGGAAAGCTAACTACATGACTGCCTTTCTTTAACCTGAAGATGAAATAGTTGGGATGGGTACAGACTCAAATGTTAAACCAAAGTCTGCCTAGACTTGGCCTGGTTTGGGGCTTGTGATCTGAGGTCTAGGGAAGGTGCCTTCACCAGACACGCAGCCTGGCTTTTTTGGGTGGGCTCGGGATCTTGTTCGGTACAACACACACCTGCCAGTTCCAGATGGCATTGGGCCTCACCTCTGACATATCCATGTTTTCCAGAAGTAATACACTTCTGTCACTTTTGGAAAATGTGGGCACACTGGAGCAGGGTCCAATGCTGCTTGGAACTGACAGGTGCATGTTGCTTCCAGGTAACATGGGAGTGCTGGGGGTGGGACCTGTTGCTGCCTGAACTCGTTCTGTTCAGGCAGGGTTTTGGGGTCAGGGGTTCAGTCCAAGCTTTGGTCCCGGGCCGCCTGACTGATGGACCCCAGACCAAACCACATTTTCCCATGTGTGCCCATCCCTATGAGATAATGTAATTGGACCTAGACCAAACCACATTTTCCCATGTGTGCTCCTCCCTATGAGATAATGTAATTGGAGCTGGATTGGTTCTAATGTAAGTGGAGTTCTGCAAAGAAAAATACAATAAGTCTTTTTGTTATCTGTAGAAGATCTAGCATCGGTAGGGAAGTTGGAGTCCTGGCACGAGTACCAGACACGCCAAGCTATTTTATTCTGCGCACAGGGCTGGTTTTCCAGCTATATAACTGTGAACTGCTGAGTCATTAGCAGTGTTAATGGGGCTAGCAGTGGGAGAAGGGAGAAGACTTACCTCAGTTAGCCTCCGCTGAACCTGGTCAGCTGCCCACTGGGCCCAAGGTGAGTTCCAGAGATCCTGTCAGTGCTTCTGGGATTTGGCTTGTACCTAATGTGTCTGGCCAAGTACAGCCCTTCTCCCCCCACCCACCCACCCCGCCGCCAGTTGGTACCATATTAACATCTTCACAAGTAGACATAAGGGTTTTCCCCCAGCACTTTTGCTAAAAAGGTTACCCACCTCTGTTCTGTACATAAAGTTGCTGTACTTCAACTGGAATTTATTATTTGGTATAGCAGAATTTGAAAAAGATAACCGTTTTCCCCCTAACATGAGCCTTTATTTGAAACAGTATACATAGTTCATTCTTCCTAAGGCCCTGTTGAAATGAAAGTGGTCACGGGACAATAATTTATATTTGGTTGTACACACTGAGAAATTGACAACCCAGTCCTTATTAACACAAGCAGATTATATTCCAGTCTGCTCCCCCTCGCATCCCTCATGTATCATCTATTTATTCATTTCCCCAGTGTTAATGCATTCCTTTGCAGCATGGTGTCTGCTTCATTAATTTTCTGTGGGACATTGTTGCATGAATTTTTCTTACCCCAAAGCGGAGGAAAATAATCCAGCTTTGAATAAGCAGGTATCTTTTATAGATAGTTCTCTTGCTCTTGTTGCAGTGGGTGATTGAGGCATCCCTCATTAGTCTGATAATTTTTTCCCAGAATGCTCCATGGAAACAAAACTGTCTTTGTTTAGCGGTAGGAAAACCAGTGAAAGAAGGCATACAAGATGGATCATGAATAGATCAGATGATTATTACGCTGTTCAGCTTTTGTGTTTTGGATACATGCACCTTTGGGGTCAGTTAAGATACCATATAGGTTGCCCTGTTGAATACTAAATACAAATGTAGAAAATTGATCATGACAGTACAGGATGCAGTTAAATTAACTGCTAAGAAGAATCCACTAAAAGTTTCAGCATTATGTTTAAATAGAGAAAGATGTATTTCTAGTTGTCTGCATCCTGCTCCATTGGCAGGTGTTTGGGATGATGCTCTACATCTAAAGTAAGAAAGTATAAATGGAGTTCTGGTAAAGAAGATGGAGAAATCCATTTTCCACAGTTTTAAAAGGCATGTTTCTAATACACAGTAATGCAAGGAAAAATGGCAACTGCATTAGCAGTTTCTTCTATGGACAAATGCCAGAGAGAATCTGATTGGAGCTCAACTTTATTTGATGATATACACATCTCTATTCCCTGATCCTTACTTTTAAAAATATTTGCCTATACTTAATTTTGTCTGCTGTGAACTGCCTCATCAGTCAGTACAGGTTAAAAGTACAGGGTATAAATGCTAAAAATTATTGAATGATTTAAAAGAATAAGAACATAAGAGAAGCCATGTTAGATCAGGCCAATGGCCCATCCAGTCCAACACTCTGTCACACAGAGGCAAAAAAATTTTACACACACACACACACACACACTGGCTAATAGCCACTGATGGACCTCTGCTCCATATTTTTATCTAAACCCCCTCTTGAAGGTGGCTATGCTTGTGGCCGCCACCACCTCCTGTGGCAGTGAATTCCACTTGTTAATCACCCTTTGGGTGAAGAAGTACTTCCTTTTATCCGCTTTAACCTGTCTGCTCAGCAATTTCATCGAAAGCTCATGAGTTCTTGTATTGTGAGAAGGGGAGAAAAGTACTTCTTTCTCTACTTTCTCCATCCCATGCATTATCTTGTACCTCTATCATGTCACCCCACAGTCAACGTTTCTCCAAGCTAAAGAGTCCCAAGCGTTTCAACCTTTCTTCATAGGGAAAGTGTTCCAGCCCTTTAATCATTCTAGTTGCCCTTTTCTGGACTTTTCTGGAATATTGCATACTAGCCAAGTAATTTCTGAATCCTGTGTATATATTACAAGTAAGGGACCTGCAAGAAACTTGCTGAGGAGAGGAAAACTTGTGAGAAACTTGTGGAGGAAGGGTAATTCCAGTGGTGGTGGTGCCAGCTTCTGCCCTGTTTGCTTACTAACTCATTCTCTTCTGGTCTGCCTGCCCCCTGCCTGTCTCTCCACTGCTGCTGCCTACCTCAGCAGAGGCTGGGGGATAACAGTGCTTCCAAGCCTCCCATTCCTCCTGTCCTCTTCCTCCACTCTACCAACCATCACTTCAGGGGTGGTGGCAGCTCCCAAGGGGAACCCTATTTTTAGCACAGTGGCAGCTCCCACTCTCCTCCCACCCCTTCCCTGCCTGCCTGTAGCCCCACCACTGCCTATCTGATTAAGTGGCAGCTAACTTCCACCTCCCCTGTCTACCATGTGTGCCCATAAGTGCAGACAACTGTCTTCTGTTTTGGGAGATTTAATGCCCACCCCCCACCCCCGGGAATTGTTACAAAAGTTTACAGATTTTTTTTTTTAGTTTTGCAAACCTGGTAGATTTTCCCAGGTCTTTTGTTAGGGTTTGGCTCCTGCTGCTTTAAACCCCTATAGTTTCATAAAGAGATATTGCCTGTCTAAAATGCACATTTGAGGTCTTACTTTACAATCACTGGTAGCAGCAGGGGTCATTTTGTAGAAAAATAGGTGATGGAGCTCATTAGTATAACTCATTAGCATATGCCGTCCCCCTCACCAGCCAAAAGCAACCCAATGCAAGAAAGGAGAGTCCTGAGCGAGCATGGCCTGTTTGGGCTGGCTAGAGATCCAACCAGCTCAAGCAGGCCTCACTCACCTGGGGCTCTTCTTGGCTGTCCCCCCCCCCCCAGTCAAAAGGTCAGCAAGCCACTTACTGTCCAAAATCACATAAGAGGTGGAGAAAGGGTGGAGCGCAGGCTTCTCTACCAGTTAATGAGGGCTGCTAGGGGTGTGGCAAAGCTCTTGGTGGCTGCCTGGCTACCTGCTCTCCAAATCCAGGGATTGTTATGCAGCTGCACCTACTATTCAATGGACAAGGTAGGTAGGTGAGGAGGAGGAGGGGAGCTGTCAGAAAGGTTCAGGAGCTGTGCTCCTGTGAGCTTCTGCTGAATTCAAGGCTTGGGTAGCAGCATTAAGGGGCAGGGGTTTCCTGGGCCATTTTGTTTGGGTACCTTTGCCTTCTGAGTCCTTTTCCAGTATGCATTATAAGTATGGATTTTCATTGAGCTTATCAGATGGAGAATGAAATTCCACGGGTATTTAAAAAATACTTTTTGTGATCATTTGGGACCAGAGACAGTATCAGGAACCTGAATGAAATCTACAAGCCCTGCCATTTAACTCCCTCTGTAGTTTTTTTAGAAATAATAGGGGGTCATCACAAATGGCTGGTGGACCACTTCTTGGCCCCACTGGGAATCCAAACATTGCCCCTGTGGTAGTAATACCATCATAGAAATGTGTTGAAATCATTTTTGATGGTAGAGGAGTAGAAATACGGCTAACTTTCCATTCTGACCAGATGCAAAAAAAGAAAAGAAAGAAACAAATAGAGCAAGCTAGAGTCTGATGAATCAACAGAAAAATGCAGCTGGCAATAGTTGATCTTGGCTTTAAATGAGAGCTTTGCAGTAGCATTAATGAGTCAAACCTGTGGGTATGTAGTAATTACATTTTCTTCAATAACTTCAGTTATTGAGCAGCATTTTCTGTTGCAAAGATGCAGCTTCCTGAGCACAAAATTCAAACTGCCAATTGACCTAGGCTTTCATCCATGTTGGAGTGGGGTTGTGGTTCAGTAGAGCATCTGTATTTCATAAGTTCAGTCCCTGCCATCACCAAGTAAAAGGCTCTGGTGGTAGTAGGTTATACTTCCAGAGAGCCAATGGCTATACTTGATATAAAACCCCTTATAGTTTCTTGAGGGAATGAGAAGCAGGAGTTGGGGATTGACACTTGGGAAATTACAGTTAAGGATCAGCCACTGGAGAATGTACAGTTTACATGAACTGTTCAGTAAGGAGAAATATCTCAAACTAGTAATCAGAAGTTCCAGCAGAAGCGGAAGCTACAAGATTGTTGCTCTGACTCAAGCCCTTTCAGTCCTTCAGATTTGGGTGTTCCTACCTGACATATTAGAACAGCATGCTATGCACTCAGTACACAAAAATTGCTGTTTTGTGTGAATGGGGCAAAGGACGTATTTTCCAGATTCAGTATGCATGAATTTGTACCTGCAGAAAGCTGGGCTTCTAATCATATGTACTAAATCCAGAAAATGCAAGTTGCTGTATTCACATAAATGGGAAATGCATGGGCTTGAGAGAATTGCATGTAGTGTAGGAGTCCAAAGATGTAACAGCTGAGAAGAGCTAGTGTGCCAGAGGTGACAGTTCCCCCTCCTCATCCATTATATGCTAGTCAGTGGAATGTATGGAAGCTGGTAGGGCTGCCACTAAAGCTATTGCTGAATCTAGTCTATGGTCTAATAAGAGAATAGTAAGGTTGGGAGGGAGGGTGCTTGCTCATCCTCTTCCCCTTGTTTCAGCATCACCAAGCCTCATTGGTACTTTTGGTAGATAACTCACTTAATATCTTTGTCTGCCCTTTTCTTAGTGGAGCCAGGCATAAGAAACATCTGTGTCCAAGTCTATCCAGACAGTTCTGTAAAATAGTTTAACCTATTTTTCAGTTACAAAAAGAACCAGACAAAAATGCATATGATGTATGTAAAATGCTTTGAAAGCTTTAAAGTCTTATGAAGGTATTAGGCATTTTAATTAATATTTTGATTCTCCTTTTTGTCTATGGAGTGCAGGTTGGCATATGTAATCCTCCTGTTTTATCCCCAACATAGGCTATGAGGGCCTCACATTACAAAGTCCTTGTGTTTGTTGGTGGATGTGGCGAGGACTTTGTAGTGAGGCTCTCTGAGAAACATGACTGGTCCAAGGCCATTCACTGAGCATTTGTGGCTGAGAGAGGATTGTTGTTGTTTGTCTCTTGGACTGAACTGGGCAACCGCTTTGTCCCTCTGCCAGCTGATCTACCAAGATGGCTTGCAGACCCAGCTTGTGTTGCCACTCCTTGTTCTTTAAGAGTTTGTGTTTAATCTTCTGGTCTGGCTGAGGTCCTGGCTGCTTGAGCTGGTGATGACGGAGCCCACTGGCAGTCTTCTCAAGTGGAGGGGGGGTTGGTCAGGGGAGAGGAGTGACAACTCTCCATGCTGCTTCTGCCTGGGAGACAGAGGAAATAATCCTCCTTCCTTCCTCATGTTCTTTGGGCCTTTTTAAAAGCCCTGTACTAAGCTGTATATTTCATTTCCCAAATTCTCACAAGATCACTTTTCAGAAGAATTTAGCCACCATTTCTGGTTGCCTGTTACCAGGTGAAGCAGTATGGTGGCTGAGCTCTTGTGAGAGGAAGTAATCTCATGAAAGTTCAAGATGCCCTGCAGCATTCCTTGTAGAGCTGGAGCAGCAAAAAATGTAAAGAGGGTTACCTCACTGTGGCTTCTAGGTGGTGGCAGGTTGATGAGGCACAAGAGGAGGTGGTGGGTGGCAGCCTCAGGCAGCAAAACACCTTGAACTACCACTAACTGGGTCCCTCTGTAAGTTGCCATGGGAACAGTTAGCAGAGATACCTAGTGAGGGGAGTGGAACCAAGGGGGTGAGAAAGGGGGGGGGGGAGCTGCCCTCTTCCCGCTGCTCTTCCCACTCCTGTATATACCATGAGTCTTCAGAGTTCTCTTCTTGTCTATATACTGAGAAGCATGTGTTTTTGTATGCGGTCACAGTGTTATTGAGGTTGTGGAAAGAAAGCAAAAGTGTCTAAAGCCCATCTAGGAGGTTGGGGGAGGGAGTTAAAGCCCCAATAGTCGAGGTTGGACTACTGCAATGCCCTCTACATGGGGCTGCCCTTGTGTCGAACTCGGAAGTTGCAGCTGGTGCAGAACGCCACGGCCCGGCTGTTATTGGGCCTCCCAAGGTGGGGGTACATTCGGCCAGGTCTTCAGACTCTGCACTGGCTTCCAATAATATACCGAGTTCGGTACAAGGTGCTGGTTATCACCTTTAAAGCCCTATATGGCCTGGGACCTGCCTATCTGAAGGACTGTCTCTCCCCACATGTTCCCCAGAGAGTACTGAGGTCGGGAACTCAAAATCTTCTCGCTATCCCTGGGCCAAAAGAAGCCCGCCTAAAATCAACTAGGGACAGGGCCTTCTCTGTTATGGCCCCTACATAGTGGAATCAGCTGCCGGAGGAGGTGAGGGCCCTGCGGGACCTTATTCAGTTCCGCAGGGCCTGTAAGACAACCCTCTTCCGGCTAGCTTACACCTAGTCTACATCTAACTGATACGGGAAATATATGTAGCTTTACCAGTTCTCTGTTATGCACATTGCTGTACTGTTTAATGTTTTTAGGTTTTAAATTCTTGAATGTTTTAAATCTTTATATTTTAAATGCTATTTTAAATTATGTTCAATTATCTGTTGTGAGCCGCCCTGAGCCACTTTTGTGGGAAGGGCGGGATATAAATCATAAAATAATAATAATAATGGAAAGCACCCTGATCAGTGACTCAGCCATTAGCAACAGGGAGCTGAACAGTTCACAGTCACAAAGTGCCTAACATTAGTGAAGTTTTCCTCAAGGAAGGCTTAAGAACATAAGAGAAGCCATGTTGGATCAGGCCAACGGCCCATCCAGTCCAACACTCTGTGTCACACAGTGGCAAAAAAAAATTATATATAAACACACACTGTGGCTAATAGCACTGATGGACCTGTGCTCCATATTTTTATCTAAACCCCTCTTGAAGGTGGCTATACTTGTGGCCTCCACCACCTCCTGTGGCAGTGAATTCCACATGTTAATCACCCTTTGGGTGAAGAAGTACTTCCTTTTATCTGTTTTAACCTGTCTGCTCAGCAATTTCATCGAATGCCCACGAGTTCTTGTATTGTGAGAAAGGGAGAAAAGTACTTCTTTCTCTACTTTCTCCATCCCATGCATTATCTTGTAAATCTTTATCATGTCACCCCGCAGTTGACGTTTCTCCAAGCTAAAGAGTCCCAAGCGTTTCAACCTTTCTTCATAGGGAAAGTGCTCCAGCCCTTTAATCATTCTAGTTGCCCTTTTCTGGACTTTCTCCAATGCTATAATATCCTTTTTGAGGTGCGGCGACCAGAACTGCACACAGTACTCCAAATGAGACCGCACCATCGATTTATACAGGGGCATTATGATACTGGCTTAATATTGAAGTGACTCAAAATGTTTCTGCTTTTAAGCTGGCAATAAATGTGTGATGATACTGATCAAGGAGTGCAAGGAAATATACAAAATTTGAGAAGCAGACAGCTGGCCAAGAACTGGTGCTTGTTTTTGGATTTCTTCTAATGCCAAAATCCATCTATAGAGTGATTTCACACTCTGTTAATGTACAGAGATGGCTAAGGCCAGATAAGAAGGTGCCAGATGAAAACAAATTACATTGTTTAAAGATAAGGAAGATTAGAAACCACTTTTAAGGAAAGTCCCTGACCAAGTGAAATTAGAGGTGATTGTGTGTCTTGCATCTTTCTTCAGGTTTGAGGCTCAAAGGTATAAAAATGTGGCCCTATCTAAAAATGGAAAGCAGATGTAATTTGCTGGTCTATCTTTTAGCCAGTTTATGGCTTCCAAGGGAAGATTTTAATAAAGTTTTCCCACTGTTATTAAGCATGACTAAAGCAAGGTTTTAGACTTGTCTGTCAGACTCTATAGAGAGTTTTGGTATCTTCATTTTGCCTGGCTGAAGGAATGAGGATGCACAAGTAATTAAACTTTTTTAGGGATAAGGATCTATTTGACCTAGTAGTAAATTTGGAATAGTTAAATACAGAATTAAGAATGCCATCTCATATTCTTGGTTTATAAAAAAGAATAAATAGCTGTAGACATTAAATTTAGCAGGAGCTGCCATAAATTTAAAAATACTATGTATTTTAAAACAAGTATGCTTTCCCATTTACCGAGGGCACCTCAGAGCAAGGAGGATATTATATTTACCTCTGACTGGTAGGGTAGCATTGCACAAAATTATATATTTAAATGGCACTTGGTAGATACTTAAGGACCCTGTGATTCTGTAATGAAAATGTTACATTAAAAATAAAAGTCTGGCTTTGTGCACAGAATGCACCACTCAGACCAATTTTAGATATTAAAATTGCACAGTAATAAATTAGATGCACAATCTAAGCCTATTAGTCTACTCAGAAGTAAATCTTGTTGTACAATGGAATTTCCTAATAATTGCGTGCATGATTGCCTCTTGTAGCACTTAAGTATGTGCTTCACATTCCATTCCTAAGGATACTTTTAATTGGAATTGAGTACCATGATGCCACTGGAGTTTTGTATGTTCAGGCAGCTCAGTTTTCTCAAGTGTGTTTTTCCAGTCTCCAGAGCTAGAGTTTTTAAACTAAAAAACAAAACATCCTTGGATATTCAGAATCCAACAGAGTCCTTGGACGTTGCATATCGCCCTGGGATATTATACTCAGGATGTGGATTTAAAGAGTGTTTTAGTTTGTTTAGTTGTAGCTGTTTGCTGACTTGCTACTAAATGGCACATCGTCATTTCTGCTGAAACTCAGCAGAGCAGTTGTCACTGACTGGCACCTCAAGAAACTTACTGTTTTCTGCTACTGCTGTTCCCTTTAAAGTTTTCATACCTGCAGGCGAGTAATCCTAACATGTTAGAACAGCAAGGGAGCTAAAGGTTAGCTAGGCCAACTCTCAGTTCAGAGCAGTTCCGTCAAACCAGTAGTCCCCATATAGATTAACCTATGTACCCCAGATCACATGTATGCCACATGTGGAAACAGGAGCATTGAATAAAGATTCTAGTAGAGCACGTGAGCTGACTCAGCTTTGCAGAAGGGTCTCCTCTCAAGCTTCTGGCAGCAACCTATGCAAGTTCTTTGCAAACCAAAGCTGCTGCAGCATTCACCATCAGCTCCCTTTGTTCACCACTGTTACCCATCTCTGACATCCTTTTTTCCTGTTTATTAAAAAATGCTTGCAAGTGCAAGAACCACCTTGCTGGATCTCACCCTTTGCCAACCAGAAGCCTCCTGGAAACTAAAAAACAGATTTATTTTGAACTCATATGTTATCTTAATTTTAGCCTCTGTGGCATCACCATGTTTTGCATCCTTTGTAGGGCTGGCAAAGTAAGTGGAACTATAACACAATAAAAAATGTTGGAGGAAAGTTGCACATCTTTATTTAACAGAAGGCTTTGTGTTGAATGCCATATCATTCTACTAGCTACAGTTTGCATAGAGTTACAAAACTTGTTAATGTGCACATGTGTGCAAAGTTCATCACTAGTAGCGTCTCTGAACTTCCAGCTAGCCTGCATGTTTCTCATTTGAAATCATTGGGATTTACAAATATGTAACGACAGGAATTATAATCACTGTTTTTATTCAGCATTGCACCATCAATGCAAAGAAGCTGTGTGGGATGCAGTGCAGGAGCTGTTTTGAGGATGCTGAGACTTTTGCCGTTTGAAATATGCTGTAATTTCTCTGCCATTAATGAAAGAGAAAACCAATAGAGCACAGCTTTCATATAAATGAATAACAGCTTGAAGCTTAGTCTAGAATTGTTATTTTGGCATTGCTGTAGGTATGCATGTATGTTTTGGTTCAGCAGTTGCCAACTATGTTACAAATGAGGACTAATTTCTTCTTCTGTTTTCAGTATTGGGTGCAGAAATGTATTCTTATATGCTTTGAGTGTTGATTACATATTAAGGGGATTTTCTGTCTATGCTGGTTCTTCTGAGGATGCCTTTTTATTAGTATGTGGTTTGGGGTTTTTTAGATTAATTAACAAAGGGATAGGGACTCAATCTTGTAAACCAAATTGCCCTCTAAAGGGGTTGGGGAATTAGTCTGGTGGGCGAAGATGGCTAACTTAAGTGAGGTCTAAACCTGTGTATATAGGAGGTAATCTCCCAAGAAT